>NC_041389.1:33678749-33696175 GCF_002162155.2 Triticum dicoccoides | reverse complement strand
CTGTGGCATTTCTTTTTAAGCCCTTTATGTGGTGTCGCTAAGACGCCCGACTGTGGCATTTCTTTTTAAGCCCTTTATGCGGTGTCGCTAAGACGCCCGACTGTGGCATTTCTTTTAAAGCCCTTTATGTGGTGTCGCTAAGACGCCCGACTGTGGCATTTCTTTTAAAGCCCTTTATGTGGTGTCACTAAGACGCCCGACTGTGGCATGCTTGTTATTTGTTTCATAATTTTAATACTACTATGTTATTGCATATTCATAAGTAACATGCTTGCACGCATCAGAGTTTTATTTATTTTTTGTGACTGACGCCATGAGCATAAAATATTTTTAGCACATCATTGTTATATTATACCTATGTTCATAATGTTTGCGAGTACATTCAAAGTACTCACTGGCTTGTCCCCGGCTATTGTCTTGGCCAGATTTTCTTGCGCGAAGAGGAGCGACCGTGCCGACAGTCCCGGAACCTAAGCAACGGTGATAGCAGCCTCGCGAAGATAGGAGTTAACCTGGTCAGCTGTTCCTGTGGAAATTGGAGTCCCATAGACACTGATGATCCACAAACCGCTTCTGCCATCAACCACTAGAACCATATTGTTGTACTCACAGGCCAGAATGGTCTTGTACTACATATTTGTATTTTGCTTGGAATTTCTGTATCAGGTTGGTGCCTCATCAGCTAACAGTTATCCTGGGGCTGGTGAGCACAAGGGCCATTTTCTGGAAATTAATACCCGGAGAATCGATCCCCACACTAATGCCTTCCCCCTTTAGTCCCGGTTCTAACACGAACCGGGACAGATGTGCCTTCACGTGATCGGTGCGCCGAGCCCAGGCAGGAGGGCCTTTGGTCCCGGTTGACGGCACCAACCGGGACCAAAAGGCATCCACGCGTCAGCATTTCAGTGGCCGTGGTTTTTGTTTTTTTTGAAAGGGGAGGGGGGGTTTTGGGGGGTTAATTTAGGTGTTTCATATATTGTGTTAGCTAGCTAATTAATAGAGAGAAGTGTCATCTCTTATGTACGTGCTTGGTCGACGCTACGTACTATACATAGAGAGGCCCTCGACACGCTAGCTAGTAAGAAAATGAAGGGAACCATTAAGTACAGAAATTCGTCATACATACTGAGGGAAGTGATCGATTGACCTCTCCTTCTCCGAGAGATTGGTCGAACAACAAGTTTTCGTATTATCTATCCGACGCTACTGGCTACATACATATACAATATGTAAAATCTCTTACAATCCCCTAGCAATGGATATCAATTTCCACATGATATTCTCCGGCTTTATTGATGACGTGGTCAAGAAAGAATCCCGCCAATTCCTCTTGAATTGCTTTCATGCGATCTTGTTCTAGGAGTTCATCCCGCATCTGCCACATCTAATTTGAAGAAGGGGGTTAATACGTATATGAATGAAACTCAACAGAAATGATGGTGTAATAAAATGAAATTGTGAATATTATTGCTTACGCACTTCATATTGTCTTTTAGAGTAGCCCCACTTATTTTTCAAAGTCGCGTTGTAGATGAACTCGCACACGTAGTATCCACAGAAATCATTTTCTTGTTTTTGCCACAAGCACTTTACGAGAAATAGAGGTCAATCAAACTAATAATGAAGCATTATAAATGGCATTGATGAAAATACAGCTATAGAATCAACGGGAGATGCGCGCAACTAGTTAGCTGGTAGTACTTACTTTCGGGTATGTATATCGCAGCTCCTTTGGCAGTCCCGGAACTTCTGCGGTGAACTGTTTCCAAACCCTGCAAGACAAAGAAAATAATTATTATTACTTGAGATATCAGGAAATGAACAAAAAGTTGCCGATATGGTGCGATAAATGATCGATTGAACTTAATTGTTGAGCATTTTAGTCATGTCCGCATAGGTTTGGGGATCTTTTCGTCTCGAGTCTAAGACGTTTACTACTCCCCGCTCAAGCTTAATCTCCAGAAGAACATAGTGGAATCTGCGCACGCATGCATAACTCATCAATTACATTACTATAACCTCGCTAGAGTAATAAGGGAAACCGAATATGCACACGACAGTAACACTCACTTGAAGTTGTAAGGAAAGAGTATTAAATCTTTGTTTTGATTTTTTATCAACAATTGTAGCAAGTACCCCTCGGCCTCTTCGGCGTCCTTTTCAACCAGAAATTCATCTATGATATTTGTGTTAATGAACCCAATATCATACATTTCTTGTTTTTTCACTCGACGATCTTCAATCTGCATAATATGGTGAGGATAATTAATTATAAATACATGCAATGAAAGAGCCGAGCTATATATAGAGACTTAATGATAGAAATAGTACTTACAGACAGTAGCAAAAGACCGTTAGTTTATCGAGGGCCTTTTGATTGAAGAACGCGAAGAACTCCTCAAATGGAACAGTCAACAGATCAGTTCCAATGAGGTCGTGCTCCTCTTTAATATTCAGATACAAAGCATTCGTCCCCTCAGACTCTCTGCAGGTTTTCATGTACCAATCATGGAATCTTCGCATCATAGTTGTTAGAGATTTTTCATCTTTGACGAGAGGCTTCCCGTACTCGTATCTGTGTTCGTCCACCTCTGCTGGCTAGACACATTAGCGACCGTCCCCGGAGCATTAGTGATGATGTCACCGCTAGATACATTGAGCGGGGGGCACGATTGCTGTGCTTGTTCGCCCAGCTGTGCAATTTTTTTCCCAGTTGCTCGTTCTTTTAACCTTTTATCACTTACAGTACTTCCCGACCACTAGGCTTCGAGATATGTCTTTGCAGTAATGCGCTCATAGTTGTTTCTCGGCGGAGACTTTGGTGGTTTCCTCAGGGCATCGATAGTGCGCTTTGCTTTCACTGGATCTACCTTCTCCTCCGGAGGTGGATGTCTCTTTGCTTTCACCCCTTCAAAGAAGTCCTTCACGTGGGCCCGCACGATCGTCGCATTTTCCTCCTCAGTCCTCTCGTACAGTAACTTCTCTAGAGGCTTGAGAGGTGGACCGTATCTGTATTGCCTCCCGCCTCTGCTGGCTGTACTGCTAGACGCCGGAGCAGACGGACCGGCTGTGGCGCCTGTCTTCTTTTGTGCTTGCTTATGAGGCGGAGGAGAAGGACTACGACGCGCCAGAGCAGCCGGGGCAGCGGCGGGTCTCTTCCGCCCTTGCTGGCGAGGCAGAGAAGGAGGAGGCTACTGGCTGCTCGGGCGCGCCGGCGCAGGCAGAGAAGGAGGCGGAGTGCCACCACGCGCCGGAGAAGGAGGAGGCTGCTGGTTGCTCAGGAACGCCGGCGCAGGCGGAGAAGGAGGTGGAGTGCCACCACCCGTCGGAGAAGGAGGAGGCTGCTGGCTGCTCGGGCGCGCCGGCGCAGGCGGAGACGGAGGCAGAGTGTCGCCACGGGCCGTAGAAGGAGGCCCAGTGCCCTGATCGACACTCGCCGGAGGAGGAGGTGGTGGAGGAGGCGGAGTGCCCTGACTCGCCGGAGGAGAAGGAGGAGGCGGAGGCGTCTAGTTTGGAAGGTTGATGAGCTCCTTCCGCCATAGGCATGGAGTCTTCAGAGCAGAACCCAGCCTAGTCTCCCCTTCACCGGTAGGGTAGTCAAGCTGGAGGTCCTCAAATCCCTCCGTTATTTCATCCACCATCACCCTGACATATCCTTCTGGAATCGGCCGGCAGTGATAATTTGCGCCTTGTTCAGTAGGATAAACAGAGCCAACAGCTGCCTTGATCTTCAAATTCATCCATCACGTCATAATGTGGCAATTTTCAACCCCCGTGATAGCATCCACGGGATAGCCGGCAGGAGCCGTCAAGACATGCTCTGGGTGAAGCAGCTCGGTGGAAGCCACGCTGCTTCTCCGCTGAGATGGCGGGGTAGCTTCGGGGGAAGCTTCGGCAGGTCATTTGTTGCGATCTGCTTCTCGTTCCTCTAGCCCCATTACCCTTTTGTGCAGCGCCTGCAGTTGGTCTGCTCCAGTTTCTTCCTCCTCTCGTGGGTTTTGTAACCCCTGCGTCCGGAAAACCAACCTTCCATGGATGGAGCCTAGCGTGCCTCGTGTCCGTCCAGGGTGCTCAGGATTCCCGAGGGCCATTATGAGCTCGTCCTTCTCCCTATCTGGAACGAACGTCCCTTGCTGCGCTGCATGGATATACTGCCGAAGCCTTGTGACTGGTGTTTTCAGTTGCTCGTCCGTCCAACGGCACTTCCCTGATACATGGTCCAAGGTTCCGCCAGCCCCGAAGAACCAAGTCCGGCAACGGTTTGGCCATCTCATTGTCTCCGGTTCGATCCCTTTATCAAGCAGATCATTCTCAGCCTTGGACCACTTAGGTCGGGCTTGCAGGTAGCCACCTGACCCCTGCGATGGTGAATCTTCTTCTTCGCAGGATTTTGCTTGTTTGTCGCCGACATCTTCTTACTCTTTTCCGATGTCGTGTAGGCCACAAATGCGGGCCAGTGATCTCTGATCTTCTCATATTTGCCGATGAATTCTGGTGTCTCTTCTTTGTCGACAAACTTTTTCAGCTCTTTCCTCCACCTCCTGAATAGGTCTGCAATCTTCTTAAGAGCACAAGACTTGATTAATTACTCTTTAACTGGCTTCTCTGGATCCTCCTCTGGCGGTAGAGTGAAATTTGCCTTCAGCTCAGTCCAAAGATCATCTTTCTCCATATCATTGACATAAGACACATGAGGGTCTTCCTCCTTAGGCTTATACCGTTGGTGGATGCTGATCGGGATCTTGTCCCTAACAAGAACCCCGCACTGAGCAACAAATGCGTTCCTTGTCCGGATGGGTTCAATCGGTTCGCCGTCGCGCGCGATTGCTGTGATCTCATACCTTTCATCCGAGCTCAACTTTTTCTTCGGGCCTCGTCTCCGTACCGAAGTTGTGCTCGATCCGGAGGGCTAGAAAAAGGAAGAAAGACGAGAGTTAATTAATATCTGTACATATACCAAAACAATGAATGCATCAATTAACTAGTCAGCACAGGCTTAACTAATATATATATACCTGGCCGAACTCGGTTCGGTCACCGAAGCAGTCAGCACGGTCTCCTTCTTGTACCTCCATTGGGTCATCACTGGAGCCATCATGAACATAGCCCTCTTCTTGTACCGGCATTAATGGGCCGGAGCCATCAAACATAGCCCTCTTCTTCACCCAGTCCGTCCTGACCAACGACGTCGTTGTAAAATGACGCAATGACATCAGTTCCTTCTGCGATTATCTCCCCCAACATCGCTTCTGTTGCTTCGTCTCAGTAGTGCTCCATAGTTTCTGCAAATATTTACAACATGTCAATTATTATTCAAATATGGTACAGATGGATATATATTAGTGGCAAACGTAGAACTAGCTAGCTAATCACAATAAGGAATCATGTTAGTGGCCTCGACGCTGCTTCTCTAGGGTTTGGAGTGGCCTAGACAACGCTTCAAGGGTTTGGGGTGGCCTCGACACAGCGCTTCAACGGTTTGGGGTGGCCTCGACGACAATGCTCTTTTAACTTGGTAAATTTGGGTGGCCTCAAGAGAGTTTGTCGGGTAGTGGCGCAGCTGGAGGGGGTAGGAGACCAACATCGTTTTTTCTCTAGGGTTTGGGTGTCCTCGAGAGTTTTGATCGAGCGAGAGGGCTGAGGGGGGGTATATCGATGACGACAGAGGAGAAGATCAAAGAAAAAAAAGAGAAGAAAAAAAAGAGGAGAAGAAGAAAGGAATAGAGGAGAAGAAAAAAAGAATATTTTCTATTTTTTCTTCTTCTCCTCTATTCCTTTCTTCTTCTTCTCTTCTTTTTCTTCTTTTTTCCTCTTCTTATTTATTTCTCCTCTTCTTCCTCTCCTCTTCTTCTCCTTCCTTCCTCTTCTTATTTTCCTTTTTCCTCTCCTTCTTTTTCTTGTTCTTCTTCCTTCTTCCTTCTTCTTCTTTTCTTCCTTTTCCTTATTTTACTTTTTCCTCTACACTAACCTAAAATGCACTAACCTAAAATCATATCTACTAACAACCTAAATAAAAAATTAATACATATATTAAAAAACATATATAAACAAAAAAATGCTATGAACATTATATTCATACATAGATAGCCACATCTATTCATCATATAGCTACCACATACATATATACATTATATATATGAAAAAATGCACATATATACACATACAAACACATATATGTATACACATATATACACATATACACAAAAAAATACACATATATACACATACAAACACATATATACACATATATACACATATACACAAAAAATGCATATATACACATATACACAAAAAAATGTAGGGCAGGGGCGGCAGCGCGGCGGCCGCGCAGGGCAGGGGAGGCGGCGCGGCAGCCGCGCAGGGCAGGGGCGGCGGTGCGGCGGCCGCGCAGGGGCGCGGGACGGGAGGGGCGCGGGAGCATGTGCTCACAGGGGGCAGCGGCGACGGCGAAGGCGAGCAGCCTGACGGCGTCGGTGGCAGCGGCGACGGCAAGGTGGAGCAAGGGCGTCGGGCGGCGACGGCGACGAGGAGGAGCAGGGGGCGTCGGAGGAGAAGTGGGGGATTTGGTCGAAAACTGCTAAGTGCTGTATATATCTCAAGAGCATTGGTCCCAGTTCGTGGCACGAACCGGGACCAATGCCCCCTTTAAGTCCTGGATGGTGCCACCAACCGGGACCAGAGGCCTCTTTTCAGCAGCCCAAAGAGCGGGAAGCGGCGGCCTTTGGTCCTGGTTGGTGCCACGAACCGGGACTAAAGGGTGGGCATTGGTACCAGTTGGTGCCACGAACCGGGACCAATGCACCCCTTTAGTCTCGGTTGGTGCCTCCAACCGGGACCAAATGCTCCTGCACTGCCAGCGTCGCGGCCAAAATTTAGTCCCACCTCGCTAGTTGAGAGGGGCTCAGAGTGGTTTATAAGCCCTGTTGTGGCTACCCTCTCGAGCTCCTCTCAAATGCAGGCTTACGGGCCTAATCTCACACTATGCTGTTGTGGGCCTGTTGGGCCTACTGCGGGCCTGAATCCTGGTCCGGGTTGGGTTTCTAGTCGTATTCAGGCCGTGGTGGCCCAATAGGTGGCAATGTTTTTTAATTTTTTCCCAGTTTTTTTGTTTTGTTTCTTGCATTATTTATTTTCTTTTTTTGCTTTATTTTTAATTCTTTTTTGCTTTTAGGTCAGAAAAATTATAAACTTTCTGTTAGTGCCATTAGTTTTAGAAAAATTATTTTATTTTTTTGTTTTCTTTGTTGCTTTATTTATTTTATTTTGTTTCTACTTACAACAAAATACTTATTGTTGCTATTTTTATTTATTTTATTAAAGTTTATGTTTAATTATTTTTCTTTTAAGTCACAAAAATTGTAAACTTTCTGTTAGTGCCATTAGTTTTCAAATTTGAATAGTTAAAATTTGAATTCTTTGAAATTTGTGTGAATCACAAGTTTGTGATTAACTTTACTAAAAAAATGAACATAGATCCGCCTATAAAGAAAAAAGGTCCAGACGAACCGGGACCAATGGCCCACGTGGCTGCCCTTTTGAGAGTGTTCTTGGTGAGAACATAATTGACTAGGAGCGAACCGGGATTAATGGTATTACGAGGGCCGAACCATAAGACATTAAAGCATTTCAAATGAACTCTGAAAAAGTTGAAAGTTGGCATGGTATCATAATTTCACGCACATAGCATGTGCATGTACAAAACGAACAATGGTATCATACTCGTCTGTTGCAAAGTTGGCATGGTATCATCATAATAGTTGCGGGAGAAAGTCTTCACTTTTTCTTCGCTTGTGTCATTTGCTTATTGTGCCGTAACCATGGATAATCTTCATCGTTTATCAGGATGCTGGGGTCAGCCTTGACTTTGAAGGGAGGAATTTCATGAAACTTTTCATAATCTTCAGACATGTCTGTCTTGCCCTCCACTCCCACGATGTCCCTTTTTCCTGAAAGAACTATGTGGCGCTTTGGCTCATCGTATGATGTATTCGCTTCCTTATCTTTTCTTTTTCTCGGTCTGGTAGACATGTCCTTCACATAGATAATCTGTGCCACATCATTGGCTAGGACGAACGGTTCGTCAGTGTACCCAAGATTTTTCAGATCCACTGTTGTCATTTCGTACTGTGGGTCTACCTGTACCCCGCCTCCTGACAGATTGACCCATTTGCACTTAAACAAAGGAACCTTAAAATCATGTCCGTAGTCAAGTTCCCATATGTCCACTATGTAACCATAATACGTGTCCTTTCCCCTCTCGGTTGTTGCATCAAAGCGGACACCGCTGTTTTGGTTGGTGCTCTTTTTATCTTGGTCAATCGTGTAAAATGTATTCCCATTTATCTCGTATCCTTTCCAAATCGTAACAGTCGAAGATGGTCCCCTGGACAACAAGTACAGCTCAAAGCAAACCATACGTTCCTTGGGTCACGTGCAAACCATACGTTCCTTGGGTCATGTGCAAACTCAGCCTAGTACTTTCTCTCGATTTTTCTCCACTGCGACCCGTCAGCGGGTGCTCTCAACTTCCCGTCTTTCTTACGGTCCTCACTGTGCCATCGCATCAACTTGGCATGCTCTCAATTTCTGAACAGACGTTTCAACCGTGGTATTATAGGAGCATACCACATCACCTTCGCAGGAACCCTCTTCCTGGGGGGGGGGGGTCGCCGTCAACATCACCAGGGTCATCTTGTCTGATCTTATACTGTAATGCACCGCATACCAGGCATGCGTTCAGATCCTTGTACGCACCGCGGTAGAGGATGTAGTCATTAGGGCATGCATGTATCTTCTGCACCTCCAATCCTAGAGGGCATACGACCTTCTTTGTTGCGTATGTACTGTCGGGCAATTCGTTATCCTTTGGAAGCTTCTTCTTCAATATTTTCAGTAGCTTCTCAAATCCTTTGTCTGGCACAACATTCTCTGCCTTCCACTGCAGCAATTCCAGTACGGTACCGAGCTTTGTGTTGTCATCTTCGCAATTGGGGTACAACCCTTTTTTGTGATCCTCTAACATGCGATCGAACTTCAGCTTCTCCTTTTGACTTTCGCATTGCGTCCTTGCATCGACAATGACCCGGCAGAGATCATCATCATCGGGCACATCGTCTGGTTCCTCTTGATCTTCAGCAGCTTCGCCCGTTGCAGCATCATCGTCCACATCGTCTGGTTCCTCTTGATGTTCAGTAGCATCACCGTATTCAGGGGGCACATAGTTGTCATCGTATTCTTCTTCGCCGTCTTCCATCATAACCCCTATTTCTCTGTGCCTCGTCCAAACATTATAGTGTGGCATGAAACCCTTGTAAAGCAGGTGGGTGTGAAGGATTTTCCGGTTAGAGTAAGACTTCGTATTCCCACATATAGGGCATGGACAACACATAAAACCATTCTGCTTGTTTGCCTCAGCCACTTCGAGAAAATCATGCACGCCCTTAATGTACTCGGAGGTGCGTCTGTCACCGTACATCCATTGCCGGTTCATCTGCATGGATTATATATAATTAAGTGTGTCAAAAATCATTACAAAACATCATGAATAGATAATTAAGTGACCAAATTAATAGAAGTTCATCATCACATTAAAACCAAAGTACATACGTAGTTCTCATCTAACAACATAAAGCTCCGCGGAGCATTTAATTAAACCATACATTGAAACTATGTAAAATATTTCAATGCGAAAACAAATGCGATCATAATCGCAACCAAGGTAAGAACTGATCCAACGGCATAATGATACCAAGCCTCGGTATGAATGGCATATTTTCTAATCTTTCTAATCTTCAAGCGCATTGCATCCATCTTGATCTTGTGATCATCAACGACATCCGCAACATGCAACTCCAATATCATCTTCTCCTCCTCTATTTTTCTTATTTTTTCCTTCAAGAAATTGTTTTCTTCTTCAACTAAATTTAACCTCTCGACAATAGGGTTGGTTGGAATTTCCGGTTCAACAACCTCCTAGATAAATAAAAGCTATGTCACATTGGTCGGCATAATTGTCATAAACAATAAATGAACCAAATAGTTATGAAAAGATAATATATACCACATTCGAATCATAGACAGGACGAGGGCCGACGGGGGCGGATACCAAAACCATCGCACTATATAAGATGCAATAATAAAAGTAAGAAAATAATACAAGTATCTATCTAAACATATAAGTAAGAATATTTTTCCTTTCAGAAAGAAGATAAGAACAAGAGGCTCACCACCGTGGTGCCGGCGATGAGATCGACGCGGGTGATCGACGGCGGTGAAGACGGGTACAGGGCGTGACCGACCGCTAAACTTAGACAAATATTGAGGAAAATGGAGCTTGGAGGTCGAGCTTGGAGAGGAGAAAGCTTAAGTAGTGTGGCTCAGGCATTCCATCGAACACCTTGTGTGCATAGGAGGTGAGCTAGAGCACCACCAAGCCCTCTCCCCCTCGGCGGCCAGAAAAACAGAGCAGTGTGCTCTGCTTTTACGCGAGGGGGTATATATAAGCACCTAATTGGTCCCGGTTGGTGGCATGAACTGGGACTAAAGGGCAGCCTTTGGTCCCGGTTCAAGCCACAAACCGGGACCAATGGTGATGGGCCAGGAGCGAGGCCCATTGGTCCCGATTCGTCCCACCAACCGGGACCAAAAGGTCCAGACGAACCGGGACCAATGGCCCACGTGGCCCGGCCGGCCCCCGGGACTCACGAACCGGGTCCAATGCCATCATTGGTCCCGGTTCTGGACGGAACCGGGACTAATGGGCTGACCCGGCCTGGACCAATGCCCCCTTTTCTACTAGTGGCTAGGATTGATCTAAGAACCAACCCCGCACCCGCACAACATATGTCGTCGTCTCTAAGTTTGCTCGATCTAGTATAGTTGTCTCTATGCAAAAAAAGATCTAGTATAGTTGTTTAGCGTACGTGTGTGTGTCCATGTGTGGCCGGTTGATGCAGACTAGCTTGCAGTGTATATGCACCACTAATCCATCATAAAAATATTTTCTTAATCTTACATGAGGGTGTTAGAAAAGGAAAAATATTACAACTTCCAACGTTAGCTAGTGACTCCATCTATTAATTTCTTGCAAGTTGTGAGTTTTATCTACTGTGTATAGTACCATAGACATGCAAGTGTACGGGTGTGCGCATGTTCTTGTCCTTTTTTCCTCTTCTTCAGCAGTTGGTGATGAGTCAACTTTGATTTTATGTCCAGTGTCATTGCGCTCGCCCATCCATGTGTACATATACAGATACAGACTGCTATCTATCTTCCAATGTACAATATCTCTTATACTTGGCATTTGAAAAAGGACGGCAGAAACATATATCCCACTTGTTTATTGTGATATATAGAAAATGGTATTTCTCCAATCAGACAATAGTTTCTAGCTATATGTAATTAGTACAAGTGGCGTTCCTGTGACACGCTCTTTGTGATCGATCGATGTCACATGTAAACATCAGACAACGGTTTCCATAATGATTGTACCGGTCAGTGCATGATACTACAATTAAAGAAGAGGCAGGCTGCAGGTGAGATCGGGCCGGTAGGTACTCTGTATGGCAGTTGGTAGTTTTTTCATCTGATGAAGGGAGAAAGGTTCCAAAAACCTTGATTTGGGTATGTGTGAGAGAGATTGAGCTAAAGCAGGGACCCGACTGATGTAGCTCCGTGGGCCACTTGCCACATGCATTGTTTGCTACTCCCTTCGTTCCTAAATATAAGTCTTTGTAGAGTTTCTACTAGGTGGACTACATACGGAGCAAAGCGAATGAATCTAAACTTAAAATGCATCTATATACATCCGTATGGGGTTTATAGTGAAATCTCTACAAAGACTTACATTTAGGAACGAAGGGAGTAGAAATGATGCATACTTTATGTTGTTATTAACAAAAGGAAAAATCATAAATATCAGCATTATCTACGTATCACGATAAGCTAGCCTTTGGTTTCAATCTGGATTTTTTTTTTGAAAAACACGCGTGCATTTATATATATAGAGGAATGATATATGTAATACATGTTTGTGAGTTGATTAATCCTAAGCAATCATCTCATATTCTGATTAGATGATCATTAGCGCGCGGCGATTGCCGCTCAATGATATGATGAAGGCATCATGTAATACTCCCTCCGTTTCTAAATATTTGTCTTTTTAGATATTTCAACAAGTGACTACATACGAAGCAAAATGAGTGAATCTACACTCTAAAATATGTCTATATACATCCGTGTGTGATAGTCCATTTGAAATTTTTAAAAAGATAAATATTTAGGAACGGAGGGCGTACAAGTCGATCATGTGGTGGACTCGTCTACATGTGCAGTCGTAGAATAATGAGATGCGCAGGTTGCCAAGATCTTTCATCTTCATCCATGATGCGTGACATGGACATGGAGGTCGATCGTCCCTCGAGGTCGACCGATCGATGTAGAGGTGGTTGCAGATAGCGTCCATGTGCCTCCATGTGCGCCCGTGCCCGCGTTCGATCTGCCGGACGGCGGACGGTCCGTCGTCGGTTGGCGTGCGCGGGTCCGGCCGGTCGGCCGGCCGTCCGCCGCACGGTCCCCTCCCTAGCTCGATCGCAAGAAAATCTATGCATGCATTTGTTCGTTGTGTTAGACTGTATATGGATACGTAGACTTGTGTATACGTGTTGTACTTGTACTTGTACCCTTTGGTACTTATATATAATGAGATAGCCGCATCCCCTAAGGGTGTCGAGCAGTTGCCCAATATTCTAGTTTTACATGGTATCAGACTAGGGTTCCCGTCTTCCGTTGCACCCCTTGCTGCCGCCGCCGCCTCCGCCGATCGCTGCCGCCGCCTAGCCCGATGGCCTCCGCGCACTCCGCCGCTGCCTCGGCTTCCTCTCCTGCTGGCGCGCCCGTCGCTCCCTCGTCGCCCTTCCTCGCATCCCCCCGCTCGCCACGGCTTGGCGGCAGCTGTCGCTGCCCGCCGAAAGCCATCTGCAGGGTGGGCAGGGCGGGCAGGGCGGGCAGGAGCAGGGCGGGCCGAGCCTGCCCCAGTCGCCGATCGCCACTGGTGGCGCCTCGCCCTCGACCTTCGCCTTCGCGCCGCCACCCTCTCGCGGCGCTGCACCGTCCGCCTACGGGGCGGCTCCCCAACCCTACGCAGCCCCTCCGCTCTACTATGGCGCTACCCCGACCTACGCTCCGTGGTACGGCGCCCCTGCACCAACCTACGGCGCCGCTCCACCGATGCCTTCTACCTGGCCGATGCCTCCGCCGTCACAGATGGCGCCGTCACCCTATGGCGCGGCCTACGGCGCCGCGCCCGCCGTGTCTTCGGTGCCCACGCCTGGTCTGGTCGATGCCCCTTCCGGTCCTGGCTACGAGGCGTCCCTGGCCCTCGCTCCCCATGATGGGCAGAACATGGGTCCCCATGCGGGTTATGCTCCGGCGCCATCGCCGTTCTACTTCTCGCATCTTCTTCCGGTGAAGCTTACACCGGAAAACTACCTATCCCGGCGGGCGCAGGTGCTACCTCTCCTACGGAGTCGCTACTTGGAGGGCTATGTTGATGGCTCTATCCCTTGTCCGCCGCCGTATCACCCGGCTCATCATGTGTGGGTGGCCCAAGACCAGGCGATACTTTCGGCCATCCAGTCCTCGCTTACTCCGAGCGTGTCGTCGCTTGTCATCTTCGCCGCGACATCCCGGGAGGCTTGGTCTGCACTTCACAGCAGTTTTGCCTCTCAGTCTCAGGCGCGTGCTCACTCTATCCGCACTGAGTTGGGGGAGACCAAGCTTGGAGGCATCACCATCACGGAGCACTTCAACAAGATGTCAGGACTTGCAGATACGCTGGCCTCCATTGGCCAGCCCCTTGGAGATGAGGACTTCACCACTCATGTGCTCAATGGCCTCGATGATGACTATGACAATCTCATTGAGAATGTCCATGGGCGCGAGGCGCCTCTCCCGCCACGGGAACTGTATGCGCGGCTCCTTGGTCGCGAACAGCGCATCAAAGCGCGTCGATCTACTCCGAGTTTTGCCTCTGCTAACGCCGCAACTCGTAGCAAATCGCAGAAGCCGTCGCTCCCTACCAAGCCGGCGGGCACATCTCAGCCCTCACGGGGCGCCGCGCCATCCATCACAGGGGGATCGCGGCCGGTGGCTTGCTGCCCCAGTTGTGGTGCTCAGCAGGCGTGCCAGCTGTGTGGGATTGAGCGCCACGTAGCTTCTCGCTGTCATCGCCGCTACAAGCAAGATTTCCTTGGCCTCGGCAACAATGGCAAGGGGAATGAAAAACAGGCGGCCGCTGCGATGGTGGGTCATGAGCACGGGCGTACTCCATCCTACTCGATTGATCCCTCGTGGTACATGGACACGGGAGCTACCAACCACCTCACCAATGACATGAACAAGCTCTCGGTCCAGGAGCCATATCGCGGTCATGATCAGGTGCACACCGCTAACGGAGCAGGTATGCGCATCTCCCATGTTGGTCAGGCATCCCTTCTTGCACACAATTCACAAAAACTGCATTTGTCTAACATCCTTCGTATTCCCACTGCTTCGCGTAGTTTGTTGTCTGTTCCACAACTTACTCGTGACAATAATGTACTTGCTGAATTTCACCCTTTTTGTTTCTTTATCAAGGATCGGGACACGAGGGCCATTCTGCTTAGCGGTCGTCTTCGCCGTGGCTTGTATGCACTTGACGCGCCAACCGCACCTCCCATGCAGTTTTCTCCTCAGGCTTTCAGTGGTGTTCGTGTCTCGCCTACACATTGGCACGCGCGACTTGGTCATCCTGCCGCTCCCATAGTCCGTCATGTGTTGCATCGTCATGAGCTATCAGTTGTGTCAAATAAAACTGCTGAAACTATTTGTGATGCCTGTCAGCAGGGCAAGAGTCACCAACTCCCGTTTTCAGAGTCTAGTCGTGTTGTGAAACATCCTCTTGAGCTTATTTTTTCTGATGTATGGGGTCATGCCCAAACGTCTGTTAGTGGTCATAATTATTATGTCAGTTTTATTGATGCTTACAGTCGGTTTACCTGGCTCTATCTTATTAAGAAAAAAATCTGATGTGTTTGATGTGTTTATCCAGTTTCAAGCACATGTTGAGCGTCTCCTTCGCCAGAAAATTATTCATGTCCAAAGCGACTGGGGGGGGGGGGGTGAATACCACAACCTCAACTCGTTCTTTAACAAGCTTGGGATTACACACCGTGTGTCTTGCCCCCATACGCATCAGCAGAATGGGACTGCCGAACGTAAGCATCGTCACCTTGTAGAAACTGGCATCACTTTGTTAGCTCATGCCTCCGTACCTTTTAGGTTCTGGAGTGATGCTTTCTCCACTGCCTGTTTTTTGATCAATAGGCTTCCTTCACGACTACTGAATATGAAAACCCCACTTGAACTCTTGCTCAATGAAATCCCAGACTACACCTTTCTCAAAGTCTTCGGGTGTGCCTGTTGGCCTCATTTGCGTCCATATAATAAACATAAGCTAGAGTTTCGGTCGAAAAAGTGCGTTTTTCTTGGGTATAGTTCCCTTCACAAAGGGTACAAATGCCTACATGTTCCCACCAATCGCGTTTACATTTCTCGTGACGTTGTTTTTGATGAGAATGTGTTTCCCTTTCGTGCACTTCCGAATACCTCTATCACTATTATGCCAGACGCTTCTTCTACCACACCTCTGCCTGATCAATTTGTGGATGTTGCATATGCTCCTGTGTTGCTCCCTAACCATGCTGCAGGTGTTGGCCGTGGCGCTCGTCTCGAGCTCCTTGAAGAACAAGCACCGGCGAGTCCGGAGGACGATCGCATGCATGGGGCATGCATATCGGGTGGCACACCGCAACCCGCAAGAGCTGCGCCCGCGGCTGCCTCGCGGGCATCGCCCGACCCCGCTCCGCGAGCGGCGTCCTTGCCCGCCTCGCAGGAGGTTGCTCCTGGGCCAGCCACGCCAGGCTCGCCTGGGCCGGCTTCGGCTCCCGATGGGCCAGCCACCCCAGGCTCGCCTGCTTCTTCGGCGCTCAGCGGCTCCGGCGTGGGCCTGGGTGACATGGCCGTGTCGGGCGCCACACCGCCCGCCTCCCCGACGCCCAGTGGATCCGGGGCGAGCCCTGGCGACTCGGGGTCGCCTTCTTCGTCGCCTGCATCATGCCCTGCATCGTCACCACAACCTGTTGCTCCTCGACATCGCACACGCAGTCAGACCGGTGTCTTTCAGCCTAAGATCCGGACCGATGGGACTGTTGCGTGGCTCGCCGCGTGCATGGCTCATGCTGCTGCGGATCCCACTGCTGAGCCTCGCCACTTTCAGGCTGCACTAGGCATTCCCCACTAGCGTGCCGTGATGGAACAGGAGTTTCAAGCATTGCTGAAGAATGACACCTGGCAGCTTGTTCCTCCAGTGTATGGGGTCAATATCATTGACTCTAAGTGGGTGTTTAAAGTTAAACGGCATGCTGATGGCTCCATTGAGCGTTACAAGGCAAGGTTAGTGGCTAAGGGCTTCAAACAGAGGTATGGTCTTGACTATGAAGACACGTTCAGTCCAGTTATCAAGCCTACTACCATTCGTCTGCTACTATCCCTTGCTGTTACTCGAGGATGGTTTCTCCGTCAGCTTGATGTGCAGAACGCTTTTTTGCATGGAGTTCTAGAGGAGGAGGTTTATATGCGTTAGCCACCAGGTTTTGTGGATCCTGCACGTCCTAATCATCTCTGTCGTCTTTTTAAGGCGCTCTATGGTCTTAAGCAGGCTCCCCGTGCCTGGCATGCACGTCTTGGTTCGGTTTTGCGAGCACTTGGGTTCATTCCTTCTACTGCTGACACATCACTGTTCCTTCTTCAACGCCCTGAGGTTACGATGTATTTACTGGTCTATGTTGATGATATTATTCTCATCAGTTCCTCAGATGCTGCGGCAGACCGCCTTGTGGCTGCATTGAGTGGTGATTTTGCTGTTAAGGATCTTGGTGCTCTGCACTTCTTCCTTGGTCTGGAGGTGTCACGGTCTTTTGCTGGAGTCACTCTTACTCAGAAGAAGTACGCTCTGGATTTGTTGCGTCGTGCTGGTATGCTACAGTGTAAACCTGTCGATACTCCTATGTCTGCCACTGATCGGTTGTCTGCTTTTGATGGTGACCCTCTCTCCTCTGATGATGCCACTGAGTACCGCAGTCTTGTTGGAGGCCTGCAGTATCTTACTATCACCAGACCAGATGTCTCTTATGCAGTCAATCGTGTCTGTCAGTTTCTTCATGCGCCCACGACATCCCATTGGTCCGCTGTGAAGCGCATTCTACGATATATATGCCTCACTGCATCTCATGGCTTGCTTCTCCAGCGTGCGCCGTCTTATGAGATCTCGGCCTTCTCTGATGCTGACTGGGCTGGTAGTCCTGATGACCGGCGATCCACGGGGG
>NC_041389.1:33674645-33678563 GCF_002162155.2 Triticum dicoccoides | reverse complement strand
CTTGGTCCCAACTTGATTGCCTGGAATGCTCGCAAGCAGGCTACGGTGTCTCGCAGCAGCACAGAAGCCGAGTACAAAGCAGTTGCTGATGCGACAGCTGAGATTATTTGGGTTCAGTCCTTGCTGAGGGAGTTGCGAGTTCCTTCAGTTCACTCTCCAGTGCTTTGGTGTGATAACATTGGTGCTACATACTTATCATCTAACCCAGTGTTTCATGCTCGAACAAAACATATTGAGGTTGACTATCCCTTTGTTCGAGAGCGTGTTGCACAGAAGCTGCTTAGCATCAAGTTCATATCATCAAAGGACAACTTGCTGACATCTTCACGAAGCCTCTTCCACAATCACAGTTTGTAGGCTGCAGGCGCAATCTTAACTTAGTTTGTACTTCAGGCCACAGTTAAGATCGAGGGAGGGTGTTAGACTGTATATGGATACGTAGACTTGTGTATACGTGTTGTACTTGTACTTGTACCCTTTGGTACTTATATATAATGAAATAGCCGCACCCCCCAAGGGTGTCGAGCAGTTGCCCCAATATTATAATTTTACACGTTGCTCGAGACACACATCGATGTATCTCCATCGGTGGTCTCTCGGCCGTTGCTTGTACTGCATTTGTTATTTTTAGCCGTTGATTGTTCGACTCCATTGAACTAACATGTAAACAATTTCGTTGCAAAATATATAGATCTCTAAATATCCCAACCGAAGACCATGCAAAGTGTTGGTTGTTCGACCGGTTCAATCGATCGGCAAGCAAAGAGACAGGACATGCTACAGGACAGACTTACGGTTGTATTGTAGCCTGAGTTTCTTAATTTAGAGCCCAGATGAAACTACTTTGGTTTTTGATATACCCATCTGCTGCATATTAATTAAGTGGCTAATTAATAAAGAGTTATAATCACCTAATCACTGATTAAACAGACTTGAGCGGCTGCATTCGAATTAACTAACTACCAGATGTAGTACGTGTGGGATAGTTAATAATTACAACTAATCAATCACTAACCAAAATCTCTAATCACAACTATTTATCAGCAAATCGGTCTCGGAGGACCTTGACCAGCCGCCTAATCAAGCTACTCCCGTCTTAGCTACAGCCGTCGGGCTTTGCCTGTATTTGTTTCCAGCGTTGGAGTTCCTTCACTCAGCAGCTCCTCCCTGAAGTCCCCAGTCAGCTCCTGTTGCACTCCGTATAAATTTCGTGATGGTACTCATCCTGATGCTCTGGAGGGTTTGGAGATCCCAGCGTTGCTGTGGCTGGGTCCTGTATGGGGTTTTGGGTTCAGTCTAATCTTCCTAGACTGTTCCTGTTGTACTGAACTTTTCTCTCCTTCTAATAAAGATCGGCCTCAGGCCCTTCGATAATCAAGCTACCAACCGGTCTATGATCTCTATCCACCAAACTAAAGAGAGATCAAAGGGCCGGTTTTACAAGTTGGGGCGGTTTCGTAGGAGAGCATCTAGAGTCAGATTTGGCAAATTCGGCCCCTCAAATGCCAATGGACGCGTCCGCGGGCACTGACCAACCACATCTTAATTTTTCTCTTCACATCCGCGTACCTCATATCCAGCACCATATATTCATACTATACATTCAATGTGATGAGCTACTCTACCTGATTAAACAACGAACAATAAAATCTGCATCAAACGGACAACCAAATGCACATAAATATACTCTACATCACCCAAAAGATCATCGGACTTCATCGCAGGACATGTTCTTAACTTCGACAACTAAAAAATGATAATAAACATAGAAGGAGGAGGAGGAGGAGGAGCGACTTCACAATTTCCTCGCTAGGCATTTGCCCTTTCGGTCGCCAGCGTAGCTGTATCCGTTCGCGGCTGGTGGAGGAACTTAGTCATCGTCGGAGGAGGTGGAGCTGTGGTCGCCGTCGTCGGGGGAGGAGTCAGAGAGGACGATCAACCCCTTCATCCGGTGAATGGCTCTGTTCTGCTACCGCTTCAACTTGGCCACCCAAGCCGCCTCTGCCGCTGCCTCTCTTGCCTCATGCTCCGACTGCTCTATGGCAAGTCAGAGCGCCTTCCAGTTCTTCTGCCGTAGGCGGCGAGCATCTATCCCTGCCATTGTCAGCGACTGACGGTAGACCCAAGCGAGGAGCCGCTCGTCCTCATCAGGCTCCGTCGGCATCCCGTGGCAGCGGTGCACAGATTGCTCCGCCACATCCCTCTCCCTTGCCCGCTACCTCTCGCGGTAGGTGTCGCGCGCCACTGATTGCTGAGTGCGCATGCGGGCCGGCGCATGCACTGAAACCCACCACTGCCCGCGTGTAGCTCCGGACGATGGGAGGAGGGAATGACGCAGGGGCGGAGCGGACTATGCTTCCCTAGCAGAGCTGCACGCAAGCCAGGAGGGGAAAGCTCCGTTGTCCGTGCTGCGTAGGCACGAGATCAACAATGGTGCAGATTCAGAGCTGCCCACAGTGTCCACCTTGGACCGCTCCAAGGTGATGCAGAGGACCAGCTCCTCCTCGACATCAAGGTCGGAGTCAGAGTGGCTGCTGGAGCTCGACATTGCGCCAGATTGGATCAAAATCAGAGTGGGGAGAGGAGAGGACGGAACAAGAGAGGAGAGTGAGTGATCTAGGGTTCTGAGCGAGGAGACGGATTAGGGGTTTTGTGGGATAGCCATGGGCTCGATGGTGGGCCAGGCATGTAGGTTCCGACATGGCGGACGTGCCCGGGCGTGCCCGTGCCGCCCCATATCCGCCCTTCATTTGGGCTGGATATGAGGGGCGCCGGACAGATCGAGCGTTTGAGGCCAGTTTGAGGAACCCAGGTGAGTCGGTTTTTTGTAATCGGTTAGTGACCGGTTCACCCACCCGGGCATCTGAAACGGGTTTGGGCACTAGTAGAAACCGGAGCTTTAAAACCGGTTCGTAAGGGCCTTTAGTGCCGGTTCTGCAACTTGCACCAAAGGGTGGAGATTAAAGCCCCCCCCTGTAGTACCGGTTCGGCATGAACCGCCACTAAAGGCTCACCACATGGCGTGAGCTCGCGCCGTGGTATGGGGAACCTTTAGTACCGTGATTTTTTTTTTGAAAATTTTGTAAAAAATATTTGATTTTTTTTTATTTTCAATTTTTTTGAATTATTTTAACCTCTAATCTCTAATCACCCCTCACCACTGCTCAATTTAATCTCTAATCTCTAATCACCCCTCATCATTTCAAATCATCTAACTCCCCGGACGGTCACCCATCCTCTCAGTACCCCAGCCTGAGCACGCTTAACTTTCGGGTTCTATTCTCCCTCGTTTCCAAGTCTGCACTTGTTGTTTTCCTAACAAATGTAAGTTGTCAATCCTATTAACCCTCAACAGTTTAGCTTGAGCATTAGGTCACACGTTTCACCGTTTGAGTTTGGAACTATTATTCTAAAAACATTTAGTAACACTAATATTTCTTGAATAAGTTTGACCACAGTTTGACCATAGTTTGACCACAGTTTGACCAGATTTGACCAAAATTCAAAAAATTGAAATAATTATTTAGTAACACTAATATTCTTTAATAATTATGTAGCAACATTAATACTTCTTGAATAAGTAGTTTGACCATAGTTTGACCAAAATTAAAAAATCTGAAATTTGAGCTTATCTTTTTTTCCTTTTGGAATGAGGATTCTAAAAAATTGCAAACAGGCCATAGGAGGTCACCATCGGATATGGATTTTCGTGCTGAATTTTTTGATATATTATACTTTTTTTTCGACATGGTATGCAAAAGTTATAGCCGTTTTACATTTTCCCTACACTTTTTTGCAAAACATGTCCAAATTTAAGTTTTATAATTTTCCTAACTAGTAGATGTAGTAATATAACTACATCTCGAAGAATTTTATTTTTTGAATTTTTTATTATTTTCTTTTGTATTTTTCAAAACT
>NC_041389.1:33661551-33674254 GCF_002162155.2 Triticum dicoccoides | reverse complement strand
TCGTGGCACAAGCCGGTACTAAAGGTTAGCCCTTTAGTACAGGTTTGTGCCACGAACCGGTACTAAAGGTGATCACGGGGCCCCGGCCGGACGCCAGCCTGCCACCACCCCTTTAGTACCGGTTCGTGGCACGAACCGGTACTAAAGGTTAAAAACGAACCGACAGTAATGCATAGCCGTTCGAACCGGCACTAATGGTACCATTAGTACCGGGCCAAAATCAAACCGGCACTAATGTGTCTCACATTAGGTCCTTTTTCTACTAGTGGGGGTGCCTGATACGCCTCCAACGTATCAATAATTTTGTATTGTTCCATGCTATTATATTATCTATTTTGAATGTTCTATATGCATTAATATGCTATTTTATATTATTTTTCGATTCACCTAGTGCCCAGTGCCAATTTCTGTTTTCCCCTTGTTTTTAAGCTTCGCAGAGAAGGAATACCAAACGGAGTCCAAACGAAATAAAACTTTGCGATGATTTTTCTTGAACCAGAAGACACCCAAGAGACTTGGAGATCAAGTCGGAAGAGCCACGAGGCGGCCACAAGGGGGGAGGGCACGCCCAAGGGGGTAGGGCGCGCCCCCTGCCTTGTGGGCCCTCGTGACTCCCCTGGCCTAATTCATCGTCCTATATATTCACATATATCCCCAAACCACCAGAAGCATCCACGAAAACACTTTTCCACCGCCGCAACCATCTGTACCCACGAAATCCCATCTAGGGGACTTTTCCGGCATCCCGTCGGAGGGGGATTCGATCATGGAGGGCTTCTACATTAACTCTATTGCACTTCTGATGAAGCATAAGTAGTTTACCTCACACCTACGGGTCCATAACTAGTAGCTAGATGGCTTCTTCTCTCTCTTTGATTCTCAATACCATGTTCTCCTCGATGTTCTTGAAGATCTATTCGATGTAATCTTCTTTTGTGGTGTGTTTTTCCAGATCCGATGAATATTGGATTTATGATCAGCTTATCTATGAATATTATTTGAATCTTCTCTGAATTCTTATATGCATGATTTGATATATTTGTAATTCTCTTCGAACTATCAGTTTAGTTTGGCCAACTAGATTGATTTTTCTTGCACTGGAAGAAGTGTTTAGCTTTGGGTTCAATCTTGTAGTGTCCTTTCCCAGTGACAGTAGGGGCAGCAAGGCATGTATTGTATTGTTGCCATCGAGGATAAAAAGATGGGATTTACATCATATTGCTTGAGTTTATTCCTCTACATCATCTCATCTTACTTAGTGTGTTACTCTGTTCTTCATGAACTTAATACTCTAGATGCAGGCAGGAGTCGATCGATGTGTGGAGTAATAGTAGTAGATGCAGGCAGGAGTTGGTCTATTTGACACGGACATGATACCTATATTTGATAATCATTGCCTTAGATATCGTCATAACTTTGCGCTTTTCTATCAATTGCTCGACAGTAAATTGTTCACCCACCGTATTATTTGCTATCTTGGGAGAAGCCACTAGTGAAACATATGCCCCCAGGTCAATTTTCCATCATATTAGTTTCCGATCTACTATTTTGCAATCTTCTACTTTTAGATCTACAAACCAAAAAAACCAAAAATATTTTATATTTTATTTATCTATATCTATCAGATCCCACTTTTGCAAGGGACCATAGAGAGCGGTTGCCCCGCACTTGTTGCGCATGTCATAATTGAGGTGATGACTTGGGAGTCCTAGAGAACACGTTGTTGCTCAAGCACCGCCTCTAATAACGTAGTCTATTTTAATTCAAGTTTTTAACTTCTTGTTCATAGAGTGTATCCAGTTTACCTACCAACTTATAGAATAGGCTATTTCCAAACTCCGGTTTGTGTATGCGTAACCGCTTAAGTGACAGGGTGGTTGCAGGGTTTGTGGTGCATTCCTATCACCTCATTGTGTATTCGACACCTTATTTATCACGAAAGTGGTATAATAGCCCTGTGCACTTATAGGCCATCAACTACCCTACTTTGGCACCAGGGTTCTAGTTGTTCTAGGTGGGCTCGTGTGCGATCATGCCTTCACTGCTACCCCAGTGCGACTAGGTTTAATGAGCCAAAAGCCACTACATGTTCTAGATGGGCTAGAAGCACCATGAGTCACTAATGTGTCGAGAGATACGGCTGGCCATGTATGGGCCAAAAGATGTCATGGGCCACACATGTGCCCAAAGTATCAATCGACTGGAACCATATTGGATGGCCCATGTTTCAGTAATGTGATGAATTCATAAAAGTCCTAATGGGTCATGCGTACCTGGGCCGTAAATGGGCTATATAAAATCATGCCTATCATGGGCTAGCCCGCTAAATTTTTACCAAGTCCAATGGGTTTTAGCGGGCCTTTGACTGGGCTGGCCTATTTAACTAAATGGGCCGTTGTTGGGTCATGCCAGGTGTTGTTGTTTCATAGACGTATTGTCTGTTGGATGGTTGCCACTTATCAAAAGGTGGAATTGACGCGTGGTTCCCATGGCGAATGACAAACCAACAAGTGGAGGATCATCGTTAGTGGACACTCTTAATAGGTATCGGATTCGGAACATGCACCGGATAGCTTAACGAAGGCCCATTATGGTGGCTGTCACGTGTCGGTTACCCTTAACAAAAACACTTGTTTCACGCGTGATTTATCATCATGGAAGTGATGCCGTCTTCTCGTTTCTGAAGGACACCGATGGTCTGGAAGGACTAGGTGAAGAAGCAGGCTATGATTATGATGGCTCCTTTGACCCAATGCCGATGCAAGAAGGAGACCGTGAGGACGGCTCCGGTGACCCAATGATGGTGCAAGAAGGAGACCGTGATGACGGCTCCGGTGACCGAACCGAGTCTGGCCAGGTATATATATTAGTTAAGCCTATGCTGACTAGCTAATTGATGCATTCATTGTTTTGGTATATGTACACATATTAATAAACTCTCGTCTTTCTTCTTTTTTCTAGCCCTCCGGATCGAGCACAACTTTGGTAAGGAGACGAGGCCCAAAGAAAAAGTTGAGCTCGAATGAAAGGTTTGAGATCACAGCAATCGCGCGCGACGGCGAACTGATTGAACCCATCCGGACAAAGAACGCATTTGCTGCTCAGTGCGGGGTTCTTGTTAGGGACAAGATCCCGATCAGCATCCACCAATGGTATAAGCCTAAGAACAAAGACCCTGAGGTGTCTTATGTCAATGATATGTAGAAAGATGATTTTTGGACTGAGCTGAAGGCAAATTTCACCCTACCGCCAGAGGAGGATCCGGAGAAGCCAGTTATAGAGCAATTAATCAAGTATTTTGCTCTTAAGAAGATGGCAGGCCTATTCAGGAGGTGGAGGAAAGAGCTGAAAAAGTTTGTCAACAAAGAAGAGACACCAGAATTCATCGGCAAATATGAGAAGATCAGAGATCACTGGCCCACATTTGTGGCCCACAAGACATCGGAAAAGAGTAAGAAGATGTCGGCGACAAACAAGCAAAATGCTGCGAAGAAGAAGCTTCACCATCGTACGGGGTCAGGTGGCTACCTCAAAGCCCGGCCTAAGTGGGCCAAGGTTGAGAATGATCTGCTTGATAAAGGGATCGAACCAGAGACAATGATCTGGCCAGACCGTTGCCGGACTTGGTTCTTCGGGGCTGGCGGAACCTTGGACCCTATATCAGGGAAGTGCCGTTGGACGGACGAGCAACTGAAAATACCAGTCAACAGGCTTCGGCACTATATCGATGCAGCACAGCAAGGGACGTTCGTTCCAGACAGGGAGAACGACAAGCTCACAATGGCCCTTGGGAATCCTGAGCACCCTAGACGGACACGAGGCACGCCAGGCTCCATTTCATGGAAGGTTGGTTTTCCGGACGCAGGCGGTTACAAATGCCAGGTGAGGAGGAAGAAAGTGGAGCATAGCCAACTGCAGGCGCTGCATGCAAGGGTACAAGGGCTAGAGGAACGAGAAGCAGATCGCATCAAACGACCTGCCGAAGCTTCCCCCGAAGCTACCCCGACATCTCAGCGGAGAAGCAGCGTGGCTTCCACCGAGCTGCTTCAGCCGGAGCATGTCTTGACGGCTCCTACTAGCTACCCCGTGGATTTTATCACGGAGTCTCAAAATTGCCACCTTATGACGCAATGGCAGAACTTAAAAGTCAAGGCGGTTGTCGGCCAAGTTCGACTTTCTGAACCAGGCGCAACTTTTCACTGTCGTCCAATTCCACAAGGATATGCTAGGGTGACGGTGGACGAAATAACGGAGGGATTTGAGGACCTCCAGCTTGACCACCCTACCGGTGAAGGGGAGACTCGGCTGGGTTCTGCTCTGAAGACTCCATGCCTATGGCAGAAGGAGTTCATCAAGCTTCCGAACTGGACGCCTCCTCCTCCTCCTCCGGCGAGTCAGGGCACTCCGCCTCCTCCACCGCCTCCTCCTTCGGCGAGTGACGATCAGGGTACTCGGCCTCCTTCTCCGGCGCGTGGCGGCACTCCGCCTCCTTCTCCGCCTGCACCGACGCGCCCGAGCAGCCAGCAGCCTCCTCCTTCTCTGCCTCGCCAGCAAGGGCGGAAGAGACCCGCCGCCCCGGCTGCTCCGGCGCGTCGTAGTCCTTCTCCTCCGCCTCGTAAGCAAGCACCAAAGAAGACAGACGCAGCAGCCGCTCCGTCTGCTCCGGCGTCTAGCAGTACAGCCAGGAGAGGCGGGAGGCAATACAGATACGGTCCTTCTCTCAAGCCTCTAGACAAGTTACCGTACGAGAGGACCGAGGAGGAAAACGCGAAGATCTTGCGGACCTAAGTGGAGGACTTCTTTAAAGGGTTGAAAGCAAAGAGACATCCACCTCCGGAGGAGAAGGTAGATCCGGTGAAAGCAAAGCGCACTATCGATGCCCTGAGGAAACAACCAAAGTCTCCGCCGAGAACCAACTATGAGCGCATTACTGAATAGGCATATCTCGCAGCGGAGCGGTCGGGAAGTACTGTCAGTGATCAAAGGTTAAAAGAACGAGCAGCTGCAAAAAAAATTGCCCAGCTCGGTGAGCAAGCAAATCAATCGTGCCCCCCGCTCAATGTGTCTAGCGGCGACATCGTTGCTAATGCTCCGGGGACGGTGCCCGGTTATACCAATCTTGGAGATTACCTGCCTGATGATGTACATTTTGATTTCTTGGAGGTGGACGAACACAGATACGAGTACGGGAAGCCTCTCGTCAAAGATGAAAAATCTCTAACAACGATGATGCGAAGATTCCATAATTGGTACATGAAAACCTGCAGAGAGTCTGGGGGACGAATACTTTGTATCTGAGAAATAAAGAGGAGCACGACCTCGTTGGAACTAATCTATTGACTGTTCCATTTGTGGAGTTCTTCGAGTTCTTCAATCAAAAGGCCCTCGATAAATTAACGGTCTTTTTCTACTGTCTGTAAGTACTATTTCTGTCATTAAGTCTATATATATAGCTCGGCTCTTTCATTGCATGTATTTATAATTAATTATCCTCACTATATTATGCAGATTGAAGATCATCGAGTGCAAAAAACAGGAAATGTATGATATTGGGTTCATTAACACAAACATCATAGATGATTTTTTGGTTAAAAAGCACGCCGAAGAGGCCGAGGCCAACTTGCTACAATCGTTGATAAAAAATCAAAACAAAGATTTAATACTCTTGCCTTACAACTTCAAGTGAGTGTTACTCTCGTGTGCATTTTCGGTTTCCCTTATTACTCGAGCGAGGTTATCATAATGTAGAAACGGGCTTGGGCACTAGCAGAAACCGGAGCTTTAAAACCGGTTCGTCAGGGCCTTTAGTGCCGGTCCTACAACCGGCACTAAAGGGTGGAGACTAAAGCCCTGACCCCCTTTAGTACTGGCTCGACACGAACCGCCACTAAAGGCCCAACACATGGCGTGAGCTCGCGCCGTGCTATGGGGGACCTTTAGTACCGGTTGGTGTTACCAACCGGTACTAAAGGTATTTTTTTTAATTTTTTTTTGAAAATTTTGTATAAAATATTTGATTTGTTTTTCGATTTTCAATTTTTTGAATTATTTTAACCTCTAATCTCCCCTCACCACTGCTCAATTTAATCTCTAATCTCTAATCACCCCTCACCACGGCTCAATTTAATCTCTAATCTTTAATCACCCCTCATCATTCCAAATCATCTAACTTCCTGGACGGTCACCCATCCTCTCACTACCCCAGCCTGAGCACACTTAACTTTCGGGTTCTATTCTCCCTCGTTTCCAAGTCTGCACTTGTTGTTTTCCTGACAAATGTAAGTTGTCAATCCTATTAACCCTCAGCAGTTTAGCTTGAGCATTAGGTCACACGTTTCACCGTTTGAGTTTGGAACTATTATTTAAAAAACATTTAGTAACACTAATATTTCTTGAATAAGTTTGACCACAGTTTGACCATAGTTTGACCACAGTTTGACCATAGTTTGACCAGATTTGACCAAAATTCAAAAAATTGAAATAATTATTTAGTAACACTAATATTCTTTAATAATTATGTAGCAGCATTAATCTTCTTGAATAAGTAGTTTGACCATAGTTTGACCAAAATTAAAAAAACTGAAATTTGAGCATATCTTTTTTTCCTTTTGGAATTTGAGGATTCTAAAAAATTGCAAACAGGCCATAGGAGGTCACCATCGGATGCGGATTTTCGTGCTGAATTTTTTGATATATTATACATTTTTTTCGACATCATATGCAAAAGTTATAGCCATTTTACATTTTCCCTACACTTTTTGCAAAACATGTCCAAATTTAAGTTTTTTAATTTTCCTAACTAGTAGATGTAGTAATATAACTACATCTCGAAGAATTTTATTTTTTGAATTTTTTATTATTTTCTTTTGTATTTTTCAAAACTGAAATGGCGATATACAGGGGGGGTAGAGTTTGAAAATTGCCTTATCACTAGTGCAGAACCGGGCTTTAGTGCCGGTTCATGATGGCCTTTAGTGCCGGTTGGTGAACCGGCACTAAAGAGTGGGGACTAAAGGCCCCCCCCTTTAGTACCGGTTCATCACGAACCAGCGCTAAAGTGCAAACACGTGGCGCGAGCCAGGCCCGTGTGCGTGTAGGACATTAGTACCGGTTGGTAACACCAACCGATACTAAATGTTTGGGTGTTTTTTTTTTAAATTTTTGCTTTAATTTTGTGTTTTCAATTTGGCTTTATTCTCCATTTAATTCTTTTTTGTTTGCTGGTATTTCACGATACTACAAATTGTACACGTTATGCATATATATTAAATAGATTTTCTCGTACGTAGAACCGCATATATATATATATATAATATCATCGAATGTCTCACAGCCAACACCATTAACTATTCACACATATACACATGTATATACATATACAATTTCTACTACATGTTGCCTTAGTGCCTTCGGAGCACGATGACAAGTGGTTCATGGGGGCGGTAGCGGGTAATAGTATTCTCCTTTCGGATCTATGACTTGGTCGAGCAAAAATCCAGCTATTTCCTCTTGAAGTGCTTGTATGCGGTCCGATGGTAGGAGCTTATCCCGCACCAATCTGAACTGTTAAGAAGGAGATCAATATGCATGTGTGTTAGTTGTGTGACTAGATATCGATAATGGTGTGAATAGTGTTCTGACAAAAACGTACCCAGTCCTGTCTATCAGATCTGCTCCTTTCGCACGTCATCATGCGAATGTTCTCGCAAACGTAGTATGCACACAGATTATTCCCTTTCGCCTGCCTTAGGGCCTTTACGAGAATGGAATTGAATCAGATAATGATATTGAAACAAGAATTAAAGAGATGGTAGCTAGCTAGTACTACTTAATTACTTACCTTGGGTCGATGCCAAAACAACTTTTTTGGCCACGTGCCTGGAGTCACCTTGATGAACTTTGCCCATGCCCTGCCCGCCGGCAAAGAAAATTAATAAAGGGGTTATTAAATAGTTCATATCAGGAACTAATTAATAGTTAATAATGATTGAAATTACCTGTTGACTATCCCCTTCACGATGGTGTAGTCTGTATCTTCTTTAGTTAGTGAGTCCAGTAATTCAACTTTTCCATCCTCAACTTTAATGTCTAACAAGACCTAGTGCCAACTGCATACGCACACGTTTGCATGTCTTAATTAAGCGGGCATGTGCATAAAATTAATCAACTACCGTAAACCGTATACACTTAATTATTAACATCTAGCTAGCTAGTAAGCAAAAACAGAATTTGTACTACAAGACAGTGTGACTCACGGGAAGTTGTAAGGAAGTAGTATATCTTCATTGGTATTGAGGCGCTTTAAGAACTCTAGCATGCTTTCTTCTACATCATCTCGACAACATTCAATCTGCCATATGTCCTGATTAATGGTATTTGGGTCAATGAACCCAACGCCATAGCGTCCAGCTTTTTTCATTTCATACATCTTCATCCTGCATATAATACCACAGAAAAAGAATATAGTGAGGATAATTACATGTAATGATTGATCAAAATTATCACTACATAACTAGCTTGAGACTTAAATTACAGAAAGAAATCACTTACACAATAGCAACTGACGATAGACTTGTCGAGTGCGTCTTGATTAAATAACTGAAATAGTTCTGGATACTCAATGGCCAGAGCTTTCTCATGGTAATAATGCTCATGCTTGACATTCACCATGAGGGACACTCGATTGGAAATATTGGTAATGTTCATGTACCATTGATGCAATTGATACATTCTCGTTGGGAGGTCCTTGACCTTGTCTGGATGGACCAAAGGTTTGCCCAGGACATATTGCCATGCTATTTCTGATTCTTTAAGTGCAGACATGGGCTCGATTTCGAGGAGTTGTCCAACATAGATATTGAGCATTTGAGCCTGCATTATATGATCCTCTGTTATTACCACATCGCCATGTCGGGGAACGCTAATGGTTTGCCCACAATAATATTTGGCACGCGTACTACTCCTCTCATGTGTTGTTGGCACAACAAGCGGGGGGATCGCTTGCGCCGCCTGTTCTCCCAACCGGGGAACGGTTTTCCTGCATTTTTTGCCAGCTGCTTTTTGGCTCGAGCTTGAGCTCGCTTCCTTCTGTAGTCGTGCTCGATGTGCCTTCCTGATTTGGCACTCATAGTCCGAGTCAACAGGCTTGGGAGCTGGTTCTCTAGCCATACGAATGAAGTGGTCAATTACTTTCTCAGGCACTTTCTCCTTTAGCGGCGGTGCCGGTTTTGGTCCAAAATGGGCGTCCACTTGGGCTTGCACTATGGCTGTGTTTTGCTCCTTAGTCATGTCGTAAGGCCTCTGAGGAAGAGGAGCGAGGCTTGGACCATATTTATATCGCTTGCCTTCGCCTGTACTTCCTGAACTACCTCGACTCGTACCGCTACGCACCAAAGCTGCGGCATATCTCTTCTACGATTGCTGAGACAGCGGAGACGGCTGACGTGGAGTTGGACCAGGAGAAGTGGCCTGACGATGTGCCGGACTTGAAGCAGGAGGTGTGGCCTGACACGGTGCCGGACTTGCAACCGGAGAAGTGGCATGACGCTGTGCCGGGCTTGAAATCGGAGGAGTCAGCTCACGCGTTCGGGGACTTGGAGGAGGTGGTGGACTTCGAGGAGGAGTCGTCTCACGCGTTCGTGGACTTGGAGGAGCGGGAGTCTGCTGACTCGGTGGCGGACTTCGAGGAGTCGGCAGACGATGCGGTGTCGGTGGACTTCGAAAGATTATGCAATCCTTTCTCCATAGGATGATACGATGTATGGCCTCTCCGAGTGTGCGCTCGTCTTCACCTCCAGGAATGTCAAGTGTTAGCCCCGAATATGGGTCCACCACTTCATCAACCATGACACGAGCATAGCCCTCTGGAATCGGGATGCAATGGTAGGTTGCTTTGGGGGTAACTGGAAAAGCAACGCCATCCGCCACCTTCATGGATATGTTCTTCATTTTGGAGTGTAGCTCGCAGTTAGTGTTCTCTATGATGTCATCCATAGGGTATTTATCCAGCAGTGTGTCGCCCGAGGCAGAACCAACGCTGCTTCTCGGCATGGATGGGATGGTGCTATCCAATGCTGGATGATCATCCGCTTGCTGCTGCCGCTGCTGAGACCCCCTTTCCTGGCTAAGTGAGTCGATCTGCTGCTGCTGCTGGAAATTGAGTTCCAGGTCCGTGTGCCTTCCTTCTAGGCCTTGAAGGCGTTCTGCGTCCTGCTTCCTCTGCTCCTCCTCCAGCTTCCTCTTCTTCTCCTCCTCCATCTTCTTTCTTGCACGGGACCTGTAGTCATCATTCCAGTCCGAAAAGCCCTCATACCAGGGAATAACACCCATGCCTCGTGTTCTTCCCGGGTGTTCAGGATTTCCCAGGGCGCGCGTAAGCTCGTCGTTCTCTCTGTTGGGCGTGAACACCCCCGCTCGAGCTTTTTCTATTGCGTCAATTATCTTTTGTTCGGCTCCTTTTAGACTTGCCTTCTTCGAAACCATGCCTGTCTTCGGGTCCAACGCCCCCCATGCGCATAGAACCAAGTTCTGCACCTGGGGGGCCAATGCCGGGTAACCGGAGTGACCCCTGCATCCTCCATCTCTTGCTCAGACTTATCCCAGTTAGGCAATGCCACCGTGTAGCCACCTGGACCCAGCCTATGGAACTGCGTCTTTCTTGCGGCATTTGCCTTGTTTTTCATCGACCGTTCCTTAGATATTTCTGAATCCTTGAAGGTCACGAAATCGTCCCAATGTTCTCTTTGCTTCTCCAGTGTTCCCTTGAAATCTGGAGTCTTCCTTTCATTAGTGAGGTAGTTGGCCCATACAGTTTTCTTGTGGGTGTTGAATGCAATTGCCATCTTCTTAAGAGCAGCGGCCTTGACTTTGTCCACATCTGCTTTAGTGAAATGATCTGGTAGGGTGAAATGTTCCATCATAGATTACACCAGGTCTTCTTTGGCTCTGCCATCGACCGAAGTAACACCTGGATGTTTAGTCTTTGGCTCTTTCCATTCTGGAATGGAGATCGGGAGTTTGTCCTTCACAAGAACTCCGCACTGACGAATCCACTTGTTCGCAATGTTCTTAGGCGTGAGGGGTTCGCCACTAGGTTTGATGGATTCGATGTGGTACTTTACACCATCCTTCAACAATCTGCCCGGGCCTCGCTTTGTCTTGCTGTCTGTAGAAGCAGATTTGCTCGATCCGGAGGGCTGAAAGAAGAAAGATCGATTCGTTAATATATCTTCAATAAAAAAACATGTGATGATCACCATGATGCATGCTTATATAAATATACCTCGCCGGTAGTGTTTGTTATTTCAAGATCAGCATTGTCTGTGTCATAATCATAATCATAGTTCATGACTTCATCAGCCCGGTCGTCGAGATCGAATATCTTTTCATCACCCTCTCCGGTATTGTCAAGATATTAGGAGCCGTCATCTGCTTCATTCAGATCATCTAGCCTGTGAGGGCTGCGTATGATGTCGAACAATTCCTCTTCTCTCTCTCTGCCGGTATTGTCCGCCATAGTTTTTACTTTACTAATAATACAGAAGAAATATAAAACAATTTAGTATTCAAATTACAATGCATGGATGCAATTAATCAATAAGGAAAATCTGAATCTCGAATACATCCTCTCGAATATATAATCTCGAATACATCATCGTCTTAATATATATAATCTCGAATACATCGTCTCGAATACTATATATCGAATACATCACTGGCTAGGTACCTAATAAAGATCGAGTACTACAGAAGAATCTAGGGCGCCACTCGCAGTTCCTCGGGCGCGGGCGGTGCACACCCAAAGAGAAGGAACCATCACAGGATCATATCTCCGGTCATCTGCCCAAAGAACCCGCCAATTAGTGGAGAACCTGACGTCGTCCATAGCAGCCATGTAGCGATGGACATGCTCATCTTCCTCCCTGATACGGCGACGCACCACCTCCGGCGGGGCCGGCTGCCTCTGCACCGAATGTGGCCCACGCGAACGCCACCAAAGAAGATCAGGGTCGACGACGTGACCCGAGGTCGGGTTCCTCACCAAGCGGCACGCCCCTCCAGGTAGCACCTCCCAGTGCCAACCCGGCGGAGCCCAGTCCCGGACATGGGTCCCCTGAAGCATGACATCGTCACGAACGGGTCGACGGCGAGGATGCGGGCCGGGCATATCGTCGAGAACAAATACTATATGCCCGCAAAAAGTAACTTTTTTTAAATGATTGGATTGTGATAACTAAAATTCTATATATATGCAAATTCTAACAATTTGACATTAATCTAATTCATCTAACTAAAACTAATTCTAAAATTTCATGATTATATAACTAACATTTCCATAACAATTCTAATATTTATATAACTAAAAAACAGAAAAATTGCTAACATTTCTATAAATATTTCTATAACCAAAAAACAGAAAACATTTATAACATTTCTATAAAACTAACATTTCTAATATTTATATAACTAAAAAACAGAATAATTTCTAACATTTCTATAACTAAACAACAGAAAATTTTATAACAAACAAACTAATGTGTGTAGTGTGTGTGTGTAGTACTGTGTGTGTGTGTGTGGACATTGGCGGCCGTGGCGAGCTCACTGGCGAGGCGACGACGAGGCGGCGACGAAGGGGCGACGGGACGGGGCGGCGACTGCGAGGCGACTGGACGGGGCGGCGACGACGGGGCGATGGGATGGGGCG
>NC_041389.1:33637160-33660743 GCF_002162155.2 Triticum dicoccoides | reverse complement strand
GCCTTTAGTACCGGTTGGTGCCACCACCCGGTACTAAAGGTGGTGCGCTGCGCAGTGCGGTGCAGCAAGTTTAGTCCCACCTCGCTAGTCGAAGGGCTACCGCACTGGTTTATAAGCCCCAGTGCGGTAGCTCTCTCGAGCTCCTCTCCTAAGCAAGCCTACTGGGCCTACCAATTCATTGCTACCATGTGGGCCTACTGGGCCTTTGCGGGCCTGCATCCTGGCCCAACAAAAGGTTGAGTTTCTAGTCGTATGCAGGCCGCTTTGGCAGAGTAGGCGGGCTTTTTTTATTTTCTTAATTTTTTTTGCTTTTTTATTTGTTTTATTTATTTTTGAGTTGTTTTTTTGCTGTATTTAGAGTTTCTTTGTGAATATTTTTGCTTTAGGTACAAAAATTTACAAACTTTGATCTGTTAGTGCCGGTAGTTTTCAAATTTGAATAGTTTAGATTTTGAATTATTTGAAATTTGTGTGAATCACTAGTTTGTGAATAGCTTAACTTTGGAAAAAGATTTTTCAATGATTCTTTTTTCTTATGTTTAATATTAGTGTGTTTTATAATTATATTCAATTTGGTAATGCTTAGGTTATTTAAAAAATGAAATGCCATTGTAACATCTCAGTTTTCGTCGGAAACCCTGATACTTCGAAAAAGATTGTCCATTTTGTACACGAAGTGTATCCAGTTTTTGCCGTAACCCTCTCTACTTTTTTGCACATGCTATTTGTATGAAATTATGATACCATGCCAACTTTCAACCTTTTCTGAGTTCATTTCAAATGCTTTTTAATTTCAAGGTCATTTAGCTGGAAAAAAATCAGTAAATGCATGAAAAAGAATTTGTTTGCACATAAATTTCTTCGCGTTTCAAATGCCAAAACACATAATTAACTACCCTAACTATTACAGACATTCCCTGCTGGGTGTGAAACACAGAAGAAAGTGATGATAGTGAAGCCGATCACATCCCAGATCTTTGGGTGTGAAACTTTTTCTTCTCGTGTGTCCCTTTGCGTCGTAGCCAGGGAAAATCTTCATCATTTAACTGGATGTTTGGGTCAATATTCACTGTGAATGGAGCAATTTCATCAAACTTTTCATAATCTTCTGACATGTCTGTCTTGTCATCCACTCCCATGATGTTTCTTTTTCCTGAAAGAACTATGTGGCGCTTTGGCTCGTCGTATGATCCATTCGCTTCCTTATCTTTTCTTTTTCTCGGCCTGGTAGACATGTCTTTCACATAAAAAACATGCGCCACATCATTGGCTAGGACGAATGGTTCGTCTGCATACGCAAGATTGTTGAGATCCACTGTTGTCATTCCGTACTACGGGTCTTCCGTTACCCCGCCTCGTGTCATATTGACTCGTTTGCACCGAAACAAAGGGACCTTCAAATCACCTGGTCCATAGTTAAGTTCCCATATGTCCTCTATGTAACCATAATATGTTTCCTTTCCCATGTTGGTTGTTGCATCAAAGCGAACACCACTGTTTTGGTTGGTGCTCTTCTTATCTTGGGCGATCGTGTAAAATGTATTCCCATTTATCTGGTACCCTTTGAAAGTCATTATATTCGAAGATGGTAACTCGGACAGCGAGTACAGGTCATTTTGAATATCGCCATCATTCAGGGCACGTTTCTGCAACCAACCGGCGAAAGTCCTCGTTTGTTCACTTGTAATCCAGTCGTCAGACTTCTCCGGGTGTTTGGACTGTAGAAAATTCTTGTGTTCCTCCATATATGGTGCAACCAAGGCGAAATTCTGTAGAACTGTGTAGTGTGCTTTAGTGAGAGAATGCCCGTCCATACATATTATTTGATGCCCTCCTAGCGTGCCTTTTCCTTCCAGTCTGCCCTTATGCCGCGATTCAGGAACACCAATCGGCTTAAGGTCAGGAATAAAGTCAATACAAAACTCAATGACCTCCTCATTTTCATGGCCCTTCGAGATGCTTCCTTCTGGCCTAGCACGGTTATGAACATATTTCTTCAAGACTCCCATGAACCTTTCAAAGGGGAACATATTGTGTAGAAATACAAGACCCAAAACGTTAATCTCTTTGCAAAGGTGAACTAGGACGTGCGTCATGATGTTGAAGAAGGATGGTGGGAACACCAACTCGAAACTGACAAGACATTGCACCATATCATTCTGTAACCTTGGTATGATTTCTGGATCGATTACCTTCTGAGAGATTGCATTGAGGAATGCACATAGATTCACAATGGGCAATCGAACGTTTTTCGGTAGAAGCCCCCTCAATGCAACCGGAAGGAGTTGCGTCATAATCACGTGGCAGTCATGAGACTTTAGGTTCTGGAACTTTTTCTCTGCATATTTATTATTCCCTTTATATTCGACGAGAAGCCAGACGGTACCTTCATGCTGAGCAGGCATTCGAAGAAGATTTCCATCTCTTCTTTGGTAGGAGCGTAGCTGGCCTGACCCTGATGTATGTCGTCTTTTCTGTGCATACGTTGCTGGTCCACCCGTGCCTCTGGTGTATCTTTTGTCTTCCCATACACGCCCAAAAGCCAAGCAGGGTCACGCAAAGATTCTTCGTCACGTGCATCACATCGATTGCGGAGCGGACCTCTAGGTCTTTCCAATATGGCAGGTCCCAGAATATAGATTTCTTCTTCCATATGGGTGCGCGTCCATCAGCGTCCTTCAGAACAGGTTGTCCGCCAGGACCCTTTCCAAAGATTACCTTCAAATCCTTGACCATATCATGTACATCAGCACCAGTACGGTGGCGAGGCTTCGTCCGGTGATCCGCCTCACCTTTGAAATGCTTGCCTTTCTTTCTTATGGGATGCCTGCTCAGAAGAAATCGACGATGTCCCAGGTACACATTCTTCTTACAACTATTCAAATATATAGTGTCGGTATCATCCAAACAGTGCGTGCATCCGCGGTATCCCTTGTTTGTCTGTCCTGAAAGGTTACTGAGAGCAGGCCAATCATTGATGGTCACGAACAGCAACGCCTTTAGGTCAAATTCTCCCCCCATGTGCTCATCCCACGCACGTACACCTGTTCCATTCCACAGTTGTAAGAGTTCTTCAACTAATGGCCTTAGGTACACATCAATGTCGTTGCCGGGTTGCTTAGGGCCTTGGATGAGCACTGGCATCATAATGAACTTCCGCTTCATGCACAACCAAGGAGGAAGGTTATACAAACATAGAGTCACAGGCCACGTGCTATGGTTGCTGCTCTGCTCCCCAAAAGGATTAATGCCATCTGCGCTTAGACCAAACCATACGTTCCTTGGGTCACCTGCAAACTCCTCCCAGTACTTTCTCTCAATTTTTCTCCACTGCGAACTGTTAGCGGGTGCTCTCAACTTTCCGTCTTTCTTACGGTCTTCTGCGTGCCACCGCATCGCCTTAACATGCTCTTTGTTTTGGAACAAACGTTTCAACCGTGGTATTATAGGAGCATACCACATCACCTTGGCAGGAATCTTCTTCCTGGGGCGCTCACCCTCGACATCACCAGGGCCATCGTGACTGATATTATAACGCAATGCACCGCATACCGGGCAAGCATTCAAATCCTCGTACTCACGCGGTAGAGGATGCAGTCATTAGGGCATGCATGTATCTTTTGCACCTCTAACCCTAGAGGGCAGACAACCTTCTTTGCTTCATACATACTCTCGGGCAATTCGTTGTCCTTTGGAAGCATATTCTTTATCATTACCAGCAACTTTCCAAATCCCTTGTCAGATACACCATTCTCTGCCTTCCATTGCAGCAATTCAAGTGTGGTGCCCAACTTTTTTTTGTCAGCTTGGCAATTTGGGTACAACAATTTCTTGTGATCCTCTAACATGCGCTGCAACTTCGTCCTCTCCAGATCACTTGCGTAGTTTCTCTTTACATCGGTGTCGGTGTCAAAACCGGCGGATCTCGGGTAGGGGGTCCCGAACTGTGCGTCTAGGCGGATGGTAACAGGAGACAAGGGACACGATGTTTTACCCAGGCTCGGGCCCTCTTGATGGAGGTAAAACCCTACGTCCTGCTTGATTAATATTGATGATGTGTGTTACAAGAGTAGATCTACCACGAGATCAAGGAGGCTAAACCCTAGAAGCTAGCCTATGGTATGATTGTTGTTCGTCCTACGGACTAAAGCCATCCGGTTTATATAGACACCGGAGAGGGCTAGGGTTACACAGAGTCGGTTACAATGGTAGGAGATCTACATATCCGTATCGCCAAGCTTGCCCTCCACGCCAAGGAAAGTCCCATCCGGACACGGGACGGAGTCTTCAATCTTGTATCTTCATAGTCTTGGAGTCTGGCCGATGATGATAGTTCAGCTATCCGGACACCCCCTAGTCCAGGACTCCCTCAGTAGCCCCTGAACCAGGCTTCAATGACGACGAGTCCGGCGCGCATATTGTCTTCGGCATTGCAAGGCGTGTTCCTCCTCCAAATAATTTATGGAAGATTGTGAACACCAGGATAGTGTCTGGCTCTGCAAAATAAATTCCACGCACCACCGTAGAGAGAATAATATTTACACAAGTTCGATTTGCTGACGTATTTGGTGGCGTGACATCACACCACTACCAAGCCTTTACTTGAATCGTTTTTATTGTACCACCTCAGCGTGTTTAGTGAAGCGGTTTCCTTGGCACGTCTTGTCGAAGCAGAGATCGTGCTCCCCTTATTCCGGGATTCCCATCAATACGGACGTGGGTAACCCAACTGCGCCATTAATTGCGGCGCTTGGGAAATAAGCGAGTTTTATCAGGCCGGTGGGGACGCATGTTTCCATCCGCCCATATAAGGGGATAAAGATCCAACCCTTTTACCTGCACCTTCTTCCTCCTTGGCTTATCCATCTCTGCGAACTCGAGCTCGAGTGCCCAAGTCCGCACATCTCACCTCAACCTTCTCCAATTATGTTCGGAGCGGGAGGCAAGTGGATGGCCTCCTCCGTCATGGAGGGGCACATCCAGAAGCTGCGCAGCGCCGGATATTTGTCCAGCAACATCGCACATCGGCTCCCCGACGAGGGAGAGCTCATCCCCACCCCCAGGCCCCATGAGAGGGTAGTATTTCTTCCCCATTTCCTCCACGGACTGGGCTTCCCACTCCACCCCTTTGTCCGGGGGTCATGTTTTACTACGGCCTGGATTTCCATGATCTGGCCCCGAATTTCATCCTTAATATCTCGGCGTTTATCGTCGTGTGTGAGGCCTTCCTCTGCATCCAGCCCCACTTTGGCTTGTGGCTCAAGACCTTCAGTGTCAAGCCGAAGGTTGTGAAGGGCAGCTAAGCGGAGTGCGGAGGCGCCATGGTGGGCAGGATGTCCAAAGTTACTTGGCTTGAGGGCACTTTCGTGGAAACCATTAAGGGATGGCAATCGGGGTGGTTCTACATCACCGAGCCGCGTGACCCTGAATGGGCGGCGGCCCCCGAATTCAGATCTGGCATCCCCACACGGCTCACCTCCTGGAAAGAGAGCGGCCGGATTTGGGGTGATTCAGAGGAGCTGACCGGACTCCAAGCCTGCATCAAAAAGCTAGTGGACAAGAAGCTCAAGCTTGTCAACGTAGTCCAGGTCATGCTCATCCGCCGGATTCTCCCGTGCCAACGACGGGGCTTCAACATGTGGGAGTTCGATCGGGCGCAACACTAGACTTTGAGCGGGCTCTTCGACACTACGTACGAAGATGTCTGGAAGGTGCTGTTCAAGGGTGCCGAGGCTCCCGCATCCGCTACCGAAGATCGCGGATTCAGCTCGCAGCGTCCGGCTGACGAGGTAAGTGATTTTGTCCTTTACGGGATGCTGGTTTTCCATAGTTTGACTCTATGCGGGATCTAAACTCCCTTTCCTTTGACAGGGCTGGCTGGCGAAGGCCGAGCAGACTATCTGTCCGGCCCCATTGCCAGAGGACCCAGCGGACGCCCGCCTAACGTGGTTGCTGGCTCCGGCACCCCATGTGGTGTCGGAGAAGAAGGCCAAGAAGAAGGCCACGGGGACTCAGAAGAGTTCCCGTTTTTAGGTGCTATCGGATGATGACTCCGAGGAAGACTCCTCTCACAAAGGTGAGTAGGAGAAGCAGAAAGCCTCTCCCCCAGCGGGGGGAGGGAGGAAAAGGAAGGCCTTCCCAACGAGTGAGGCCGAAGGGTCCAAGAAGGGAAAAACTCTTTCCCCGGACTGCTCTGCCAATGCCAGCGACGACGAAGAGGACTGGCCTCCAAGGGCCAAGCCCCTGGCGAGATCGTAAGTATCCGGACTCCCGAATAACTTCATGGTTTCTTTCTTTTCGCCACATAGTGTCCTTCTAATTCCGCATACAACCCTGCAGTCCGCCCAAGGATGATCTTCCCGCTTCATCGAGCGGGTCCTTAGGTGTGTCGGATATGGATTCTATTCCGACCGCCTCCATCCCCCGTGATGCGGACGATGCCGAGGTGGGATCCCGGGAGGAGACCCGCCACACTACAAGAAATATGTCAACTTGTGACCACCACTATTGGTCACTGAAAGGTCACAAATTTCCATTTGCGACCTTTTTGTGACCAAAAACAGAAGGTCAAAAGCTGGCCATCATAAACTGACTATAGCGACCTTTCTTCTGGAATGGTCGAAGACATTTACGACCAAAATACGTCTATTGTTTCGTTTTGGTCACTAGCAACCTCCCCAGGCCACGTAGGCATCCAGCGTGGCAAGCTGATGTGGCACAAGATTCAGCCCGGTCCAATTCGGTTTTCTACATGGGCCTAGCCCAACAATTCGGCCTTTTTATATATTTTTTCTTGATTAATTTTGGTCAACTACATTGGCCAGGCCCAACATTTAAGCCATTTTATTTTTGGGCCGTAACCTTTTTAGTCCATTGATTTTTATAGTTTCAGCCATTATACATTGGGGTACCACTAGTAAGCCAGCCCCACATGTCATGCTTATCTCAAAATATGTCCCACATGTCAGAAATTTCGAAATTTGTCAAACAACCATTATAACTTGGACCCTCTTGTCATGTTTCCATTTCACGGGTATTCAAATCACATACACAATCATTGTTTTGAACATACTAGAGAGCAAATGAAATTCATCCAAAACAAGACTACATTAGTCTATTACAATTCAGTATACTACAACCCAGATATGCGTACAATTACAACACATAATATGCTCCTCTTTGTTGATATGATTCACAGCTTCGGTCTTGGATTCACACTTCACCTGTGCAAAGAATAAGAATGAAAATATAAGAATAAGAATGTGTTCATGGAGTGATCCAATAACTTATAAGCAAGAATTGACATCAAATGCCATGTAGATAAATAGTACGACTAACACTAACCAGTACCTGTTCATGGAGTGACAAATGTTCTCACTAGCTAGGATTTTTTTGGTATATAGTATACTGACATGTGCAACTCTAACTAAATTGATCATAGAAATGAAAAGAACTGTAAGCATGTTTTTTTGGGTATATAGTATACTGACATGTTCATTCAGAATCCAGGCAACAACAGATACACACCAGCAGATACACATTCAGAATCCAGTCAAATTTTAAGCAACTGGAGAACAGATCTAACAGACCAGACCATAATCAGCATGCATCAGGATTTATGGTTTTAGCAAAAAAGTGGCTGACTAACAAACTAGATATGCTTCTGCAGACTAACAAAATGGCAGCAAACATACTAATCAGATTGATTCGTTCAATTAGGGCTTGTTATAGATTATTCCCATCTAATTTATTCCCATCTAATTTATACAAAATGGCAGCAAACATACTAATCAGATTTATATTAACAAACTAGATATATTCCCATCTAATTTATTCCAATGGATTAGGCCATGTTAGTACTGAACCTACAGCATTCTAATTACCTGCAACTAATCAGTAGCATACATGACATCAAAGGGATGCAAACTAGATAATTTAGTAGTCATCTACAGCACAGAACAGTAGGCATTCTAACTTGCAGCAGAAAATCAGTAGCTAGATGACCACCAACAACACAAATCAGCTCAAACACTCGGTCCTCGACGTGGCGTACAGCAAGTAATAAGCCATGGAACCGAGGCCAAACTATAGCATCACAGAAAACAGAGGGGAACAAAGGGGTGGAGGGGCTCACCATGGGGGTGCTGCTGCTGCTCATCCATGGTCGGTCGTCCTACATCCATCCGGCGACAACTGCTCATTCATGGCAGGAAACCACATCACATCTCAGTCAAAGGAATGGAGGGTAAGGGAAGAAGAAGAAACTGAAGGTAAGAAGACCTGGATGGCGTCGGAGCAGTGGTGGAGGGGCGTCATCCATGGGCGCCGCCTCTGCATCCACCACCGGGAACATCTCGTTCAGGTCCTTGGCCCGCAGCGCCTGCACGCACCAGATTAGGTCACAACGCGGCGTCAAAGCTAGAGATCGATGCAACTTCAATTCAAAACTGGATATCAAAGAACAATGTACAGAAGAACTTGCCATTTAGTTCTGCATGATCATCACGGTCTACAATAACAATACAGCATGGCCTTCTGCTTCTGTAGCTAATCAGCGCCAAGAGTAGATCTCCGAGGTAATTGCAGTGCCTTGCAATGCCCCTAAATGCAACAAAGAAGGGCTTGTTAAAGTATTTTTACATTCATTCAGGACATCAGCTTTTCTTTTTCTTGCAAAAGGACAGCAGTTAACAAGTATAATTACTCCCAAGAAAAGGTTTGAAAAACCCAACATGTCTAGGAAACAACTGTTCAGTAAAGTGCAGCGGCTGGATAAATCTGTCATGCACATCATTTAAGCGAAAAGTGTTCCAACTAGTATGGAACCACATATTTGTTATCTGTGTATCTACACACCTTTTGCTGTCCTTGCATTTTTTCTTCGTTCGACTAAACAGGACGGGCTGAATGTTCAGAAAAGATGCAAGTGTATGTGGGCTCTTATTTTGTTTACACTCCATAAACAGAAAGAGGTTACTCGCAGCTACTCCATGGATAATTAACCCTTCCCTACAGCACTTATACATGCATGCCCATAACTATGTACTCTCAGATCAGATGTTGCCTAGCTAGCTTGTTTTAAGGATCCTTTCAACCTTGCTATGGAAGATACCATACTTGTAGCAGCAGCATCATGTATATGCATGGCTGGCTTGACTGCCGCGGGAAGTTGATCAAGGACGATGGTCCGATTGACAGACAGCTAGTGGTCCTCCTCGGCCACCCACCTGCATCCATTTCAATCCAGCGTCATTGTAATATTTATAGGAAAAATTCAAATGATATGAAATGAGCTACCATGACCATGCTCTCCGAGCTACAATTATCCTATGATATGAAATACTTCTGTTATAGGAAAAACATATAATCTTGATAGACTATATAGTGAATCTAGGGATTAATCCTTTTCATTAATTGATCATTTGAATTTCGTTAATATTTATGGACTACACATGGACAAAAAACTTGAAATGATTTATTTGTTTGCAGACTAAGGAGACGACCATGATATACAGACTTGCATTCTATAACATGACATATCTTCAAGGTCCAGAGTACTAAGAAACATAACCTATCTAGTGCACATGTACCCAGAAATAACCATATTTTGTAAAACAAATAGGGAGCCCTCTAGTGGATCTGACGATGTATCTATCATAACACTGGGAAGGGACAGAAGAAAAATGAGGGGATTTGGGCTGTGCGAATCGGATCAACCTTGAAGGCCGCCGGTGAGCTTGACCTGGACGCCCTTGTCGACGAACTTGCCAGGTCGAGCACCGTCTCCTTGCCCCCTGCCTGAGTAAAAAAACAAACAAACAGCACATCATCAACGGGACGCTCGTACCAACACGAATCGAATCATCGAACCAGCCCGCAGCACCAGCTTACCATCTCAGGGACGTGGACCGAGGGGTAGCCTGGGCGGACCAAGGAGGAAGACGTCGGCGCTGGGCGTTGAAGATCTGGCGGCACGCGTAGAGTAGTCGGGGGGCTCCTCTTCTCGCTTGTCTATGAATCTCGCCCGATCTGCTCCGCGGGCAGGCGTCTTCGTTGGAGCAGCGAGGCGAACGGAGTAGTTGGCGTGTTCGTTGATGGTGAGGCAGGCGGCCGCCGATGGCGAAGATGGCTGGAGCAGTGAGGCGACGTGGGTGGGGCGGCGGCGGTGGATGGGCGGCAAATGTGGGGGATGGGAGGGTGCAGACCGGCGGCGAGGGGACAGGGAGATGGCGGCGGATCTGGATCGGGGAGCAGCGGTGGATCTGGATCGGGGAGCAGCGGTGGGAGGCGGCTGCAAGCGCTAGGGTTGAGAGGGGTTTGCTGCAAGAGAGAGCGAGAGAGAGAAGCTAGATCGGGAAGGGGCGGTGACGAGGAGATGGGGACGAGGGAGGAAGGGGGCGACGGGGGGAGCGGTCGATCTAAGCTAGGATTTGGGCTGCGGGTGGTGGGTATCTCTTTTTCTCTTCTTTTTTTTCTTTTCTGTAGATAGATGGATGGATGGATGTGGGATGGAGAGATGGATGGATGGATGGATGGACGCCATGTCATCGATCCGTGGACAGAGTTATGATTGGTTCAGAAAATCAGTGATGTAGAATAGTTTTTAAGTACTAAAAATAAAGAGATTTTATGAAGTAGCTATCAAAAATATTTTGCAAAAGGTCACCACACAAATTTTCACTAGAGTTAGACCACATTTTATGTATTAGGACCAATTTGTATGCATTTTTCATATTTCTAGCTATTTTTAATCATTTTTTGAGTGCTCAAAATGGTTTTTTTTGTGAAGGAACTACCAAATAATCGTTGCAAAATTGGACCAAATCATTTTTCTAAAATATTAGGCCATATTTAATGCACAATTGACCAAATGGTTGGGTGTCAAAAGCTTTTATCCACCTCTCGTGAAAAAGACAAATTTCGTCGATTCAGTAGGAAGCGGGTCAAATTTGAACTGCAGCTACCTCGTAGTTTCCTCTTTATTTTTTTAAAAAATCATTTCTAGGTACATAAGTATCTATTTAATCAGAGAAACACCAAAAATATTCCAAGATTCAACCACTATCTAGGAACGGTCATTCCCGCTGTTTTGACAGCGTTTTGAAACGGGCATAAAAAATTCAAAAAAATCAAAAAATTGGGAAACCTTTGCATTGTTTCATTATATGTGGCCAAGTTTACAGGAAAAATAACAAACTTGTAATACGGCAATTATTTTAAAAAAGTGTTCTCAGAAATGAGCTATCATCTCTCAAGATTCATGGGTTTCAAGGCAAATGATCAAACTTATGGCCACATTCGTGGCATAGTTTGTTCAAATGATATCACATTGTGCACAAGGGTGCATATTGGAATGGAAAACAATGTTGCCTAAGGAAGTTTTCATTTTCTTTGGACGAAAAAACCATTTTTCATTTTTCGAGTGCCCGAAAGGAGATTTTTTTGTGAAGGAACTACCAAATAATTGTTGCAAAATTGGACCAAATCATTTTTCTAAAATACTAGGACATATTTAATGCACAATTGACCAAATGGTTGGGTGTAAAAAGTTTTGATCCACCTCTCGTGAAAAAGACAAATTTCCGCCGATTCAGCTGGAAGCGGGTCAAATTTGAACTGCAGTTGCCTCATAGTTTGCTATTTATTTTTTCAAAAAATCATTTCTAGGTAAACAAGTATCTATATAATCAGAGAAACACCAAAAAAAATCCAAGATTCAACAACTAGCTAGGAACGGTCATTCCCGCCGTTCTGACCGCATTTTGAAACGGGCATAAAAATTCAAAACAAATCAAAAAATTGGGAAACCTTCGCATTGTGTCATTATATGTGGCCAAGTTCCCAGGAAAAATAACAAACTTGTAATACGACAATTATTTGAAAAAAAGTGTTCTTAGAAATGAGCTATCATCTCTGAAGATCCATGGCTTTCAAGCCAAATGATCAATCTTATGGCCACATTCGTGGCATAGTTTATTCAAATGATCTCATATTGTGCACAAGAGTGCATATTGGAATGGCAAACAATGTTGCCTAAGGAAGTTTTCATTTTCTTTGGACGAAAAAACCATTTTTCATTTTCCGAGTGCCCGTAAGGAGGTTTTTTTGTGAAGGAACTACCAAATAATTGTTGCAAAATTGGACCAAATCAATTTTCTAAAATATTAGGATGTATTTTATGCACAATTGACAAAATGGTTGGGTGTCAAAAATTTTGATCCACCTCTGGTGAAAAAGACAAATTCCCGTCGATTCAGCTGGAAGCGGGTCAAATTTGAACTGCAGCTGCCTCATAGTTTGCTATTTATTATTTCCAAAAATCATTTCTAGTTACATAAGTACCTATTTAATCAGAAATACATGGTTTGATGGAGAGACATCGAGGTTTCGACGGTGGCCGAGGGCCCCAACTCTAGAGCGCGTAAGCTCGCATGCCCGCCGCGTGGTCACCGCGTGACCGTGGCGTTGCCATGTGTTCTGGGCGGCCTAGGCATGTCTAGTGGTTTGGGAACTCCCCAGGTAGGTGCTAGGAAGAAAATCACAACATAAGATTCTCACGAGGAGACCGATCGATGCTTAAACATGAATAAACAACCAAGTGTTTGATTAGCGGTACGGGAAATGTACATGGCTAATGGCCATGAGTTTTGGCTGAGGATGATCAGTTACTAAGAAGACCGTCTTCACAAATTTTCAGCTCAAAAGGAGGAGCCTAGGTGGTACTTGCTTTGCAAACCACCAAACTAGACATAAATACGAATGTTGAAGCTCGGCTCAAAATAATGAATGGATTGAGCTGGCATTTGGTGGAGGATGGTTATTAGGGCATAGGAAAGCACTATAGAAAATGGATACTATTTGGACATGCCAAAGTGGTACTTCCTTCACAAACTGTTGTTCTGAACAGAATAGGAAAATGAATATTTTTGAATTATTTTTGAACTAGGAAAGGAAGGTTTTTACATATTTAACGAAGATATGACCCAAAGAATTTATGAGATTTGTTTGGGAATTTTGGGAATGACAGAAATATAGGTTGCTTCACAACCTAGGGCAAAAACTGCCACATGGACATGACACATAGGCAAAACTAATGAGATGGCGCCTAGTCATCGCAACCCACCACAACTTACAAGGCTATGACCATCTATATTGGTCGTTAATAACTAGAAATAAGGCAGCGGACTAGCGCTGTTTGCTTTATGACCATTTCGTGTAAGGAAATTATGACCTTTCTGACCAAAATGGTCACAATGGTTTAGGGTTTGGAGCCCCCCGGACAGCTTTTGACCAATTGGTCTAAAATGGTCATAAATTTATGACCATTTCTTCCAGGGTCACTGACAGAAGGTCATAAGTTCACATATTTCTTGTAGTGCCAGGAGGAGGAGTACCCGGAGGTGTCGCAGGATAACCTCCCGGACTTTGCATCGGACTCAGCCCCGGAACCCATAGTGGCTCCGGAGTCCGGCGGGCGGCCCCTTCGTAAGAAGGGCAAGACCGTGACGCCGGCAGCCTCCGTCCAACCGGAGGTGCCGGATAGCTTGCTGGAGGCGCTCAATGGCGCCTCCATCAAAGAGGAACACCACACTGTTATGAGTGCGGTGATTCAGAAGGTGTAGCTCGCCAAGAGCGGGCTGACCGAAGCCTGCAGCAGCCTTCTAACAGGCTTTGAGGTAAGAATTTTGATATATGTAAAATAGTACCGCATAGACAGTAGCCCCTGATGCTCGGTTCGGTGTTCGGAAAGAAAAGCCGGACTGAGGATCTAAAAAGATATACGCATGAGTCATAAAAAATATGTCAATATGGGATTGCAGGCTGCGCTGCTGACCTCTGCCGCACTGACTGTGGAGGTCAATACTTTGAAGGAAAGCCTCGAGCAGTCCGAGAACGAGCTCGGCCGTGCCAAGAAGCAGCTCGAGGACAAGGAAGGTGAGTAACACCTTATTAAAATTGTACCTTACAGAAAAGGATTTTGGTTGCAAAAAGAATGACAAGGATAACATGGGTATTGCAGGGGCCACTAACGAGGTGGTTACCCTGAAGGAGGCGGTGGCCGCGGCCGAACGTAATGCGGCCGCGGAGCGCACCGAGCGAGAGAAGCAGGAGGCGCGGGTGGCGGAGGTAGAGAAAGACCTCCAGGATCTCGTGAAAAAACATGAGAGCCTGGAGCGTGACTCGAAGACTCGAGAGTCTGAGCTTGCAACAGCTCTTGAGAGTGCCAAAGCCGCTAAGGCTGAAGCCTACAAGGCCCTCCAAGAAATCGAGGCGTTGAAGAAAATAGCAGCGGGTAAGGCATTTTTCATGCAAAGTAAGCATGTGAGTGTTAATTACCTATTGCTTACCCGAATTCGGAGCTCTCCAGGAGCGTTCGCAGATCTTCCTCGCAGCGTGTCCGATGCTGCCGCGTTCTACCGGGCCGAGGTGGGGAGCTCGATAGAGAAGATCTTCTGGTCTCAGTATGCTGAGGCTGGACATCCCGTGCCCCTTAGCGACCAGCTGAAGCAGCTGGTCAAGCTCCACAAGGCGGCCGAACAGGCCATGAAGGGCCTCATAGTTCGGCTGTGGCCGAAGGAGGCCATGCCTGGGAGCTACTTCGGCCTGGTGCGGCGGCTGGTGGATGCGTGTCCATGGGTTGAAGTCATCAAGCACTCCGCCTGTATTGAAGGTGCCCATCGGGCCCTTGCCCGCGCAAAGGTGCACTGGGGCAAGATGGATGCCCAGAAGCTTGTGACGGACGCGCCACCGCAGGGCAAGGAGCATCGCACGCCCGAGATGTATTATAAGAGTGTGCTGAAGGGTGCCCGCACTATTGCGGGCGAGTGCTCCAAAGATGTAATATTTGAGTAGACTCGCATTTTGTTATCCTGTGCGCTGAAAACTTAGTTCATATGCGCTAAGCAACGCGTTTTAATTTAAAATATTACCTTCTGTGCGGCTATTTATCAAATCTGAGAGATGGCAAGTCGTCGGCTTCAGCCCCCATGCCACGAGTGCTGGGGTGTTCGGGATAAATTTGAGCACTCTTGTTCCCATATTTGGGTCCATCTAGGGAGGCGCTCAACACAACAAACAAGGCAACCGGACTTATAATGCTTGAACACTCTCACTTAGCCATAGAATTCTATAATTTTAAATTTCGGCGAAGCCCCTAGTCTTCGGAAGGCCGAATTTGGGGTGCTATCCACGCCTTGGCCGGACAAAGCCGGCTCCTCGCTCTAAGCAGCATAAGTCAGGGACTCACAAAAAACCTCTCAAACAGCGACCGACTCTTGCCTCATCATGACGGTCAGTTTTAGCTTTCTCCACTTAGGCGGTCGCCCAGCTCAACTGGGGCACAATCGCAGTGGTTCTCCCAGTGCTACCTTAGCCGACAACGGAACGTAAGGTACCAAAACATGGGAGCCGGGCAAACCCAACTATTGACCCAAGACATGATTCGGAGCCGATGCATATAATGCTATAAGTTCGGGGTGCCGCACTTGTGAAAGTGTTCGGACTAATCACATCATGATGCGGGAAACATAAGTCCCTGGTGTATTTAGCCGTACCAAAATGTACGGATGCAACATGTCATAAATGAACATACGTATAAGAAAGAAATGCAATTGGAAGCAAAAAGGTGCTGCATTACTTATTCAAGAAAAACTGCCGTAAATGCAGAACGATACAAATTGTGCGATAAGCAAGGGGTGGGACTATTAAACATGTCCCCCTCCAGGGGTATGCTGCGGAATGGTGTATAAAACAGATTTAATGCTCGTAATGGAGACCACCTGGATATTCGTTGTAGCCTTTCTCCTTCCCTGGCTGTTGCATCGTGAGTTCGGCAGGTCTGCTGCCGGACAGGGCCTCTGACGAACGGAGTCCTGTGGGTAAAAATAATAAAGAAAAAAGAAAAAAAAGAACGACACACTTGAGAGCCCCTGGTGTGGTTGAGCCGCATTCTGGGCTTATCGTGGCCGTGCCCCTCTCCCCATGCCCATGGTATCTTCAGAGCGTAATGGTGTACGCGAAGGACCTGTCTTGACGTTTTGCAGGGGCTAGGGTGGGGGCCACACTGTTACGCGTGCTCGGAACGTGCCAGGTGGTCTTGTTGTAGGTTACTCCGGGCGCGTTTAGCCGTGTCCGGTCACTTAACGTCCGGACTCGAGAATTGCCTTAAGAGGTTGCAGTGTACTTCTGCCGTGAGAGCCGCTGTGTGTTCCTCCGTACGGAGAGAGCGTTCAGTGTTTCCGTTGACCATGATGACTCCTCGAGGGCCTGGCATCTTGAGCTTGAGGTATGCATAATGCGGCACCGCGTTGAACTTTGCGAACGCGGTACGTCCGAGCAGAGCATGGTAGCCGCTGCGGAACGGAACTATGTCGAAGATTAACTCCTCGCTTTGGAAGTTATCCGGGGATCCGAAGACCACTTCCAGTGTAACTGAGCCTGTGCAATTGGCTTCTACACCTGGTATGACGCCTTTCAAGGTCGTCTTGGTAGGTTTAATCCTTGAGGGGTCTATGCCCATTTTGCGCACTGTATCCTGATAAAGCAGGTTCAGGCTGCTGCCGCCATCCATCAGGACTCTGGTGAGGTGAAATCCATCGACGATTGGGTCTAAAACCAATGCGGCGAATCCGCCGTGGCGGATGGTGGTGGGGTGGTCCCTTCGGTCAAAAGTGATCGGGCAGGAGGACCATGGATTGAACTTCGGGGCAACTGGCTCCTTCGCGTATACATCCCTGAGTGCACGCTTCCGCTCCCTTTTGGGTATGTGCGTTGCGTATATCATGTTCACCGTCCGCACCTGTGGGGGAAACCCTTCTGTCCTCTATTGTTCGGCGGTCGGGTCTCTTCCTCGTCATCGCTATGCAGCCCCTTGTCATTGTTTTCGGCAATTAACTTGCCTGCCTGCTTGAATACCCAACAGTCCCTATTGGTGTGGTTAGCTAGCTTTTCAGGGGTGCCGTGTATCTGGCACGAGCGGTCGAGTATTCGGTCCAAATTGGACGGACCCGGACTAGTTCTTTTGAATGGCTTTTTCCGTTGACCGGGTTTAGAGCCTCTGAATCCGGCTTTGACTGCCGTACCTTCACTATTATCGCCGTTAATGCGGCGTTTGTTTTTGTTGCGACGCGACCTGCCATTACGGTCCTTGATATCAGGACTGCCAGAATTTTTACTGAGGTTGTTGCTGCGTGCTAGCCAGCTGTCCTCACCCGCGCAGAAGCGGGTCATGAGTAATGTGAGGGCTGCCATGGATTTCGGCTTTTCCTGTCCCAGGTGCCGGGCAAGCCACTCATCACGGATGTTATGCTTGAAGGCCGCGAGGGCCTCCGCATCCGGACAGTCGACGATTTGATTTTTCTTGGTTAAGAACCGTGTCCAGAATTGTCTAGCCGATTCGTCTGGCTGGTGAATTATGTGGCTTAGGTCATCAGCGTCTGGTGGTCGCACATACGTGCCTTGGAAGTTATCGAGGAATGCGGCTTCCAGGTCTTCCCAACTCCCGATCGACTCTGCTGGCAAGCTGTTAAGCCAATGCCGGGCTGGTCCTTTAAGCTTGAGTGGGAGATATTTGATGGCGTGAAGATCATCACCACGGGCCATGTGGATGTGAAGGAGATAGTCTTTGATCCAAACCGCGGGGTCTGTTGTGCCATCGTAAGATTCAATATTCACGGGTTTAAACCCTTCGGGGATTTGATGATCCATTACTTCATCTATGGAGCATAGTGGGTGTGCGGCGCCTCTGTACTGGGCGATGTCACGACGGAGCTCAAAAGAGCTTTGTCTATTTTGTTCGGCCCGGCCGGACTTACTGTGTCCGGCGCGACGGTTGTCGTCATGTATCATGGGGCGCTCACGCGATCCATAGATCGATCTTGATTGTCTTGCCTTATACTCCAATATATCTCGCAAGTCCGGAGCGTTCCCCTGTGGCCTTGTGCTTTTCGAGCGATGCCGGGGTACGGTTCTAGTGAAGGGCCTAGAGGCCTCTCTGTCGCGACCACAGGGTGGTCGGTCAGCCATATTGTCTGCTGGTGATGCAGGTTCATATGGCTCCTCCTCTAATCGGGGGAGCAGCTTGCGTTTAGGGTAGCTTTTGGAGGGGTGTTCGAGCTCATGCTCTTCGGCCGCGAGGACTTCAGTCCATCTGTCGGCTAGCAGATCTTGATCAGCTCTAAGTTGTTGCTGCTTTTTCTTGAGGCTGTTTGCCGTGGCCGTAAGCCTACGTTTAAAACGCTCTTGTTCGACGGGATCCTCAGGCACAACGAATTCGTCGTCGTCGAGGCTTGCCTCGTCTCCGGAGGGAGGCATATAATCCTCTACCTCTTCTTCTGCCGCTCTCTCATGAGGGCTGGCGTCTCCGTCCTCCTGTGCTGACTCTTGCTGGGGTGGGTTGTCTTCGGCACTGTCTGGGGTGTTATTATCTCCGGTGCCGGAATTTTCATTCTTGCTGTGGCAAGATTTAGAGCGGCGCCGCTGACGCTGGCGCTTGGGCTGTTTCTTGGAGGGGTCATCCTCCGCTGTTCCTTCGTTGTTCCCATCCTTTGGGATATCCACCATGTATATATCATACGATGAGGTGGCTTTCCAGTGCCCGGTAGGCGCTGGTTCTTGGTCGTCTCTGGCATCGTCGTCCATACCGTCGATGTCTTCGTAGTCGTAGACTAGCATGTCGGTTAGATCGTCAACAGTGGCTACCAAGTGGGTGGTGGGTGGGTTTTGAATTTCTTCGTCGCCCGCATCCCAACCGTCCTGACCGCAGTCCGGCCAGGGCTCTCCTGATAACGAGAGATACTTTAGCGAACTCAAGATGTCGCCGAAAGGTGAGTGCTGAAAGATGTCTGCGGCGGTGAACTCCATGATCGGCCCCCAACCGGATTCGGTTGGAGGGGGCGCGGGAGGTCCGGAGTCCGGCAAGGAGTCCGGCACCTTGGAGTCACGAGTTTTATGAGGGACAAGGTCAGTGTTCGGCTCTATCGCCGTAGAGGTTGCAGCCCCCGAGGCGGTGTCCAGCCAACCGTCCTCGATCTGCGTAGCCGGTTCCAAATTGAAGATCGGAGCGGACTCGAGTGCGGCCTCCAGGGTACTGTCCGGCTGCAGAGCTAAATCATGCCCATCGTGATAGTGCGGCACGCTTGGCTGTGGCTCGAATCCATCAAAGATCAAGTCCCCGCAGATGTCAGCCGTGAAGTTCAAACTTCCAAATCTGACCTGACGGCCGGGGGCGTAGCTTTCGATCTGCTCCAGATGGCCAAGCGAATTGGCCCGCAGTGCAAAGCCGCCGAATACGAAGATCTATCCGGGGAGGAAGGTCTCACCCTGGACTCTGTCGTTGATGATGATCGAAGAAGCCATCGATCCTATTGGCGACGACACAGAGGAACTCTCAATGAAAGCACCAATGTCGGTGTTAAAACCGGCGGATCTCGGGTAGGGGGTCCCGAACTGTGCGTCTAGGCAGATGGTAACAGGAGACAAGGGACACGATGTTTTACCCAGGTTCGGGCCCTCTTGATGGAGGTAAAACCCTACGTCCTGCTTGATTAATATTGATGATGTGTGTTACAAGAGTAGATCTACCACGAGATCAAGGAGGCTAAACCCTAGAAGCTAGCCTATGGTATGATTGTTGTTCGTCCTACGGACTAAAGCCATCCGGTTTATATAGACACCGGAGAGGGCTAGGGTTACACAGAGTCGGTTACAATGGTAGGAGATCTACATATCCGTATCGCCAAGCTTGCCCTCCACGCCAAGGAAAGTCCCATCCGGACACGGGACGAATTCTTCAATCTTGTATCTTCATAGTCTTGGAGTCCGGTCGATGATGATAGTTCAGCTATCCGGACACCCCCTAGTCCGGGACTCCCTCAATTGGCAATGGCCCGACCTAGATCATCGACGGGCTCATCTGATGCCTCTTCTTCAGCTTCTTTCTGCATTGCCGGCTCAGCTTCTTCCCCCATTGTTGTATCATCGTATTCAGGAAACCCATGGCCAGGATAGCCGTCGTCGTCCTCTTCTTCTTCATTGTCTTCCATCATAACCCCTATTTCTCCGTGCTTGGTCCAAACATTATAGTGGGGCATGAAACCGACTCAAATAGGTGGACGTGAATGGTTCTTGACGTAGAGTAACTGTGACCATTCTTACAGCCAGCACATGGACAAGGCATAAAACCATCCGCCCGCTTGTTTGCCTCAGCGGCAAGCAGAAAAGTATGCACGCCATTAATGAACTCGGGAGAGCATCTATCATCATACATCCATTGTCGGCTCATCTTCATTACACAACACCGAATAGACCAAATTAATACAAGTTCATACATAAAGTTCATATACAACACTTAATTAAATGCAACATACAAATAACTCTCTAGCTAAAGAATTTAAATGCAACAACAAATGCGATGAAGATCGCAATTAAGGTAACAATTGATCCAACAACATAATGATACCAAGCCACACTATCAATGACATATTTTCTAATCTTTCTAATCTTCAACCACATTTTCTCCATCTTGATCTTGTGATCATCGACGACATCGGCAACAAGCAACTCCAATTCCATCTTCTCCCCCTCAATTCTTTTCAATTTTTCTTTTAAATACTCGTTTTCTCTTTCAACTAAATTTAACCTCTCGACAATTGGGTCGGTTGGAATTTCCGGTTCACATACCTCCTAGATAAAAATATCTATGTCAACTTGATGGGCATAATTTGTCATAAACACAAAATGCAACAACTAGTTTTAAAAGAGAATATGCCACATCCGAATCATAACAAGGACGAGGGCCGACGGGGACGGATATCAAAACCATGGCACTATGTATAAGAAACAACGTATGGGTAAGATAATTATACGAGTAACTATATATCCAAATCACATAAACATCAATTTGGTAATGTAAAACATTCATGAACAAGAGCCTCACCAGAAGGTGGTGCCGGTGATGGGACGGTGTGGGCGATCGACGGTGGTTACGTCGGAGATTTAGAAGGCACTAAGTAAACCACACCTACATATGCAAACTAAGTGTTATTTTTGTGCTCAAATTGCATATAAATCAAATACTAGCAAATATAATTATCCCAAATTAATCACTATACAAAGCATTGCAAGAGCTAATCTAGCAATGAGAGTTGAAAGGACAAAGTTGCTAACCTTTGTGATCATTTGAATGGATGGGGGCCTTCAAATCTTGACAAATTTTGGGCAAAATTTGTGAGGAGCTCGAGGAGAGAGGGGGAAGAACAGAGGAAGTGAGGGGAAAGGGGAAGAACAGAGTGGCTCGGGGGGGACGAAGGGTTTATGTACGTCGCCTTTAGTACCGGTTCGTGCCACGAACCGGTACTAAAGGTGCTGGAGGGGCCCCAGACTGACAACACCCTGCCACCACCCTCTTTAGTACCGGTTCGTGCCACGAACCGGTACAATAGGTTCGCCACGAACCAGTACTAATGAGAGCGGCCGGCTAGCCGTTGGAACCGGCACTATTGGACACATTAGTGCCGGCTCAAAACCAAACCGGCACTAATTTGTCTCATATTAGGTCATTTTTCTACTAGTGTATAGTGCCGGTTTGTGTCTCCAACCGGGACTACAGGTCAAATCCCTTTAGTATTGGTTCGTGGCACGAACCGGTACTAAAGGTTAGCCCTTTAGTACCGGTTTGTGCCACGAACCGGTACTAAAGGCGATCACGGGGCCCTGGCCTGACGCCAGCCTACCACCACCCCTTTAGTACCGGTTCGTGGCACAAACCGGTACTAAAGGTTAAAAACGAACCGACCGTAATGCATAGCCGTTCGAACCGGCACTAATGGTACCATTAGTACCGGGCCAAAATCAAACCGGCACTAATGTGTCTCACATTAGGTCCTTTTTCTACTAGTGGGGGTGCCTGATATGCCTCCAACGTATCTATAATTTTGTATTGTTCCATGCTATTATATTATCTATTTTGAATGTTCTATATGCATTAATATGCTATTTTATATTATTTTTGCGATTAACCTAGTGCCCAGTGCCAGTTTCTGTTTTCCCCTTGTTTTTAAGCTTCGCAGAGAAGGAATACCAAACGGAGTCCAAACGGAATAAAACCTTCGCGATGATTTTTCTTGAACCAGAAGACACCCAAGAGACTTGGAGATCAAGTCGGAAGAGCCACGAGGCGGCCACAAGGGGGGAGGGCACGCCCAAGGGGGTAGGGCGCGCCCCCAGCCTTGTGGGCCCTTGTGACTCCGCTGGCCTAATTCATCGTCCTATATATTCACATATATCCCAAAACCACCAGAAGCATCCACGAAAACACTTTTCCACCGCCGCAACCATTTGTACCCACGAAATCCCATCTAGGGGACTTTTCCGGCATCCCGTCGGAGGGGGATTCGATCATGGAGGGCTTCTACATGAACTCTATTGCACTTCTGATGAAGCATAAGTAGTTTACCTCACACCTACGGGTCCATAGCTAGTAGCTAGATGACTTCTTCTCTCTCTTTGATTCTCAATACCATGTTCTCCTCGATGTTCTTGAAGATCTATTCGATGTAATCTTCTTTTGCGGTGTGTTTGTCGAGATCCGATGAATATTTGATTTATGATCAGCTTATCTATGAATATTATTTGAATCTTCTCTGAATTCTTATATGCATGATTTGATATATTTGTAATTCTCTTTGAACTATCGGTTTAGTTTGGCCAACTAGATTGATTTTTCTTGCAATGGGAGAAGTGTTTAGCTTTGGGTTCAATCTTGAAGTGTCCTTTCCCAGTGACAGTAGGGGCAGCAAGGCATGTATTGTATTGTTGCCATCAAGGATAAAAAGATGGGATTTACATCATATTGCTTGAGTTTATTCCTCTACATCATGTCATCTTACTTAGTGTGTTACTCTATTCTTCATGAACTTAATACTCTAGATGCAGGCAGGAGTCAATCGATGTGTGGAGTAATAGTAGTAGAAGCAGGCAGGAGTTGGTCTATTTGACACGGACATGATACCTATATTTGATAATCATTGCCTTAGATATCGTCATAACTTTGCGCTTTTCTATCAATTGCTCGATAGTAAATTGTTCACCCACCGTATTATTTGTCATCTTGGGAGAAGCCACTAGTGAAACATATACCCCCAGGTCAATTTTTCATCATATTAGTTTTCGATCTACTATTTTGCAATCTTCTAATTTTAAATCTACAAACCAAAAAAACCAAAAATGTTTTATATTTTATTTATCTATATCTATCAGATCCCACTTTTGCAAGGGACCATAGAGAGCGGTTGCCCCGCACTTGTTGCACATGTCATAATTGTGGTGATGACTTGGGAGTCCTAGAGAACACGTTGCTGCTCAAGCACCGTCTCTAATAACATAGTCTCTTTTAATTCAAGTTTTTAACGGCTTGTTCGTAGAGTGTATCCAGTTTACCTACCAACTTATAGAATAGGCTATTTCCAAACTCCGGTTTGTGTATACGTAACCGCTTAAGTGACAGGGTGGTTGCAGGGTTTGTGGTGCCTTCCTATCACCTCATTGTGTATTCGACACCTTATTTATCACGAAAGTGGTATAATA
>NC_041389.1:33636227-33637150 GCF_002162155.2 Triticum dicoccoides | reverse complement strand
CCCTGTGCACTTATAGGCTATCAACTACCCTACTTTGGCACCAGGGTTCTAGTTGTTCTAGGTGGGCTCTTGTGCGATCATGCCTTCACTGCTACCCCAGTGCGACTAGGTTTAATGAGCCAAAAGCCACTACATGTTCTAGATGGGCCAGAAGCACCATGAGTCATTAATGTGTCGAGAGATACGACTGGCCATGTATGGGCCAAAAGATGTCATGGCCCACACATGTGCCCAAAGTATCAATCGACTGGAACCATATTGGATGGCCCATGTATCAGTAATGCAATGAATTCATAATGGGTCATGTGTACCTGGGCCGTAAATGGGCTATATGCAATCATGCCTATCATGGGCTAGCCCGCTAAATTTTTACCAAGTCCAATGGGTTTTAGCGGGCCTTTGCCTGGGCTGGCCTATTTAACTAAATGGGCCGTTGTTGGGTCATGCCAGGTGTTGTCGTTTCATAGACATATTGTCTGTTGGATGGGTGCCACTTATCAAAAGGTGGAATTGACGCGTGGTTCCCATGGCGAATGACGAACCAACAAGTGGAGGATCATCGTTAGTGGACATTCTTAATAGGTATCGGATTCGGAACCTGCACCGGATAGCTTAACGAAGGCCCATTATGGTGGCTGTCACGTGTCGGTTACCCTTAACAAAAACACTTGTTTCACGCGTGATTTATCATCATGGAAGTGCACACTTCCATCATAAAAAATCGATTATTTTCATGGAAATACCCCGGACAGCACATGTATTATTGTCTCGATTCAATCATAAAACTCTCATGGATGCACATTGATGACAGAAAATTTGACCTACTGTCACAAATGCGTATCAACACATAGGTGTCCTTTTTTGTAGTAAACTGAGTGTAGGACCTAATAGTCATTGCCGAGAGTGAGCAGACACATGAGAAG
>NC_041389.1:33632651-33634837 GCF_002162155.2 Triticum dicoccoides | reverse complement strand
CACCGATTCGAGATAAGGTCTACATGAAAAAGATGCAATTCAATGTTGTGGTTTCATTCAGACGATCGATTCGTAGTTTCGTTGCCATAAATGCTTAATTTGGTGTTCATATTTGGAGCTATTTTGAACGAATTTTGTTTAATTCATTGCGCACGGTCGACCGTTTGAATTTCCCTTTGACCAGTAGCTTCATCTCGATGTTTCACACGATTTTCGTGTTGTACTTTCTCTGTTTTGATGGCACGTAGATGGGTAGATCTACATATTTGTAGGTTAGTGTAGGAATGTCTATGCGTGGTCTGTTTGAATGAGACTTCTTAATCTCTTTCAGTCCCTTCTAATCTACACAACAATGTCGATTCGAGATTAGGTTTGCACGAAAAAGATGCACATCGATGTCGTGGTTCCATTCAGACTATCAGTTCGTAGTTTCGTTGACTTGGAATGCTTAATTTCGTGTTCATGTTTGAAGATATTGTGATCAAATTTCATCAAATATTGTCAACCGTTTGAAATTCCCTTTACTAGTAGCTTCATATCAATGTTTCACCAACTTTCATGCTGTACGTTTTCTCTTTCAACGGTCGTAGATGAGTATATGTGTATCTTCTTATTGTACTGTACCATGGTGGTAATGTGATCATTTATGGTGTAGACGAAATTCGAAGTGGTTTCTTACTGTTCTCACTAATCATCTCAATCTTATTGGATGGACACCATGTTATGCTCAGCATCGCTCCGGCGTCGTGCGATCGGCCTCCTCGCCCACGGCCTACACAAATGCTGCCACCACACACTTGCATCAGTCCAGCCAATGCACGTGACCGAACGCCAGGCAAAATTGCTCCCCTAGAGCTTACATGTAGGCAGCAGATGTGCATATGATAATTTTTTGCCTATTTTCTATAGTCAGACCCAACTAGAACAAGTATGTAAAGGGTAAAAAATAGAGACGACAGGCAATCACGTCATAATTTTTTTCTAACAAGCACTCTGATTATGCGGCTCATACAAGTGCACGCCCGCAAAATAAAAAGTTTATATCAACTGATTAACTTTTTTGTAAAAACAGCACGGTATAAAATGTCAGCCTATACTATATAAGTAGACACCAACTGCTACACTATCACTGAAACTAACACTACACCTATCAATCAGTCATATATAACCAAGAATTTTGCATCCACATATACAACGAACAAAACAAAGCAAACGACATGCTTTATCCGATGATTTTCAGGTGAACTGCACTTGTCGATGAAGCCATGCATGGGCCACGTAAACATCTGAATGCACGTGTCGAGGCCTGGACGAGCCGCTATTTGCAAGCGTAACAAGCACGTTAGGCACCCCACGCTACACATATATGTATATTGTCCATGATTATTTGCATCAAAATCTCCTTCTAGATTGAAAGAGGTGTCAGGTGTAAATTAGTAATTAAATGTCCTTATTATGACCACCAAGCTCGACCCCAAATGACCCAAAGGTATGGTATAAACGGTTATTGGTGTCTCTTGAGAAGCAGATGCCAGGTTAATTACACTTTGAGCCTTCGGAATTTGTACCTGATAAGTGGGAACGTTCTAGTTCACACGGCGAATATCAATACTCCTACTCTCAACAACTAATACGTGGTGCTATATGATTGGCCATTGTACCAGTCACTGCCACGTGTCCCAGGTGAGGTCACCATCGAAGTGCTCTTGCCACTCCCATAAATTTGCTGTTTCAATTGACTACCACTTCCATTCTAATAAAGTGATTTTTCTGGGTGCCTTTTTACACCCGCGAAACAAATGTTGGGTGTACGTTGGTTGACATACGTACGACCGATCGAATGTGCTCCAACCATTCTTCCTAATCAAATGTCAAATGATTTTTTTTCTTGAAACCCAACAGAAGAGATAGAAGAAGCAAACTGTATGGTAAATTAAGCTCAACAAAGGAAAACAAAGGAAAGATGGGAACGAATAATTTCTTTGGAGCACGGGAATGTTGAGCCCATTTTTTCAAGTTCAAAATATGCATTTTTACGTCCTGAAAATTTCCACACAAAAAAAAATGTGTACATGCAGCCATGCAGGTATGGTGGTGTACTATAACTGTGCAAATTTTCATCAACATATGCGCTTGAATGTGAGAGACAGAAAAAAGATACATACAAGCAAAAAATAGGCTTGTTT
>NC_041389.1:33631033-33631748 GCF_002162155.2 Triticum dicoccoides | reverse complement strand
GGGGGGGGGGCAATTTTGTCTTTTTTGTGTAAGAAATTTAACATGTACCATCTTTGAACCATATCATCTTTGCACCATATCAAACCAAAGCATTCACTACAATATAAACGTATTCTATCCAATGGTACCATCTTCATCGTAATCAATCGAAATGCTAAAAAAAGACTTTTTTGGGATTAATTACTACTCCATATACTCACTATCTCTTCAGGAAAGGAAGTGAATTATGCAAAGGCATCATACGTGTATATCATCCAAATTAATCTCCTGGTGCAACTCAGTCATACACGGTTTCTAGCTTTCGCTATCTGAGATTGGGAAGATATGCTTAACTAAGTAGGTGTATTAGTTGCTTTCCAGGAACTAGATTTATGTGGAAAATGACTCATCTGATGGCGTGCCGGAGCACAGAACAGGAAAAGTGGCGCCGTCCAAAAGACTCGTTCAAAAAGGTACCTTGTTAATTAACCTATCAATCAGGTCGTCAGGAACTGCATCATAAGGTGGGATAATGTGGGGTTAGACATCTTGTTGTAGCGTAACAAGGTCAAGAGGATGACCTACATTCCCCAGATATTCTCTTGCGAACATATTCAGTGATACAGTTAACTGTTAAATGATCACATGCATGATATATCAACATAAAAAATAGTGAAAAATTATGAAAATTCTGAAACTTTGTTGCAGTACAAATTCAACCAAAACCGATATTTAA
>NC_041389.1:33628453-33630942 GCF_002162155.2 Triticum dicoccoides | reverse complement strand
AGATTATGTAAGAACAGTGCATCTCCTTTATCTTGTTATTTCGGATTGTTTTTCAACTGGTTTTGTCTTATTTTTGTTGTCGGTCTGTCGCTTCGGCACAACCCCCTCCAAAATGTATGAAGGGCAATATAGTCTTTTCACTCATCGTATCCATTTTCCGTTGCACAGCCGTACGTACGAGGAGCCCAATTCAATTCTGTGCTAACACCCACAGGATCGGCCCATTAATATATTTTTTAATATGCAAAAATTGATGCGGGCAGTGAGATTCAAACTCATTACCAGTGCTACTAACCAATTGGGAGAGCTGATGCTGGTGTACAAACTGCAACTTTTGTTGTTTTTATGCTAAATAACTAGTGAACAACCTATGTACCCATACGTTCTACAAAACTGTTTCTAGACCGCAGCCGTGCCCTCAAACGTGATGTAAACAAAAAAGGCAACGCCTTGTTTTTTTTTTCTGGTTTTCTCTAGCCAATTTTTCTACTGTTTTTTCTCGATCTCCTATTTTTTTCATTTTCATTTCCTTTTCCTTTCTAAAATTCACGATTTTTTTCTAAAATCCTGAATTTTTCATAAATTCGTGAACTGTGTTTCAAGTTCGTGTCTAATTTCTTAAACTTGTGAACTTTTTCTCAAATTAATGTTTTTTTAAATACATGAACGATTTTCAGATCCACGAACTTATCTCAATTTTTACAAACTTTTTCTAAAACCCGTGATTTTTCCAAAAACTCGTGCGAACAATCTATGTCCGGGCGAGAGGAAAGACGAACAAGAAGAAAATAGCAATTTCCTCTGCTTGTCATATGCATCGGTCTTCAATGTACTCTTTGTTTAGGATATAGACTGCTACCATGAATATTCACTAGTTCCGAACTAGGAAGGTTCATACAAACAGTTCATATACTTCAAAATGAGAGCATTGATGATCGTTGTATTGTTTGAAAATTAACTTTTTTTGTTCTTGTATTATTCGTCATGTGACGTATTTTTTGTCACGTAGCATTCACATCCATCAAGTGGATCCATTTTTTTCGTAGTATTCTATCCCCGTGGCAAGCATCCATGTCAAGTTTTTTTATGTATTTTCTAGGGTTTTCTCAGTGAAAAATCACTAAAATACTTGCAAGACATGACACAACGTATGTTTACTGTCCGATTCGTTCAATTTTTGCGTGGAGTACTAGGGTGACCATGCCCAACTGCCTGCAGAATTTGGGTGTATTTTGTGAAAGTCCACAAGTACATCATGTACAAGGTATGGGGTTCGGTTAAGTCAGAAGAGTCTGTCCCGTAGCAGATTTTTTACTCATTCATCAAATGGACCCAAAAAATTTCCACAACATTCTGTCATCATGGCAACCATCCATGCAAAGTTTCATCCACTTTTGACATTCAATGCATTTTTTAGGGTTTTCCTGGTGAAAAATTCGTAAAATACTGACCAGGCATGACACAACGTGTGTTTGTTGTCTGAATTCGTTCAAATTTTGCATGAAGTACTAGGATGACCATGCCCAGCTACCTGCAAAATTTGTGTATATTTTATTAAAGTCCACAAGTACATCATATGCAACATAGGGTTTCGGTTAAGTTGGAAGAGTTCGTCCCATAGCACTTTTTTTTACATATTCATCTAATGGACCCAATTTTTTTCCACAGAATACTATCACCATGGAAAGCATCATGCCATGTTTCATCTATTTTCTATATTTAATGCAATTTCTACATTTTTCTGCGTGAAAAATCCCTAAAATACTAACCTGACGTGACAGAACGTGTGTTTTGTGTACGAATTCATCCAAATTTTGTGTCGAGTACCAGGATGACCATGCCCAGCAACCTAAAAAATTTGGGTATATTTTATGGAAGTCCAAAAGTACACCATGTACAATGTAGGGGTTTCGGTTAAGTCAAAAGAGTCCATCCCATTGCACTTCTTCTTTTACATATTCATCAAATGGACCCAAATTTTTTTCACGTCATTCTATCTTCATGGAAAGCATCCAAACCAAGTTTCATCTATTTTTGACATTTCACACATTTTTTAGGCTTTTCCGGTGAATAGTCCCTACAATACTGATCGGACGTGACCCAATGTGTGTTTGGTATCCGAATTCGTTCAAAATTTGCATGGAGTGATACGATGACAATGCCCAGTTGCCTGCAAAATTTGAGTATACTTAATGGAAGTCCACAAGTACGTCATCTACAACATAGAGGTTTCGGTTAAGTCGGTAGAGTCCGTCCCATAGCACTTTTTTACACATTCAACAACGTAGAGAGTAATAAAGAAATTGAATAAAGCGGGTGTGTCCTACAAACCCGGTAACATGAAAGAAGAAGAAGAAGAGAATGTGTTGATAGATTTCCTAAAAAAGATTTCCCTTAGGATGACGTGCGATGATAGATTTCCTAAAAAATATTTTCGTTACGATGACATGCACACACCTGATGGCACAAAGGGTGGCGAGAACTATGGT
>NC_041389.1:33608864-33627028 GCF_002162155.2 Triticum dicoccoides | reverse complement strand
GCAGATTCTGAACACGAAGAAACTTGGGTTTGCCCAGCAATGGATCCAACTTGTCATGGCTTGTGTCACATCAGTAGAGTACAAGGTGAGGTTCAATTCAAATGAAACACTCCCATTCAAAGCCTCAAGAGGTCTACGACAGGGGGATCCTCTATCTCCATACTTATTCCTTCTCTGTGCGGAAGGCCTGTCAGCATTGATTGAACACGAAGAAACTCAGGGGAGGTTACTAGGCGTCCAGGTGTGTAGGGAGTCACCAAAAATCTCTCACCTTTTGTTTGCGGACGATTCTTTGATTCTGATGCGGGCAGATTCTAATAACGCCACGTCCCTAAAGAGTATATTGGATGACTATTGTGCAGCGTCGGGGCAACTAGTTAGTGTTGCAAAATCTTCAATTTTTTTAGTCCCAATACAGAGGTGGAAGTGAAAGCAGAGGTATGCCAAATTCTTGATATAATGACAGAGGCCTTGGCTGACAAATATTTGGGTTTACCCTCTATGATTGGGGTTGACCGCACGGATTGCTTTCTGCATTTAATAGAGAGAATTCAAAAGATGGTGAATGGGTGGAAGGAGAGAACTTTGTCGTTTGGCGGTAAGGAGGTTCTTCTCAAAGCGGTGGCTCAAGCTATCCCGACTTATGCGATGAGTGTGTTTAAATTCCCGAAAAAAATCTGTAAGGGGATCAATGATGCAATGTCGCAGTATTGGTGGGGTGATGATGAAAACCAGAGAAGAATGCACTGGTTTGCATGGTGGAAGATGTGCATCCCGAAGGAGAAAGGTGGTATGGGGTTTCGAGATATCCATTGCTTTAACTTGGCAATGCTTGCCAAGCAATGCTGGAGGCTAAAATTATGACTCACTGTGTGCTAAAGTACTTCGTGCAAGATACTACCCTACTAGTGACATCCTTAATAGCACACTAAAGAAAGGATCTTCTTTTGTTTGGCAGAGCATATTTGCTGGGATCCAAACTTTTAAGAAGGGACACATTTGGAGAGTTGGTGATGGCCTCAAGATAAACATATGGGAGGACTGTTAGATTCATAATAGCCTGTCCAGGAGAGTCATTACAATCCGAGGTAATCGGGTTTTGACATCCGTTAATGACCTCATTGATCCTATATCTGGTACTTCGGATGAACAACTGGTCCGTGATAATTTTTGGCATATTGATGCTGAACGAATTCTGTGAAATGGAAGATTATGTTGCATGGCAGTTTACAAAGACGGGTAGTTTCAGTGTTAGATCTGCTTATTATGCTGAGTGGGAGGATCAGTACGGAGCAAAAATTGGCTCTAATGGAGGACAATCAAGTAGCCTGAACCATCCTGTGTGGAAGAAAATCTGGAGACTTAAGATGCCATGCAAGGTCAAAATATTTATTTGGAGATGCCTTCATAATTCTATCCCTTTCCGGAGCACGTTAGCAAATCGCCACATCCCTATAAATGATGAATGCCCATGGTGTCAAGGTGCAGCCGAAGATGTAAGACATGCTATGTTTACATGCAGCAGAGCGAAGATGATATGGAGGGAACTCGGTCTGATTGAAATAATAGATGAGGCAGTTTTGGTGGACCGATCGGGCGCTGCAATCCTTGAGTTTCTTCTTTGTGATACTAAATTTCAGAAAACATATGATGGAGTAGTGGATACTCCAAAGATTGTTGCGGCTACATGCTGGTACATATGGTGGCAAAGGAGAGAGATGGTGAGGGGAGAACAAGTTCAGTCTCCACCCCGAACTGCTCTATCTTTGCTGGCTCTAACTCTAAATTTTGTGCGTGCATCTAAACAAACCCGACAAGTACCTCGCTTGAATGAATGGAGGAAGCCAATGTCAGATTTTCAAGCTTTGAATGTGGATGCATCTTTTTCTGTGGAAGATGGCCTAGGTGCTTGTGGAGCTGTAGTGAGGGATCACAATGGTGGATTCATTGGAGCTTGTACAACACCGATGGAGCATGTCCCTGATGTGATCTGCGCAAAGGCTGAGGGAATAAGACAAGGTCTACTGTTTTTGCAAAGCCTAGGATGCAGCAAGGTCCTTATACAATCCGATAACGTTATTGTGGTGGACTCATTGAAGAATAATGAAGGCCATTCATTGGTTGCTGCTCTAATTCTTAATGATTGTCGAGTGTTACTGGAAGAATTCGGGAAGATCTACTTAGATTTCTGTAATAGAGAGTCTAATTGTGTTGCGCATGAGCTAGCTAGTTTCGGGAGAGGTAATCCACCGACTGTGTGGGCGGATAACCCCCCAAATTTTCTGTTGAAGTTTTTAGTGGATGATGTAAGTGTTATCTAAATTAATAAAGTTAGCCATGAAGGCCTTCCACTCAAAAAAAAACTTTCTTCAGAAAATAGTTAAAAAATACACCGGCCTCTGCATCCATTAAGGTACGTCTCTCTAGTTTTATTTTGCTGAAATTTTTACACGAGCTCGTGCTGTCCGAATCTTCACCTGTGTCACACAATCACTGTTAATATAGTTTAGAAATTGGAGATCAATCTAAGTGAGGCAAGCTAGGACCAGTTACTTGGGCCGTAAAGTATTCGCCGGCGAATCGGGGCGAGACAGCTGCCCCTTTAATTTGCTCCCCAAGGTGGAGTAACTTAGGTGGCATGAAGCTCACCTCATCGTCCATTAGATTAGTGACACACACCGACACTGATGTTGCAGGCGACCTGACTACATGATCACAAAGATCTTCTTAAGCTGCGGTCACTATTAAATTAATCGAGACACTAACAGGTAATAACTGCTTGGTTACCAAAATTAGGCACCTTACATCGATCTGATTCGACATGTCAGGGGTGTAAGATGAATTGGTGTGCGGTAAGCGTATGCTTCGTAGCAGGGACGCGTGCGTGTTTATATGGACAAGGAGTACATGCGGCGGCAGGTTGTTGAAGTCTTGACCCATCCTCCAAGCTATACAAGAGATAGGATCAAATCTTCCTAACAACCTGCCTTTGTTACAAGATACACAACGCACACATTACACGCACACAATAACGTGACATATGTGTCACATCTATACAAACTAACTAACGAGCCTTATCATTTAACATCCTCCCTCGATCTCAACATGTGAAGGTTTAGATTATTTCTGAAGGCTTGAAGTTGTCGAGCTTGCAAGGGTTTTGTAAAACCATCAGCAACTTGATCACCTGTTGGAATGAACCGTACTTCCAATAACTTCTATGCAACTCTTTCTCGAACAAAGTGATAATCAATTTCTATATGCTTTGTTCTTGCATGAAATACCGGATTTGCAGAAAGATAAGTTGCTCCAAGATTATCACACCACAACTGTGAGATATGTGACCTCCCAATACCCAATTCATTAAGTAAAGTTTCTATCCACATTACCTCAGCAGTTGCATTTGCCAGAGACTTATACTCTGCTTCTGTGCTCGACCGAGACACGGTTGCTTGTTTCTTTGCATTCCAGGATATGAGGTTTGAACCAAGAAAGATAGCAAAACCACCAGTGGACCTCCTATCATCAGGACATCCAGCCCAATCTGCATCTGAAAAGGCACTCACTGCTGTTGAAGAAGACTTACATAACCTCAGCCCTGTTTCAACACTTCCTTGAAGATACCTCAAAATCCTTTTTACAGCTGTCCAATGCACTATGGTAGGAGCATGTAGAAACTGACAAACCTTGTTAACAGAGAAGGAAATATCTGGCCTTGTTAAGGTTAAATATTGTAGTGCACCAACTATGCTTCTATACTTTGTTCCTTCCTCCAGACTCAACAACACTCCTTCATGCAATGACAATTTTTCAGTTGTAGACATGGGTGTGTTGGAAGGTTTGCAATCTTTCATACCTACACGCTTGATTACATCTCTGGCATATTTTTCTTGAGTTAGTACTATACCATCATGCACCTTTTTTTTACTTCAATTCCTAGGAAATAATGAAGATCTCCTAGATCCTTAAGAGCAAACTCATTTTCCAACTGTTTTAACAATGCTGAGGTGGCTTCCGAAGACGAGCTAGCAACAATTATGTCATCAACATAAATTAACATGTATATTATCACCTTTCCTTTTTTAAAGAAGAATAGAGAAGTATCTCCCTTGGAAGCTCGAAACCCAAGTTGTTGTAGTTTAGTGCTCAGCCTCGAGTACCAAGCTCTAGGGGCTTGTTTGAGTCCATATAAGGCTTTGTCCAGCTTGCACACATGATTAGGTTTAGAACCATTTTCAAACCCAGGTGGTTGTCTCATATAAACCTCCTCTTCAAGAATGATGTGTAAGAACGCATTCTGCACATCCAGTTGGCAAAGATTCCATCCCCTGGAGATAGCAACAGACAAAACAAGTCTAATAGTAGCAGCTTTAATAACTGGACTAAAAGTGTCCTCATAATCGATACCGTATCGCTGTTTAAAGCCTTTAGCTACTAACCTAGCCTTGTATCTGTCTATTGTGCCATCAGGTCTTTTCTTGATTTTATAAACCCATTTACAATCTATAACATTCCTCCCTTGCTTGTAAGGAACTAGGTGCCATGTTTGGTTTTTCATGAGTGCATCATACTCAACATTCATAGCATTTTTCCAACTTGCATTGTTCAATGCTTCGGACAAATTTTGTGGTTCTCCAGTGGAAGCAAAATTTGCAAAATTAAAGTTTCTTTCATACCTGACCGTTCCATCCTTGTATGTTGAAGGCTTTAAAATACCTTTTTGTGACCTTGTTGTTACACGTTGTGGCGCAGAGTCAACAGCCGCAGAAGATCCCGATCCTCTACCTCGTACTGGAGCAGACCGAGCCGCAGACAGATCCTCCTCGACTGCTGCGCGCCTGAGCTGCCTCGGATCCTGCGCCTGTGGGCCTGGGGAGAGCGACCCACCGCCTGCCGACAGCACGCGGTCCGCTGACCAACCGCCATCATTGCCTCAGGCGACAGAGCCGCTGCCCCCACCCGATCCGCGACAACTGTCACGTGAGGGGGAGGAATCCACCGCGCCATCCGACCGGGGACCGGGCCCAGATGATGTGTCGCTCGCCGAGTGGGCCGGCGCGGAATCTGGAGAGGGCGGCGTCTCTGGGGTCGCCAGATCCTCCTCGGGATCGTCTTCCGCGCCAAATCCGTCGGGATCAGCGTCAGCAGGCGGATCCTCCTCGCGTCCTGCGTCTGGCTGTATATGAACATGTTGCTGTTGCATAAAATCACGGTTTGGGGCTGCATTTTTTTACTGCTGCCACCATTGTTAGTAAGGCTATCACACAAATGATCATCAGTACTATTTTCACTCCCCTGATCAGTTGAATTCAAGAGTTCTGGAGGCAGCAAAAGAATTTCAGCACGTAGTCTGGCTCCGTCATTGGGATGTAGAGTGGAGAAGGGAAATATATTTTCGTCAAAGACTACATCCCTGGAAATATACACACGTCATGTAGAGATATCAAGACACTTAAAACCCTTATGAAGATTGCTATATCCAAGAAAAGCACATTGCTTGGATCTGAATTGAAGCTTATGTTTGTTATATGGCCGAAGATTAGGCCAACAAGTACAACCAAATATTCTAAGAGCTGAATAGTTGGGTTTTTCATGATACAATCTTTCAAGAGGGGTTTCAAAGTTGATAACTTTACTAGGTAGACGATTGATCAAGTATGTGGCAGCAATGAAAGCTTCATCCCATAACTTTAGGGGCATGCAAGCTTGAGCAAGAAGAGATAGGCCAACCTCAACTATGTGCCGGTGTTTTTGTTCTGCCGAGCCATTCCGTTGATGAGCATAGGGGCAAGAAACGTGATGAGATATGCCAATTTTTGTGAAGAAAGAGTTGAGTTTTTTGTACTCACCACCCCAGTCTGTTTGGAGAGCAAGAATTTTGCGATTGAATTGCCTTTCAACAAGGTTTTGAAAGTCATGAAATTTTTGGAAAACTTCAGACTTGTGTTTAATGAGATAGATCCATGTGAACTTGCTAAAATCATCTATGAAACTTACATAGAATTTCTTCCTCCCTACTGTTTCAACAGCAGGTCCCCAAACATCAGAGAAGACAAGTTCTAAGGGAAACTTTGATTCACTTATTGACTTTGGATAGGGTAGCTGGTGACTTTTGCCTTTTTGGCAAGCATCACATACAAACTCATTATTGAACACATTATCACATGGGAGGTTATTGTTTCTAACAATTTTCCTAAAAATAACTGAAGAAGGATGACCTAAACGCCGGTGCCACCTATCTGAAGACAGTTTGATGACACTTAGCACTTGCTTCTTGGCGTTTCCCCCCACGTGTTTGACAGGATAAAGACCTCGTCTACCCCTGCCTCAAAGTAGAACCTTCCTTGTTCCCTGTTCCTTGATAAGAAAAAATCAAGGATGAATTTCAACGAAGGTATTGTTGTCGGTGGCAAGCCAACTAGCTGAAATTAGGCTTTTATCAGCTTCTGGAACATGAAGAATTTTGTTTAAGTGGAGATCTCAATCGGGAGTGTGAATAGCTGAATAACCAATGTGTTGGATAGCCATACCTGAACCGCTTGTAGTGTGAATCTGTTCGTCGCCGGTGTACCTGTTCCGCACCATCAGCTTCTCCAGATCGCCAGTGATGTGGTCGGTTGCGCCACTATCCAGGTACCAGTTGGAGTCAATCCCGTACTGTGGAGCCACCATGTTGGCGTACTTCTCTTCTTCTCCCTGGTACGACTCGTCATAGCGCTTCCAGCACTTCCAGGCCGGGTGGCCGGGCTTGCCACAGATCTGGCACACAACCTTGGGGGCAGGAGCAGAGTTGTTGTAGTTGCCCCTGCCACCTCCACCGTGACCGTTTTGCTTGGTGTAGGAACGGCCGCGATCGCCACCAGTGTTGCCGCCGCCTTGTCTGCCGCGGCCGCGGTCACCACCTCCGCGGCCACGCCCACGTGTTGCCGCGTTCGCCGAGGACTGCGATCCTCCATGGCGAAGGTTCATCCGTGTCTTGAAGCTATCAAGCTGTGAGTACAGCTCTGGCACGGTGACTGGCTCCACACGGGAGCACATGGCCGAAACAACCGGGTCGAAGTCTTCTTCAAGCCCGGCAAGGATGTGTGAAACGACATCCTCCTCGTCCACCCTTTTGCCTGCTGCGACAAGTTCGTCACAGAGGGTTCGGATCTTGCCGACGTAGTCGGTGATGGAGCTGTTTCCCTTCTAGAGAATGGCGAGGGCGATCCGCACGTTCACGGTCGCGGCACGGGTCTGTGAGGACAGCATCCCCTAGACCGTGTTCCACAGCTCGGCCGAGGTGTGGCAAGTGGCGACCTGAATTGCCATCTCACGGGGCAGCGTTGTTAGAAGATACGAGAAAACTTGCTGATCTTGTGCATACCAGGTTTCGAACTCCGGGTTGGGGGTCTTCTTCTTGGTTTTCCCGTCGGAGTCCGTGATCTCCAGCTGCATGGGCGGCACCGGATGATCGACGTCGAGTTACTTCTGCATCTAGGCACCGTGGATGGCAGACAGCACCGTTGCCCGCCATAGCGCCTGGTTGCCCTTGGTGAGTTTCTCCGAGACGACGTGAGCGAATGGAGAGGATGGGAAGGTACTTGAAGATGTTGCCATGGATGGGCTCAAGAGGTGCTCTGGTTACCATGTAAGATGAATTGGTTTGCAGTAAGCGTATGCTTCGTAGCAGGGACGCGTGCGTGTTTATATGGACAAGGAGTACATGCGGCGGCAGGTTGTTGAAGTCTTGACCCATCCTCCAAGCTATACAAGAGATAGGATCAAATCTTCCTAACAACCTGCCTTTGTTACAAGATACACAACACACACATTACACGCACACAATAACGTGACATATGTGTCACATCTATACAAACTAACTAACAAGCCTTATCATTTAACAAGGGGTGTATTTCATTTTTAATTAGAAGACAACAGCTAAGTGTGCACTGGAGTGATGAAATGGACACCTGCAGTTTGATTAATGGTTTCATGAGATTTTGTTTGACCACAGCATGCAGCTTGACTCATGCAGTTCTAGCTTGCACGCTGACGGTGTAGGTGTAGGTGTCTGTGTGCTGCTGTCATCTTGGCGACAGTTGGCAAAAGCTGAGTCAGCATCTTGCAGTGGTGCACTTTCACCGGCTGCTTAGCCAGAGACACGTACGGGGTATGAGGAATTTCGGACCTGCGAGGCACGTCTGAAAGAGAGCAAAGCGTGGGCGGTGGCTCGGTCGGTCTTCTCCGTGTGTGTGTGTGAGAGAGAGAGGCACATCCCACGTGCTGCGCTGCACCACAAGAGGCAGTCCCCGTCACAACCAATGGTCAAGCCTTTCTATTCTCTCTGTTCCTTTCCATTGTCGGAGGCGGTCCATGGACAAGTGCTCACCGGCACCAAATGGAAAGGCTTAAAGCAACACGACACAGAATTATCAGCGGCTAATACACGCATCCAACTTTATAACTGAGCAACATCTATTAACTACTCCCTCCATTTCTAAATATACGCCCCTTTTTTTAAAAAAAATACCGACTACATATGAATGTATATAGACGTATTTAAGAGTGTAGATTCACTCATTTTGCTTTGCATGTAGTTTATATTGAAATCTTTAAAATGTCTTATATTTAGGAACGAAGGGACTAGTAAGAAAATATCGATTAAAGTCTGGTCTGTAGGATGGTTTTTTTTTCAAGGGATACGTCTAGATTGACGCATCGAGAAGATAGATAGAAGAGGCCAAGAAAGGCCAACAGTTTTACAAACCCTTTTACAAACCCCTCCACGGCTATAAAAACCTTAAATCCACATGCGGATTACTCACCCAAGTCCTCCCTATCTACCATACAGATGACTGAACCCCGTCCCCGAAGAAGGCCGGCCGCTCTCCAATCTTGTGCCTCCAACTCGATCTTCACAACCACTTCCTCAACCGATGGCAGGGCTCCATTGAACACTATGTCGTTTCGGTGTTTCCACAACTGCCAGAGCACTAGAGTAATAACAGTCCACGTCTCCTTCCTCATATGGTTTTGCGGGTGCAGATTAGTCCACCATTGCACAAGGCTTGCATCCAATGTTGGCGTCCAGTCCGGTCTCCCCCATGTGCTTGTGATCTTGGGCCACACTTTCCTGGCAAAGACACACCTAAGCAACAGGTGATCTAAAGTCTCCGGAGCTTGGTCACAAAAAGGGCATGCCGATGGGTGCGGCAGCTGTCGGCGCTGCAACTGATCCGCGGTCGAGCACCGATTCCGCGTTGCCCGCCACGTGAAGAACTTGCATGCCGGCGGTGCCCACGATTTCCAGACTTGGACAGCTCCGCCCTTCTCTATTCTTCCTGCAAAATGTGCGCGGTATGCCGACCGGATAAAGAAACTGCCCGTGCTCTCCCATGTCCATGTGATTGTGTCATCCACACCTTGCACCAGCTCAATGTTCTGAGTCATGTCTACCAAAGTGATGAACTCAAGTAATGCTTGCGTGCTCATATCCGGTGAGACATCCTGCCACCATCCGCCCGTGATCGTTTGACTGACCGTCCTTTTCCGTCCTGGTTTCTTGACCATTGCATATAGGTGCGGCATGGTAGGATGGGTTTTCATTGGTGCTTATACTCCCTCCGTCCCAAATAAGTGTCTTGAGCTTAGTACAAATTTGTACTAGAGCTAGTACAAAGTTGAGACAGTTATTTTGGGACGGAGGGAGTATTATCTAGGGGTCCCATGAACTGTTCGGTGTGTAGCTTCAAATGGCAACAATGGGTAACATATCCAAACCCCAATTCCTGGATATATCTGTTGGTTACCGCTAATTGGTAAGGTTGGCATTGAAGGGGATTCATCCGATTATTTCCGGAAATCAAGCAACAAGAAATAAAGGTGATGTGAGCCCCATGCATGCCTGATGCGTCGTGCTTCTCGTGCTAACCTGAAAGTGTGATTCATGGATACCATCAACCGAGTGAGAGGCAGGGCAATGACGTTTAGGTTCTTCTTTTACACATTCATGCCCTCCACACGTTCTCATGTGGAACCCAGAAGAGATCATTTCTTCACAACTTAGTTATGTCCGGCAAATGTTCTCTTCTTTGCGCACCTTTTTCCATGAACACTTTACATAGTATATACTCCCAAGTTAAGCAATTCCCGGTCAGCAGGGGCTCTGATCCCGTGTGGACTGCTGCTAACTACCAGTGATTAGCACTTGATAGTAGTGCAAATTAACGACCGAATTCTTCTTTTGCAGCAAGTGTTTGGTAGCGTGCATGCAGTGCAACTGGAATGGTACGTTCGTAGCTAGGCCGCTCGTTCCATCGACAGCGACGCGTCCACCTAGGGAGCTAGCAATCTGACCGAAAACGCTAAATGGACAGATACAGATTTTGTGTGCGTACCTAGGGAGGAAAGAAACTGCAGGGTGAGAGCATCTCCAGTCGTTGGCCCCCTCAGGACGCATAAAAACCATCCCCTAGGGGCGAGCCGGCGATTCGTTTGGCGCTGGGGGCGGTTTTGCACCCAGTCGTCGCCCCCAGCTCGCCCCCAGGCGCCGATGTAGGCCCAATTTTGAAGCCCCATTTCGGTGAAAAGGGCCCATATGGACGAGATTAGGCCCATATTCGGCGTGGTTCGCCGTGGCTCGGCGTTCAATTATCAATGTAAAAAATTTTTTAACACATATTTCATCACAGAAAAATCAAATACTCTAACAAAATAGTACAAACAACAAATAGTTCAATACAAATTAAATAGTTCAACAAATAAAAACTCCTATTTCATCACATGTCGTGCCTGGCGTTGCCCTTGAGCCTTCATAGGTGCTCTATCAGATCTTGCTGCAGTTGATGATGCACCTGTGGGTCTCGGATCTCTTGACGCATACTCAGGTAGGCAGTCCAGGTTGCCGGTAGCTAGTGATCAACTTGGGCAAGAGGACCCTGCCTGTGGTATGATTCAGTGTCAAACACTGGCTCTTCCTGCTCGCTCTCAATGATCATGTTGTGCAAGATGACACAGCAGGTCATGATCTCCTACATTTGATCTTTCGACCAGGTCTGAGCGGGGTACCGGACAACAGCAAATCGAGATTGGAGCACACCAAATGCCTGCTCGACATCCTTCCTGCAAGCCTCCTAAATCTTCGCAAACCAGGCGTTCTTGCCTCCAGGCACAGGGTTTTTGATGGTCTTCACAAATGTCGACCATCTCAGATAGATGCCATCAGCTAGATAGTATCCCTTGTTGTAGTGCCTCCCATTGATCTCGAAGTTCACCAAAGAAGAATGACCTTCAACAAGCTTGGTAAAGACATGAGAGCACTGCAGCACGTTGATATCATTGTGAGTTCCTGGCATACCAAAGAAGGAATGCCAAATCCAGAGGTCCTGTGTGGCCACCGCCTCAAGTACCACACTGCAACCGCCTTTGACGCCTTTGTACATCCCCTGCCAAGCAAATGGGCAATTCTTCCATTTCCAATGCATACAGTCGATGCTTCCAAGCATCCCAGGAAACCCACTTGCTGCATTCTGTGCTAGGATCCGAGCAGTGTCTTCCGCATTGGGTGTTCTCAAGTATTGCGGTCCAAACTCTGCCACTACTGCCCAACAGAACTTGTAGAAACACTCTATGCTGGTGGACTCGTCCATGCGCCCATAGTCGTCCTGTGAGTCACCGGGAGCTCCGTATGCAAGCATCCTCATCGCTGTCGTGCATTTCTGGATCGAGGTGAATCCAAGTTTGCCCGTGCAATCCATCTTGCATTTGAAGTAGTTGTCGAACTCCCGGATAGAATTCACAATCCTGAGGAAAAGTTTTCTGCTCATCCGATAACGACGCCGAAATGTTCTGTCGCCGTGAAGTGGAGCATCGGCGAAGTAGTCAGCGTAGAGCATGCAGTAGCCTTCGAGACGATGCCGGTTCTTTGCTTTCACCCGCCCCGGCGCCGAGCCACCTCGCCGCGGCTTTTCATTGCTCACTAGCAGCTGGGTGAGGGCGGCGAGCACCATGAGATGTTCTTCTTCCTGGACGTCGGCCTCGGCTTCCTCCTCCAGCAGCGCGACGAGCACTTCCTCGTCATCTAGTCCATCTTCGAGGCAGGCAAATCGCCGAACACCTTGCGCCTGGTGGGCGTGTACCCGCCGCTAAACTGCCCCTCTGCGGCCAGAAACAGCGGCCGGAGACGCCCTGCTGTTGTCGGAGGGGTTGCCGCGGTGAACCTCTGCTATTTTTCTGGTGGGGAATGGCTATCTACCGGTGAAGGGCGGCGGGCAGCGCCGGGATATAGCTACTGGCGGCCGAGAGCGCGGGGGGTGGGAGGTAGGCCGGGGAAGAAAAGTCTTGATTTTTCACCTGACGGCGTGGGCCAGCCGCGCTTTTCACTTGCGCCGGAGCCCCCACTACTAGGAAAAGGCCTACTAGTGGCACACCGGTTTTGCCTACTAATGGCGCACTATCGGTGCGCCATTACTATCACGCAACTAGTATTTTTTACTAATGGCGCACCACGCAGTGCGCCATTAGTAACATTTTTTTCAAAAAAAAAATTCATTTTTTTTCAGAATTTTTTTTAATTTTTTTTTCAATTTTAGGTCACTATGGCTTAATCTCGGGCCAATATGCTTAAACTCAGGTCAAATCGCACTCCGTGGTCAAACTTCCCGAAAGGTCACCCATCCTAACACTACTCCAACCCATGCATGCTTAACTTCAAAGTTCTATCCAACCCCAGCAACAACTTACTTCACAGGCACTTGTTGATATATCTAGCATATCAATCCTATTATACCTTGCTGATGTCTAGGACTTTGTTCATGTTCATGACTATGATGAAATTTGGAAAAATATTTCAAACTTCCCGGTCATATTATGTATCATTTTTTGAAAAACAATTCAAAAAAAATTCAAAATCATTTTTTTTTGAATTTTTTTGCCTCTAGATCTTGAAAGCCCCGTAACTTTTTTTCTGTTAGGTTTTTGGGTATTTTGAAAATGTTTAACGAGTTCCCCGGTTAAATCTGGATGTAACTTTTCGAGTAGATGATTTTTCATATATAAAACTTTTTAATCCGAGTTCGTATGCAAAAGTTATGCCCATTTTACAAATTTCCAGAGAGATTTTGCAAATAAAGTCGAAATTTATATTTGTAAATTTTCCCAACAACTAGACCACATATCACATGGGAAACTTATTTTATTTTATTTTTTGACATTATTATTATTTTTTATTTTTTTAAAACTGAAAAGGCGGTCCATGGGGGTTCATTCGGTGGAAGCTGGGAAAACTAGTAATGGCGCACCGTGGGTGGTGCGCCATTAGTAGTTAAACTAGTAATGGCACACCACACCCATGATGCGCTATTACTAGTTTTGAAAAAAAATTGATTTTTTTTTTGAAAAAAACTTAGTAATGGCGCACCAGTGGACAGTGCGCCAGTCCACAGGCGCGCCATTACTAACAATTTTTTTTATTTTTTTTATTTTTTTTTCAAAACTACTAATGGCGCACGGCTGATGTGGTGCGCCATTACTATGTCAACTAGTAATGGCGCACCACTCCCACGGTGCGCCATTAGTAGTTTTGAAAAAATTAAAAAAAAATTACTAATGGCGCACCGTGGGATGTGGTGCGTCATTAGTATTTGCACACTAATGGCGCACCAACACATGATGCGCCATTAGTATTTAGTAATGGCGCACCACATGTACAGTGCGCCATTAGTGTCCATCCCATCTATAGCCCTTTTCCTAGTAGTGCCCCAAGCGCGCCGGGTTCGGCCCGCGGCCGCCGCGCGGAAAAAAGGGCCGAACCGGCGATTTCCGTCGCCCTGAGGGCACGACTGGGATGTTTTTTTGGCGCCGGCGTCGAAAAAATCGCCTGGGAGGCCTGTTGGTGACGCGGCTGGAGATGCTCTGAAGGTGGTGTGGAGGAGAGACGAAGGTCGGCCGGCAGGACCAGGACGGGAGAGCAGCCGAGTTCCATGCAACCATTTCATTTTATGGATGTGTGCATCTGCCGGTATAGATACAGGAAAATAACTTTTCAAACGAAAATACTATTATCGACATGTTTTCAATCAGCCAAGCAGGTATATTGAAAAAAGTTACGAGAACATACTGGACTAACCCTTAAAGGCATTATTTCTATAGAAGAAACTTTAAGCAGCACGGGCCACTCCGTGGCTCGAGCACTGCGTAGGTATATTAGGTTGTGTGCGTTGTATAAATATAAACAGAAGATACTGGTGTTGCTCGGGTTCTTCTCTAACTAAAGTGGAGTTTTAGGAAATCGGCGTTTTCGACGCCGGGCTCCATGAAGCCGGGTATCCGGAGAAAAAATAATCATATGTACAGTTTTAAGCAGATCTAAATTTATCTCTGCATATACATGTAGATATGGCCTCCATACACGCAAATTTCATTAAAAATTATTATTCGTAAGTTACACCAAAGATGCTGCAATTTTTTTTATTTGATATTTGTAAACATCCAGTCCATTTCTTTTAAGTAATGTTCCACTGCATACTCAGGATTGTAGAGTACTCCCAAAAAAAACGTGAACCCTTAATTTTGGGGAAACCAATATCGAGTGTAGTTTTAGAATAATTTGCCTCAAAATTTGCACCCAACATTAAACATATAATAGAAAGGATAAATTTCAAGATAAAATACTATTGACTATAAAGGATACCACACATGTATTTATTGGTTGTGGGAGGATATTAATATTTTTATTTTTATAGGTGCAAGGTTGGTGTCATTAGGAATACCAAAAAACATGCGAATGTTCGACACCTTTATATATTTATAAGCTGATATGGAAAATTGAGAATCGTTTATCTGGGGGAGTAATATAGTTCGGTAAAATAGCATCATTATTTGACACTTTTTTTAACATTCTAATTACCACCCTCTCCCCTCGCCCCGTCAAGTGCAATTCTCTGTTTAGGTTAAAATCCGAGTGAAATACATGTGATGTTTCGACCCAGAGGAGAAATTATAATTCCAACCCATTTCAAAGCAAAAGTACACAAATAGACAATTAAACTTACAAGAAATTTTGAGCATTACTTAGTTCTAGGGTAAATCAAACTATTCCCGGAGTGAGTATTGTGCAAGCATTTACTAATGTATTGTTCTTGAAATGGTTTTTGCAGTTACTCATGCAACTGAGCCCCATGTATGGCTGATCCGTCGTGGTTCTCGGTGTTAACCTGGAAGTATGATGAATCATGGTTCATGGATACCATCAGCCGAGTGAGAAGTATGTTGGGCCGTTTGTCGGCAGCCACTAGGTGGTTTTCCCCCCTCCTATTTCTCTTGTGTTTTTTGGGCATGATTGTGTTGTTGACCTAGCCGTCGTTCTTGATTCGAAACCTATTTCGAGAGAGAAGTACGTAGGGCTATGACGTTTAGGTTCTCTTTTCCACATTCACGCCCTCCACGTATTATGTAATGTAGGGAGTACTATAGTTCAGGCTGGCCATAGTGGGGGTATCATAGCCGGTATCATGCACTCGAAAATAGCAAACATGATGATGTGGCAGAGAATTAAAGAAAAGACAGAGGGTTAGAGTAACATAGATAGATACCGTAACATAATAAATGCTATACTAATTTGTGTCATGCATGATCATAAATAAGGTCACATATGATACCACTCTATGATATTATGAACTACGAAGATAGTATCATATATTAGTATCATATGCATGATACTAGTATATGATACTCTCCACTGCTATGAGTAGCCTCAACATTGTCAAATGTCAATAATCTTAATTCTTAACTTCACGTGGCTCTCGCTCGGGATTATGAAAATGGCACTTAATTAAAGAGATGCTAAGCTAGAGCTAAATCTATAGATTGACCTATGCCGCGTCACATCAAGCAAGCTAACTCACAAAGCGTCGAATCACCGACAGATCTAACATGCAGTTACCTGTAGCAGCTACTAACGTGGTACTTAATCTCTCTCTCCTGGCCACACGCCCAGGCTAATTAATTAGATGCTAAGCTAGAGCGAAATCTTCAGATTGACCTATGTCGGGTCACATCAAGCTAGCTAATAATAAAACAAATATAGGGCCGAATCGCCGAAAGATCGAACATGCAGCGACCAAGAGAGATGGTAGGCCACACGCTTGGGTGAGCGGCGAGTTAATTTGCATGATCATTCAATTCATGCGTACGCTTGTGGCTTCTTGGCCACCACAACTCCACAAGATGGCTAGCTAGCTAGCTAGCTAGCTAATGACGGGATAGATGCTTCGTGGGTACTACGTTTCCTCCACCGATCAACGTCTGGTTCTGCGATATGCGTTATTGTTAGGTCAGGGGGAAAACTAAACTAAACTAAACTAAACTAAAGTATTCCATGCATGTGCTCACACTCGTACGCCACAAACTAGCTACACTAAACTGAATCAACCACGTACCCGGCTGGAGAGATCGACACGTGGTTTATGTTGCATGCATTTGCATGCATGTTCCACGTATATATACTTGGTGAACAACGTACGATTGAAGTAATCATGCATACGTGTCGATCGGACGATCGATTCCACCGTATAGTATATATATAGCAGGAAAAAGGAGAAACAGCTAGCAAGCCAGCAAGCTGTTTCGGCTAAAAGAAACTGGAGGCTGCGAACGCTCGAGAGGACCAAAGACAGCCTGCTGATAGAAAGTGTCACATGCATGCGCCAAATCACTTGTTTCGGGCCGGTCACCTTGTCTCCTAAGTTTCCTCATGTAAGCGGATGTGTATATGGTACTAGTGTCTGCGTATGCTTGCTTGGACAAGGGCTTCACACGTAGGAGTACGTACGTACGGTCCCCAGGATACAAAGATAATTTTTTTTTAACTAGGCTAGATATGAAACCGGAAGGCGCTTGTCACTACGTACTCCGTACTTGTACTGTGCATGCATGCATGCATACAGCTACGTTACGGATTTTGCTCTTACACCGACACGTGCGCAACACGGCAAAAATACTAGAGTAGGAACTCGCACTCTGGAGCACTCCTACGTCCAGCTAGCTAGCTATTCAGGACAAGGGACGGAGTTACTCATATCTAGTACCCCTCTTAGATTATAGGGCGTGCACGTACCCCTAGGTCATCAATTTAATAAACTAATGCAAGTCATATATTACAAAAAATATACCAATACAAACTTTAGATGTTTTATTTTCAAACGATATATTTTTTGTGTTACATAGTTTATATTAGGGTGATAAAATTGACAACCTAGGTATGCGCGTAGGACTTGTAAACTGAAACGGAGGGAGTAGGAAGTTAGAATTTTGCCGCCCTTTCCCAAACTTCCATGCTAAAAGCGCCGCCGACGCCTACATGTTTCGCCGTGGAACATTCTCCTCCCCGCTGGAACAAGATCAAATATACAACATTGACAATTGTTGGAACTTGAAGTAGTGTGGATAATTTGATGCACAAAAAGAGAGATGGTGTGGACAGTAGGAGCTTGAATACATGCATGCATGGTGCAGGATGGCATCACCGCATACGCATGCATGCATGCACGAAGAACAAGCTAGCTTAGCTGTACTATTCATTTGTGACATTGACACATTGTGTTGCTTGCAAGTTGCAATTCATTTGTGTTGTTCTTGCATGCAGATTTTGACTTTCCTTCTGCCTGCTTGATTGATGGTTAATGTATCTAGCTCTAGATAAATTGAGGAAATCACCGGTTATACGTTGTTAGGCCCCAGTTGCTTATTTGCTCATGAGGTGGCTGCTGCTTATTTGCTCTTCAGATTCGGTCATACGTTTTTTTTAAACAAGGCAAAAGATTGTCATTTTCATTAATTAAGAAAGAAGGTTTACACTTATGCCCGGGTTGCGGGGAAGAAAACAACTACTCTCACGACATTACATTACTCAAGTATTTCGCACCCGCTAGAGCATAAACACTAGAGCAGAACCGGCCTCTAGTGCCGGTTAGGACTAAAGCCCCCGCCTTTAGTACCGGTTCGTCACGAACCGGCGCTAAAGTGACACCACGTGGCACGAGCCAGACCCGTGTACGCATAGGACATTAGTACCGGCCCAACCGGTACTAAATGTTTGGGGTTTTTTGCTTTATTTTCCATTCTATTTTTTTTGCTGGTATTTCACAATACTACAAATTGTACATGTTGTGTGTATACATACATAC
>NC_041389.1:33587701-33608347 GCF_002162155.2 Triticum dicoccoides | reverse complement strand
ACCATGTGGTAGTATATACTCTACTTTATTATTTTTAATATGTTAATATACTATATATAAGATACTCCAAAGTGAGTTATATGAAAAAATTGCAAGTGAGCTCATGGTTTTATTGTATTTGTGGAATACATACGTATTTGTACGCGAAATAGAGTATGCAAAAAATATCATACATACTACCAACAAAGTAGTATATATACTACCTAAACATTCTTATATACTACATACTACACGTACATACTCTCCGATATGATAGATACTACCTAGAACGTATGAAATAAAAGTGGGAGTAACTACACCCGATAGTAGGACATGGTAGTATATGAGAAATGGGTGTAGCTACACCCGGTAGTAGGATGCATTTTCCCTATAAGCAGTGGTAGTTATCACCACTTGTGTTTTGTATGTTGTATATAGTATATGTCGAAATCAAGAGTATGTATGTGTAGTATGTAGTATGTAACAATGATTAGATAGTATATATACTAGTTTTTAGGTAGTATATACCATGTTTTGAGTATGCTCTTTTTTACGTACAAATATGTACGTATTTCATAAATATAACAACAACTATGGGCCCATATGCAATTTTTTTATGTAACTTGCTTTGAAATATCTTACATATAAGATACGAATATATTTAAAATGATAAAGTAGTATATATACTACCACATGGTAATATATGAGACATATGGGGTAGCTACCACCGGGTGGTAGGATGGACTTTTCCTCTCTCTCTCTCTCTCTCTCTCTCTCTATATATATATATATATATATATATATATATATATATATATATCATCGAATGTCTCACAACCAACACCATTAATTATTCACACATACACATGTATATACATATACAATTTCTCCTACATATGTTGCCTTGGTGCCTCCGGAGCACGATGACAAGTGGTTCATGGGGCGGTAGCGGGTAATAATATTCTCTTTTGGGATCTATGACCTGGTCGAGCAAAAATCCGGCTATTTCCTCTTGAAGTGCTAGTATGCGGTCCGATGGTAGGAGCTTATCCCGCACGCCTCTCTGAACTGTTAAGAAGGAGATCAATATGCATGTGTGTTAGTTGTGTGACTAGATATCGATAATGGTGTGAATAGTGTTCTGACAAACGTACCCAGTCCTGTCTATCAGATCTGCTCCTTTCGGACGCCATCATGCGAATGTTCTCGTAAACGTAGAATGCACACAGATTATTCCCCGGCGCCTGCTTCAGGGTCTTTACGAGAATGGAATTGAATCAGATAATAATTAATCAAGCATGATAATTAATTAATGATATTAAACAAGAATTAAATAGATGATAGCTACCTAGTACTACTTAATTACTTACCTTTGGTCGATGCCAAAACAACTTTTGAGCCCAGTCCCCTGGAGTCACCTTGATGAACTTTGCCCATGTCCTGCCTGCCCGCAAAGAAAACTAATAAAGCGGTTATTAAATAGTTCATATCAGGAAATGACGAACTAATAGTAGGCCGAGATATATATAGTTAATAATGATTCAAACTACCTGTTGACTATCCCCTTCATGATGGTGAAGTCTTTATCTTCTTTAGTTAGTGAGTCCAGTAATTCAACTTTTCCTTCCTCAACTTTAATGTCTAACAAGACCTAGTGCCAACTGCATGCGCACATGTTTGCATGTCTTAATTAAGCGGGCATGTGCATTAAATTAATCAACTACCGTAAACCGTATACACTTAATTATTAACATCTAGCTAGTTAGTAGGCAAAAACAAAATTTGTAGTATAAGACAGTGTGACTCACGGGAAGTTGTAAGGAAGTAGTATATCTTCATTCCTATTGAGGCGCTTCAAGAACTCTAGCATGCTTTTCTCTACACCTTCTTGATAAAATGGAAGCTTCCATATGTCCTCTTTAATGGTATTTGGGTCAATGAACCCAATGCCATAGCATCCAGATTTTTTTATTTCATACATCTTCATCCTGCATATAATATCACAGAAAAGAATATAGTGAGGATAATTACATGTAATGATTGATCAAAATTATCACTACATAACTAGTTTGAGGCTTAAATTACAGAAAGAAATCACTTACAGACAATAGCAACTAACAATAGACTTGTCGAGTGCGTCTTGATTGTATAACTGAAATAGTTCTGGATACTCAATGGGCAGAGCTTTCTCATGGATGGCCCGAATGCTCATGCTTGACATTCACCATGAGGGACTCTCGATTGGAAATCTTGGTAATGTTCATGTACCATTGATGCAATTCATACATTCTTGTTGGGAGGTCCTTGACCTTGTCTGGATGGACCAAAGGTTGGCCTCGAACATATTTCCATTTTATTTCCGATTCTCTAAGCGGAGACATGGGCTCGATTTCGAGGAGTTGTCCAACAGAGATCTTAAGCATTTCAGCCTGCATTATATGCTCCTACATTATTACCACATCGCCCTGCTGGGGAACGCTAACGGTTTGCCCACAATAATATTTGGCGCGCGTACTCCTCTCATGTGTTGTTGGCACAACAAGCGGGGGGATCGCTTGCGCCGCCTGTTCTCCCAGCTGGGGAACGGTTTTCCCACATTTTTTGCCAGCTGCTTGTTGGCTCGAGCTCGACCTCGCTTCCTTCTGTAGTCGTGCTTGATGTAGCTTCCTGATTTGACACTCATAGTCTGAGTCAACAGGCTTGGGAGCTGGTGCTCTAGCCATACGAATGAAGTGGTCAATCGTTTTCTCAGGCACTTTCTCCTTTGGCGGTGGTGCCGGTTTCGGTCCAAAATGGGCGTCCACTTGGGCCTGCACTATGTCTGCGTTTTGCTCCTCGGTCATGTCGTAAGGCCTCTGAGGAAGAGGAGCGAGGATTGGACCATATTTATATCGCTTGTCTCCGCCTATACTTCCTGCACTACCTTGACTCGTACCGCTACGCACCATAGCTGCGGCGTGTCTCTTATGCGATTGCTAAGACGGCTGACGTGGCTGACGCTGTGCCGGACTTGAAGTAGGAGGAGTGGCCTGATGCTCTGCCGGACATGAAGGAGGAGGAGTCTACTCAAGCGTTCGGGGACTTGGAGGAGGTGGCGGACTTCGAGGAGGAGTCGGCTCACGCGTTTGTGGACTTGGAGGAGCGGGAGTCTGCTGACTTGGTGGTGGACTTCGAGGAGGAGTCGGCAGATGACGCGGTGTTAGTGGACTTGGAAAGATAATGCAATCCTTTCTTCATAGGATGACGATGTATGGCCTCTCCCAGTGTGCGCTCGCCGTCACCTCCAGCAATATCAAGTGCTAGCATCGAATATGGCTCCACCACTTCATCAACCATGACACAAGCATAGCCCTCTGGAATCGGGATGCAATGGAAGGTTGCTTCAGGGGTAATTGTGAAAGCAACGCCGTCCGCCACCTTCATGGATATGTTCTTCATTTTGGAGTGTAGCTCACAATTAGTGCTCTCTATGATGTCATCCACATGGTGGTATGTATCCAGCAGTGTGTCGCCCGAGGCAGAACCAACGCTGCTTCTCGGCATTGATGGGACGGTGCTATCCAATGATGGACGATCACCCGCTTGCTGCTGCCGCTGCTGAGACCCCCTTTCCTGGCTAAGTGAGTCGATCTGCTGCTGCTGCTGGAATTTGAGTGCTAAGTCCGCGTGCCTTGCTTCTAGGGCTTGAAGCGTTCCGCATCCTGCTTCCTCTGCTCCTCCTCCAGCTTCCTCTTCTTCTCCTCCTCCATCTTCTTTCTTGCACAAGACCTGTAGTCGTCGTTCCAGTCCGAAAAGCCCTCATACCAGGGAATAACGCCCATGTCTCGTGTTCTTCCCGGGTGTTTAGGATTTCCCAGGGCGCGCGTAAGCTCGTCGTTCTCTCGGTTGGGCGTGAACACCCCCACTCGAGCTTCTTCTATTGCGTCAAGTATCTTTTGTTCGGCTCCTTTTAGACTTGCCTTCTTCGAAACCAGGCCTGTCTTCGGGTCCAATGCCCCCCATGCGCATAGAACCAAGTTCTGCACCTGGGGGCCCAGCTCCTAGTAATCGGAGTGACCCCTGCACCCTCCATCTCTTGCTCAGACTTATCCCACTTAGGCATTCCCACCACGTAGCCACCTGGACCCAGCCTATGAAACTGCGTCTTTTTTGCGGCATTGGCCTTATTTTTTATCGACCGTTCCTTAGATATTTCTGAATCCTTGAATTTCACGAAATCGTCCCAGTGTTCTCTTTGCTTCTGCAGTGTTCTCTTGAATTCTGGAGTCTTCCTTTCTGCAGCAAGGTAGTTGTCCCATACAGTTTTCTTGTGGGTGTTGAATGCAATTGCCATCTTCTTAAGAGCAGCGCCCTTCACTTTGTCCACATCTGCTTTAGTGAAATAATCTGATAGGGTGAAATGTTCCATCAGAGAATCCCAAAGGTCTTGTTTGGCTCTGTCGTCGACCCAAGTAACACCTGGACGTTTAGTCTTTGGCTCTTTCCATTTTTGAATGAAGATCGGGAGTTTGTCCTTCACAAGAACTCTGCACTGACGAGTCCACTTGTTTGCAATGTTCTTAGGCGATCGGGGTTCACCACTAGGTTTGACGGAGTCGATGTTGTACTTTACACCGTCCTTCAACAATCTGCCCGGGCCTCGCTTTGTCCTGCTGTCTGTAGAAGCAGATTTGCTCGATCCGGAGGGCTGAAAGAAGGAAGATCGATTCATTCATATATCTTAAACTAAAAAAAACATGTGATGATCACTAGATGCGTGCTTATATAAATATACCTCGCCGGTAGTCTTTGTTATTTGAAGATCAGCATTCTCTGTGTCATCATAAACACTGTTTGTGTCATCATAATCAGAATCATAGTTCATGACTTCATCAGCTCGGTCATCGAGATCGAATATCTTCTCATCACCCTCTCCGGTATTGTTCAGATATTGGGAGCCGTCATCTGCTTCATTCAGATCATCTAGCCTGCCAGGTCTGCGTTTGATGTCGAACAATTCCTCTTCTCTGTCTCTGCCGGTATTGTCCGCCATAGCTTTTACTTAACTAATACAGAAGAAATATAGAACAATTTAGTATTCAAATTACAATGCATGGATGCAATCAATAAGGAAAAACTGAATCATATAGTACATAATATATATGCATCGTCTCGATTAATATATAATCTCGAATACACATCGTCTCGAATAATATATATAATCTCGAATAAAGCGTCTCGAATATTATATATCGAATACATCACTGGCTAGGTACCTAATAAAATCGAGTACTACAAAAGAATTTAGGGCGCCACTCGCGGTTCCTGGGGCGCGGGCGGTGGACACCCAAAGAGAAGGAACCATCACAGGATCATATCTCCGGTCATCTACCCAAAGAACCTGCCAAGTAGTGGAGAACCTGACGTCGTCCATAGCAGCCATGTAGTGATGGACGTACTCGTCTTCCTCCCTGACACGGCGACGCACCACCTCCGACGGGGCCGGCTGCCTCTGCACCGAATGTGGCCCACGCGAACGCCACCAAAGAGATCAGGGTCGACGATGGGACCCGAGGCCGGGTTCCTCACCAAGCGGCGCGCCCCTCCAGGTAGCACCTCCCAGTGCCAGCCCGGCGGAGCCCAGTCCTGGACATGGGTCCTCTAAAGCATGATGTTGTCACGAACGGGTCGACGGCGAGGATGCGGACCGGGCATATCGTCGAGAACAAATACTATATACCCGCAAAAAGTAACATTAATCTAACATTCTATATGCAAATTCTAACAATTTGACATTAATCTAATTCATCTAACTAAAACTAATTCTAAAATTTCTAAAATTTCTGATTATATAACTAACATTTCAAATATTTATATAACTAAAAAACAGAAAAATTGCTAACATTTTTATAAATATTTCTATAACTAAAAAACAGGAAAATTTTATAACATTTGTAATATTTCTATAACTAAAAAACAAGAAAAATTTATAACATTTCTATATAACTAACATTTCTAAAAATATTTCTATAACTAGAAAACAGAATAATTTCTAACATTTCTATAACCAAAAAACAGAAAAAATTCTATAACTAAAATTCTATAATGTGTGTATGTGTGTGTGTTTGTAGTGTGTAATGTGTGTGTGTGAACTTGGCGGCCGGGGTGAGCTCACCGGCGAGGCGACGACGGGGCGACGGGGCGGGGCGGCGACGACGGGACGGGGCCGACGATGACGGGGCGGGGCGCGGCGACGAGGACGACGGGGACGGGGACGGCCGGGGCGGCGACGTTGACGGGGGCGGCGACGAGGGGCGGGGACGACCGGGGTCGGTGACGCGAGGCGGGGGCGGCGACGTCGACGGGGACGGCGTCGATCAGGGCAGGGCGGCGCGACGGAGGGAAGAAACAGAGAGGGAAAGTGAATTTTTTCAACTGTTGTATATATAGGATGGACCTTTAGTAACGGTTGGTGCCACGACCCGGTACTAAAGGTCTGTTTTGGCCAGGCCAAGTGGCGGGAAGCGCCCTCCTTTAGTACCGGGTGGTGGCTCCAACCGGTACTAAAGACCCCCCTTTAGTACCGGTTGGTGCCACGACCCGGTACTAAAGGGGTGCGCTGATGCAGTGCGGTGCGGCAAGTTTAGTCCCACCTCACTAGTCGAAGGGCTACCACACTGGTTTATAAGCCCCAATGCGGTAGCTCTCTCGAGCTCCTCTCCTAAGCAGGCCTACTGGGCCTACCTGTTCAGTGCTGTCCTGTGGGCCTACTGGGCCTTTGCGGGCCTGCATCCTGGCCCAATAGAAGGTTGTGTTTCTAGTCGTATGCAGGCTGCTTTGGCCCAGTAGATGGGCTTTTTTATTTTCTTAATTGTTTTTGCTTTATTTATTTTTGTTTTATTTAGTTTTGAGTTGTTTTTTTGCTGTATTTAGAGTTTCTCTCTGAATATTTTTGCTTTAGGTACAAAAAATTACAAACTTTATGTTAGTGACGGTAGTTTTCAAATTTGAATAGTTTAAATTTTGAATTATTTGAAATTTGTGTGAATCACTAGTTTGTGAATAACTTAACTTTGAAAAAAGATTTTCTAGTGATTCTTTTTTCTTATGTTTAATACTATTGTCTTTTATCATTATATTCAATTTGGTAATCCTTAGATTATTTAAAAAATGAAATGCCTTTGTAACAGATGAGTTTTTGTCCGAAACCCTGATACTTCTAAAGAGATAGTAAATGCATGAAAGAATTTGTTTGCACATAAAATTTCTTCGCGTTTCAAATGCCAAAACACATAACTACCCTAACTATTACAAAGATTCCCTCCTGAGTGTGAAACACAGAAGAAAGTGATGATAGTGAAGTCGATCACATCCCGGATCTTTGGGTGTGAAACTTTTGCTTCGTGTGTGTCCCTTTGCACCGTAGCCATGAAAAATCTTCATCATTTAACTGGATGCTCGGGTCAATATTCACTGCAATGGAGCAATTTCATCAAACTTTTCATAATCTTCTGACATGTCTGTCTTATCATCCAATCCCACGATGTTTCTTTTTCCTGAAAGAACTATGTGGCGCTTTGGCTCGTCGTATGATCCATTCGCTTCCTTATCTTTTCTTTTTCTCGGCCTGGTAGACATGTCTTTCACATAAAAAACCTGCGTCACATCATTGGCTAGGACGAATGGTTCTTCTACATACGCAAGATTGTTGAGATCCACTGTTGTCATTCCGTACTGCGGGTCTTCCCTTACCCCGCCTCGTGTCATATTGACCCATTTGCACCGAAACAAAGGGACCTTCAAACCACCTACATAGTTAAGTTCCCATATGTCCTCTATGTAACCATAATATGTTTCCTTTTCCGTGTTGGTTGTTGCATCAAAGTGGACACCACTGTTTTGGTTGGCGCTCTTCTTATCTTGGGCGATCGTGTAAAATGTATTCCCATTTATCTAGTACCCTTTGGAAGTCATTATATTCGAAGATGGTAACTGGGACAACGAGTATAGGTCATCTTCAATATCGCCATCGTGCATGGCATGTTTTTGCAACCAACCGGTGAAAGTCCTTATTTGTTCATGTGTAATCCAGTCGTCAGACTTCTCTGGGTGTTTGGGGTGTAGAAAATTCTTGTGTTCCTTCATATACGGAGCTGCCAAGCCGGAATTATGTAGAACTGTGTAGTGTGCTTTAGTGAGAGAATGCCCGTCCAGACATATTATTTGAACCCTCCTAGCGTGCCTTTTCCATCCAGTCTGCCCTTATGCCACGATTCAGGAACACCAATCGGCTTAAGGTCAGGAATAAAGTCAATACAAAACTCAATGACCTCCTCATTTTCATGGCCCTTCGCGATGCTTCCTTCTGGCCTAGCACAGTTATGAACATATTTCTTCAAGACTCCCATGAACCTCTCAAGGGGGAACATATTGTGTAGAAATACAGGACCCAAAATGTTAATCTCTTCGCAAAGGTGAACTAGGACGTGCGTCATGATGTTGAAGAAGGATGGTGGGAACACCAACTCAAAACTAATAAGACATTGCACCAAATCATTTTGTAACCTTGGTATGATTTTTGGATCGATTACCTTTTGAGAGATGGCATTGAGGAAAGCACATAGCTTCACAATGGCTAATCAAACGTTTTCCGGTAAAAGCCCCCTCAATGTAACCGGAAGCAGTTGCGTCATAATCACGTGGCAGTCATGAGAATTTAGGTTCTGGAACTTTTTCTCTGCCATATTTATTATTCCCTTTATATCCGATGAGAAGCCAGACGGTACCTTCATGCTGAGCAGGCATTCAAAGAAGATTTCCTTCTCTTCTTTGGTAAGAGCGTAGCTGGCCTGACCCTGATATATGCCGTCTTTTCGGTGCATACGTTGCTGGTCCTCCCGTGCCTCTGGTGTATCTTTTGTCTTCCCATACACGCCCAAGAAGCCAAGCAGGGTCACGCAAAGATTCTTCGTCACGTGCATCACGTTGATTGCGGAGCGGACTTCTAGGTCTTTCTAATAGGGCAGGTCCCAAAATATAGATTTCTTCTTCCAAATGGGCGCGCGTCCGTCAGCGTCCTTCGGAACAGGTTGTCCGCCAGGACCCTTTCCAAAGATTACCTTCAAATCCTTGACCATATCATGTACATCAGCACCAGTACGGTGGCGAGGCTTCGTCCGGTGATCCGCCTCACCTTTAAAATGCTTGCCTTTCTTTCTTACGGGATGCCTGCTCGGAAGAAATCGACGATGTCCCACGTACATATTCTTCCTACAACTCTCCAAATATATACTGTGAGTATCATCCAAACAGTGCGTGCATCCGTGGTATCCCTTGTTTGTCTGTCCTGAAAGGTTACTGAGAGCAGGCCAATCATTGATGGTCACGAACAGCAATGCCTTTAGGTCAAATTCTTCCTGTCCGTTCTCATCCCACGCACGTACACCTGTTCCATTCCACAGATGTAATAGTTCTTCAACTAATGGCCTTAGGTACACATCAATGTCGTTGCCGGGTTGCTTAGGGCCTTGGATGAGCACTGGCATCATAATGAACTTCCGCTTCATGCACAACCAAGGAGGAAGGTTATACAAACATAGAGTCACATGCCACGTGCTATGGTTGCTGCTCTGCTCCCCAAAAGGATTAATGCCATCTGCGCTTAGACCAAACCATACGTTCCTTGCGTCACCTGCAAACTCTTCCCTGTACTTTCTCTCGATTTTTCTCCACTGCGAACCGTCAGCGGGTACTCTCAACTTTCCATCTTTCTTACAGTCTTCTCTGTGCCACCGCATCTCCTTCGTATGCTCTTTGTTTTGGAACAAATGTTTCAACCATGGTATTATAGGAGCATACCACATAACCTTGGCAGGAATCTTCTTCCTGGGGTGCTCGCCCTCGACATCACCAGGGTCACCGCGACTGATCTTATAATGCAATGCACCACATACCGGGCAAGCATTGAAATCCTCGTACGCACCGCGGTAGAGGATGCACTCATTAGGGTATGAATGTGTCTTCTGCACCTCTAACCTTAGAGGGCAGATAACCTTCTTTGCTTCATATGTACTCTCGGGCAATTCGTTGTCCTTTGGAAGCATATTCTTTATCATTACCAGCAACTTTCCAAATCCCTTGTCAGATACACCATTCTCTGTCTTCTATTGCAGCAATTTCAGTGTGGTGCCCAACTTTTTATTGTCAGCTTCGCAATTCGGGTACAACAATTTCTTGTGATCCTCTAACATGCGCTGCAACTTCTTCCTCTCCAAATCACTTGCGCAGTTTCTCTTTGCATCGACAATGGCCCGACCTAGATCATCAGCGGGCTCATCTGATGCCTCTTCTTCAGCTTGTTCCCGCATTGCCGGCTCAGCTTCTTCCTCCATTGTTGTATCATCGTATTCAGGGAGCCCACGGCCAGGATAGATGTCGTCGTCCTCTTCTTCTTCATTCGCTTCCATAATAACCCCTCTTTCTCCGTGCTTGGTCCAAATATTATAGTGGGGCATGAAACTGGACTCAAATAGGTGGACGTGAATGGTTCTTGACGTAGAGTAATTGTGACCATTCTTACAGCCAGCACATGGACAAGGCATAAAACCGTCTGCCCGCTTGTTTGCCTCAGCGGCAAGCAGAAAAGTATGCGCGCCATTAATGAACCCGGGAGAGCATCGGTCATCGTACATCCATTGTCGGCTCATATCTTCAGTATACACAACACTGAATAGACAAAATTAATACAAGTTCATACATAAAGTTCATATACAACACTTAATTAAATGCAACATACAAATAACTCTCTAGCTAAAGAATTTAAATGCAACAACAAATGCGATCAAGATCGCAACTAAGGTAACAATTGACCCAACAACATAATGATACCAAGCCACACTATCAATGGCATATTTTCTAATCTTTCTAATCTTCAACCTCATTTTCTCCATCTTGATCTTGTGATCATCGACGACATCGGCAACATGCAACTCCAATTCCATCTTCTCCCCCTCAATTCTTTTCAAATTTTATTTCAAATACTCGTTTTCTCTTTTAACTAAATTTAACCTCTCGACAATAGGGTCGGTTGGAATTTCTGATTCACATACCTCCTAGATAAAAATATCTATGTCAACTTGATGGGCATAATTTGTCATAAACACGAAATGCAACAACTAGTTTTAAAAGATAATATACCACATCTGAATCATAACAAAGACGAGGGCCGACGGGGACGGATATCAAAACCATGGCACTATGTATAACAAACGACGTACGGGTAAGACAATTATACGAGTAACTATATATCCAAATCATACAAACATCAATTTGGTAATGTAAAACATTCATGAACAAGAGCCTCACCACAAGGTGGCGCCGGCGACGGGACGGTGCGGGCGATCGACGGTGGTTACGACGGAGATTTAGAAGGCACTAAGTAAACCACACCTACATATGCAAACTAAGTGTTATTTTTGACCTTTAATTGCATATAAATCAAATACGAGCAAATATAATTCCTCCCAAATTAATCACTATACAAAGCATTGCAAGAGCTAATCTAGCAACGAGAGTTGAAAGGACAAAGTTGCTAACCTTTGTGATCATTTGAATGGATGGGGGCCTTCAAATCTTGACAAATTTTGGGCAAAATTTGTGAGGAGCTCGAGGAAGAGAGGGGAAGAACAGATGAAGTGAGGGGAAGGGGGAAGAACACAGTGGCTCGGATGGACGAAGGGTTTATGTACGTTGACCTTTAGTACCGGTTCGTGCCACGAACCGGTACTAAAGGTGCTGGACGGGCCCCAGACTGACAACATCCTGCCACCACTCTCTTTAGTACCGGTTCGTGGCACGAACCGGTGCTACAGGTTCGCCACGAGCCGGTCCTAATGAGAGCGGCCGGCTAGCCGTTGGAACCGGCACTAATGGACACATTAGTGCCGGCTCAAAATCAAACCGGCACTAATGTGTCTCAGATTTGCCCCTTTTTTTACTAGTGAAAGATGGGCCTCTTCCTTGATTCTCCCGATAATTAACATGGTGGATCCGGCGGTGGTCATACGTTTGCTTTGGCTAGCGATACGACAGTGAGCCGTCGTCAGTTGTGCGCTGACTGGGCAAAACATAGTTTTGTCAACCACTTTCACCACGCACGCGTGGTCAATGTCACCCACACTTAGATCCAGCCAGCTGGTCGGTTTGGATTAAGGTGGCCTACCTATTAGTTAATCATATGCGTGTTACAAAAAGCATGGATTTCGATAATTAGTAGAGTAATTAAGCTTACCCCTGTGGGTTGTGTTGGGCCACTATTTTTCGAACGATTTTGTCTGTTGTCATGATCGCTAGCTTGTAGAGCAAAATGAAGCTGGGTGTACATAGTCTATTTAAATGTTCATGAGTGGCGGTCGAAGCAACACCAATAGCCATTTAATCACTGCACTACCTCCTTTTCGATCGATGATGGAATCAATATCAGGAAACATGGATTAGACATGTGAAAAACATTAATTATTCTCCCCCTTTTTTACATAGTCCCAAAACTTTTGCCCATCAGCTTTAACAATAATACATAAGTTATGTGATACAAAAATCATACAATCAATTTGTGTTAAAAAAATTCCAAAACTATCATTATTGTGATATGTGACTCATATACTATTGTTAGTTTCTTTGCAAAATACTCCCTTCGGTCCTTTTTATTTTGCATATAAGTTTTGTCCGAAGTCAAAGTATCTCTAATTTGACCAAACTTATAGAAAAAAGTATCAACATATACAATGCCAAATCAATAGTGTTAGATTCATTGTGAAATGTAGTTTCATAGTATATATATTTTACATTGTAGATTTTGATATTTTTTAATATAAATATGGTCAAACTTTGTAAAGTTTGACTTGACAAAAATCTAATACGCATAGTAAAAAGGACCGAAGGGAGTATATTATCTGTTAAATTGATGATTTAAAGTTTAATAAAAATGCATGTTATTTTATGCTGACAGTCACTTTTCTTTTCAAAAGGATGGCAGGAAGCAGTTAAGTGTAAGTAGTTTGCATATTTTAGGTTGCAGAGGTGCACTTTCGATTCCTAGCTTAATTTTTCATTTAAGTTGGCGTTCCTGAGAACTGGAAGATTTAGCCAGCACATGTCCAGCCCTACACGGATGAAGATATATATGCTAGGAAATTAATCTACACAGACCTGGATGGTTCTAGCTGTACGTTTAAGGGATAGTATAAGTTTCCCCTTAAGCTCAACTAAATCTTACGTGCTGAAATACGTATCGGATGAGAAGATCGTGTACACATTATATTGGTTTTAGTTTTGTCTTGTGCATGTTATTTTAAGTCGTCGGCTAGAAGCTATAGCTAAGCTTATGGTGAGTACTCTACTCACCCATCCAACTAGCAGAGCCATAGTCATGTGCACACATACATGGGTGGATAGAAGTCTCGTGGCTGCCGCATAGCATCAAATCTGCATATGTGTCGCGTACGTATAAACAAAGAATCTCCTGTGGTCTCTACCAGCTTCTACGCACACACACTTGTTTATGTCACCTCAGCTGTAGCTCTAGTTTGTAATCATGCTTGCAAGTTGCGCATTTGTTTGACCTAGGTAAGGAGTGGCGTGGCACAGACTACAACGTAGCATACATTAAGGTATACTACTCACGGAGAACAACCTCCGGATAATTGTGGCTGGGACGACAGGGCGATCATTTCCTCTACTAGATGACTCGTTGCGTCGATGGCGCAAGGGGTGAGAGTAAGACAAGTATTGAAAGACTAAACATAAATATATTTATGGGCAGATTGATACACATGGATTATTTATGATACATAGTGTACTAAGAAGCTTACGATAGAATATTTACAATGCTATTAGGGAGGAAGGTAGATAGGGAGAGATACATCTTATAGGCATTATGTTTGGTGGATCATCAGCGCCGAAAACTTGTTCAGGCAATTGTTCATAGTGGCTGTGGTTGAATGTTTTCATTGTTCATAGCAGAAATTCCTTCAACATCATCATCCAGGCTCCTGTAGTTGTTTGTCTGTTGGATTTCACACTCTGATTGTGTGGCTGTATCAGTGAGATAAACAGCAACATATCTTATTTGCGACAAAATATGATTCAAATCATTGTCTTTGGATGTTGGTCCAGCTGTGAAGTTGCTATCTATTATACGGTAAAGTTCCTTTCTTTTGTTTCCATGTGATCTCCACCGAGGCTATGGGAGCAGCTGTTGCTAAAATAGTCTATTAGTTGTCCTTTTCTTTCTGCTGATGCATCCTCAAGAGCTTCACACTTCTGCTGGAGCAGCTGCATCTTGTCGTAGTTTATGTCCTGCAGCACTTTACTGTGGATTCTTTTCATGTACTTGAGAGCTTCTTTTGCTAGTTGGTCTTCAGCATCTTCTAGTTTGTTAGATACATGGATTGATATTGATTGCCTTGGAAGATTGTTGTCCAGTTGATGCTTGGAGGGATAGAAGTGAATAGTTGCGTCAAGACCAATTGCTCTTGCCTTTTGTGTTGAGTACACTGCATTTGGGAGGCCTAGTTGTTGTATCATAGCATCGAACATCAATTTTGTTGGGATTCTGATTTTTCCCATCACTAGAGGCGATTAAAACACCTTTCGGACAAAAATATGTCAACAGCTGAATCTACAAAATCCATCTAGAAACAGAAACCAGAAATTGTGTTTGAATACTTTTTATAAGCAGAGAACATCTTAATTTCTTAGCAGCCATGGTGATTTGAAAAGCACAGCCAAAGTTCCCAACAGCAGTTGTGCGACAAATTTTGACATACCATTCTGCAGCAATGCCTAGAAATCCAACAACGAACAAGCTACAAAAGAAAAGAGTACAATGGGTGAATCGTAGACTCCAAGGAGCACTACAGGAAATAGATGAACATTGTAAGCCCGATTGCAGCATACAGTTGTTCCATAGACAACTGGTAAGCAAATGTAAAACATGTTTCTTGCCTGCAACAGGGTGTCGCAGAATTGCCGTAGAACAATGATGCACGTCATATAATCATAGATTTAGTTGTAGGGCTAAATATAGAAAAAGGGGGTAAAGGTTGAGCTGAAATTCTCTAATGCAGAAAGATACTACCTCTGTAGCTTTTTACAGGACGTTCTTAGAGTCTATGAAAGAATCAAAAACGCCTTATATTAAGTTACAAAGGGAGTAGCGTCAACACAGTGGAGCATTGGGTACATATCATGTCCTAATTAAGATAGCTAACAGTAATCCCATGACCAAAGATACCACCTAGAGTCTTGCCATCAACAAGTCAAGGCATAACCAAAATAATAATAAAAAACTATAAAACAGGAACCATTTCTTAGCAATGCATACTATAGGCCCAAATGTCACCCAGTTCATCAGCGCCTCATGTGGTCAGCTGTAAAGCCAGTTCAGAATCCCGGATGCTGATGGTGTAGCTCGACAGAAGCTCGATGATCGTGAAAGGACGGTTGCCTACGAGGACAAAATGCCTGTCCTGCCGCACAAAATCGGCGGCTTCCTAGATCCTCTCTATTTTCTGGTCCTTAATATTGTACTTCCAGATGTGAAAAGACGAAATAAGAACATATGGCTATACATAATTGACACAGGCGTAGTGTTCCATACCTATTAAAGGAAAGAAATAACAATCAACCATGTTTGTTACTCCGTCTATAACCAGAGGCAGATAAGAGCCCCTAAACAAATCGCATTACACGCTGCAAATAAAGCAGACAATCGGCGAAGTGCGTAGACATGCCAACCTACATTGGAGTAACGACACATCATATTAGCTTTTCTCAGAACTAACAATTGTTTTGCCTGAACTAATTTGCACAATAAGCCACACTTCATTACGCCACCAAACTATTGATTATATATATGAACGTAGGAAAGCAAAGAATATTAAAGAATTGGGTCTCATTTTGATTCTCAATAATGTAAGCACCGTTCAAAATATTTCAGTTTTCGAATATTGTATCTTTGTATGATGCTCAGTTGAGAATATAGCAAGAAAGAACATCATCCCACCCTATAATTGATCTCCTTTATTTGGGTGTTACTTCCATAAAGCCAGCGCCATGTGAAATACTTCTCTACAGTTCACCTGTATATAGAGGGACCAATTTTTATCTTTTTAGCATGAATGCATCAATTTAAACCTACAACCACAGACCACAGAAAAGAGACCACGAAGATGTTTACCCTACCTGCATGATACACTTATAAACAGGGAAGATATCAAAGAAGTCATTTTTTTCAACTGAATTGATAAAAATAATAGAAACAAACACTTATGAGCCTATGGCTACATGCACTTGCTTGAGAAAATTGTATACCTGGGAGGATTAATTACCAAAAATATAATACAAATGGAGTTCATGCAGTATAAATACCTACCAAAAAAAAGAGTGACAAGAAGCCGATATGGAAAAGGACAACATAGCACAATAAATTATCTTCCTTTGGTTCATATCCTAGATAAACAAAAACAGAAATCCAACCAGGTAAAATTGTGAAACAAAAGATACAAAATTGCAATTATTGTAGAAACAAAAACTTGGTTATATGGGGTGTTTTGAGTTCTGACATTAATTGTTTATGATTCATGAGCCTATTTTCAGTCTGAGAACTCCAGAGTAATTGATCTCGATAATTAACATTTCCATTCTAGTTTATAGAATTTTATGAAGGGCAATTTAGTTTCAGTAGTATCAATATATGATGAGAGAGATACCTGGGATACATCGAGATACCTGAGAACTCCAGAACATAGCCAAGATGGTAAGATGCCATCATCATGTCGTCTACAAAATGCATGGTGACGGTACTCTGCAGCATATTTCACATGAAAGGTATATGTAACAGCGGCAAGCTTGATAGACACAAAAAAAACACATTTTGACACTATATATTTCAGAGTCAATTTACACAGGAATAGAATAATGCATCTCCTTTTTCACGACTGTGATTATTATAGTCCTGAAAGCAATGAAAAAATCCTTAAAGGAATGTGTACAAGCATTTGTGATATACTCTATTAATCAACCTCTTTTCACTGTTTCAAAACAGCTTGCCAATTACACTACTTAGTAGATTGCTAAACCTAAGGAATGTATGCTCAGATCCTTGTTAACATCACAGAATGTAATATGATAACTTGCTAAGTGAACATTGTAGAATTCAAACCATTGAGTTGATCCAGAAATTAGCCAAAATATATGCTAACTTGGCAAGTGAGCATCGGACCACTTTATGTAATCTATGCATTTACCGGACGAAGAAAATATTCAAGAATTTTGGGGCAAGACATGGACCAAAATATATGAATATCAAAGAAGAAAATCATGATGCGCGGCTGCCTAGAACCTATCACGACGCTTCCCAAGATTCTTAGATGACAAATCCATACATCTAACAAATTCATAACCATTTTCACCAACTCCTAAATAACATAAGTACCTAGATGCTCATTATGAACATACCACACATTATAGCCTAGCAAGATCAAATCAAAACAATAACTGTCAGATTATGCTCTTGGATCAGTAGCAGAAGAATCCTTAGAGATTGCTTGAAGGTGATTAAGTAAACTATAGAAGTGATATGGAGAAACTATAGAAGGGAATGGGCTCACCAGGGACCTTGGCAATTATGTGACGAGGTCTTGAGTCTTGACCTGAATGGAGATGCCCGTGACATGGAAAGAACATATTAGAAGCAAAACATGATAGGACAATATAGACAAGCAAAAGACATGTAAGATTGGCTGAATATGGAGACGATTCCTGGTGTACCGATTAAAAAAATAGAAACAAGCTTGTAACCATCGATCTGGGACCTAACCCCCACTGCCGATGAAGGGGAAGCCGAGAAGATCCTAGAAATTAGGAAGGGAAAGGTCGACAACAAACTCAGGAACACATTAATGGTTGCCAATCCTGGAAATTAGTAATTCTAGTGCCTTGTCCCAACAAACTATACCTTGCATATTTTAGGAGCACATTTCCAGTTTGGTTTAACTGATCATCCATTGGTGAAATTTGACCATCCTAAAAGACAAAATGCATGTTCAATACACATCACAACACAGTTACCAAGGTTGAGTTCTATCGAAGGACTTTTTTTTCATATCTTCAAAGGATACCAAAAGCACATAAATTTGGATTGTATAGTGCAGATTTGCTATAAGTACCTGAGGCTAAATATGTGCAGTCTCTACAAATTTTATTTGAAAGACTACATGATCAGATCAGCAAAAGCTTCAATGACGCGGCTTACCGGTAAAGTGGTAACGTGCTAGTTTACCAACATTTGCACAAATCTGAACCCATGCACGCCCATGCCACTCAAAAGTTCCATTTTGGCTGTTGAAGTTTTAAAAGCACGATTTTTAATGACCAGAAGCTCAAGGCACATGTACTTCCTATTTTATAAAAATAGCACATGTACTTCCTATTTTACAAAAATAACACATGTATAGTCCGGCGGCATCATCTAACACACCTAGCTTTCAAGCAACCTAAAAGTCATGATGGTCATGCGTAGGGCCAGGGCTCAGCTTAAGAACCATCTTTTAAATTATGAAAAAAAACAAACAATGATTACTCTTAAGAGAAACCATGAGAAGTCTATGAGTACAGAGGATAGTAAAGGGCACTCTTAAGAAGATCACCATCGTTTACAACCTAATGAAAAACCAGCATGCATCCCTTCAACATCATCTCAATTAAAGCAATAAAAAAATGATTTCTCTCTCTGAGAAACATCAGATAAACCATGCTCATGAGGTGTGTGCAGAGATAAGGAAACATAAAGTTAGCTAAAGAAAAACAGTGAAGATTAACCTGCGAAGAATATGAAAAATGAGTTGCAACTAAAACCATAGCGTCCTTCTACTTTCTTATTAGCATTTGGACTCCTTTCCATATGCTTCTTAAAATTGTTGGAATCTCACTGCAATGCAAAATGAGATTACACATTAGTATGAAGCGACTGTAGTAACCTTGTTGTCTACCCAAATCTTGGTAGCATTATCTACCATAGCAAACCAAAGTTTCATATTTCAAAAGAACCTGCATTTGCAACCTAACAAACTCCGGTTGGTCACTATTGATTTGTCGGTACAATCACCCCTTAGCCTGATTCTTCCAAAATCAGAGCACAGTCATATAAAACAAGCGGAAATTTTAGGCCCGCGTAAATAATGTCCATTCACTTTGGTTATTGCCGTCAAATTAGGAATCAATGTATTCAGCATTTAGAACTAAAAGCTAAAAAAATCTTCACTGGTGTATAAATCAAGGATACAGTGTATACAACTTTTTAAGACGGTTTTGTTTTTATAAAAAGCAAATTTGTCCATCTACAATTACCAACGTACATACATCAGGACAAACATAACAGCAAGCCTCTGGCCCCAAGGATGCCATTGAAATTACATCCAACTAAAAATTTAAGAATTCTAAAGCTTTAAATCCAAGGACACCATTGAAGAATATTTAATAGTATCATTCATGTCAGTGGCATAAAAAAGCAGATCATTCCAATGGCAACAAACCAACGCATCATACTAACCATTGTCTATTCCTGTAGCAACAAACATCCTTGTCGAACATCCTTCTCTTCTTCGTTGGATCTGCAAACATCTTGTTCGGAAAAAAATACAAATCGAGAAATTAATATCATACGTACTATCAAAGAAGAGATGAAATCAAAAGGAAAAATTTTGAAGGAAGAAGAAGGCGGGGCCAAAGATCTGCAACCTAGATTAGGGACGAACCGGTGAGCGCCTCTGGAGATCCGGCCTCACTAAGCCTTCCCCCATGTCCATCATCCTCAGCCTCCCCTGCTCCTTCCCATTACCGCGACCTAGGACCAACCACCACCGCGCACGAGAAAAACGGATCCAGAACATGGGGAGGCGTTGTCTTGCCGGGACGAGAGAAAGTAGAAGAGAGATGGTAGGCGGTGGGGCTGGAGGAGTGGCAGTGGCACCCACACGCTGACAGAGAGAAACAAAGAGGAGGGGAAAGGCATGACGGCGGTGGAGGTCATGGGAGGAGGAGAGGAGGATGGAGCGGGGCACAGTGCTCGAGGACGAGTGGGGATCCTCCAGGGTCGCCGCTGAACGCATGGGGATGGAGGGCAGGGAGAAGATGGAGCAGCTTCGACCAGCCCCGATTTGGCCGGTGAGGGCGAGGCCCTGTCGACATCGAGGAAAGGATAGGAGGAAGCGCCGGCGGCGGCAGGAGAGGAGGCAGGGGTCGCTGGGGAGGCGCGGGTTAGGTCACGGGCATCACTACCTTTTGTCCACCCTTTCCTCTCGCTACAGCGCTGCTCGCCCGCTCGCTTTTTCTCTCGCTCGCTCGCTTCTCTGCTCGCACGCCCACGCGCAGGACGCAAAGGGCCACAAAACAGGGCCCAAGCATCATCGATAGAGGCTAGGCAGGGAACGAGGTGAAACCGAACGCGATTTTGAGTTGCTGGCCGTGTGGATGGCCGGAGAGGGGCTTCTATCCTAGCGTCCTTTATAAGTTAAATTTGTCCACCCTTTCCTCTCGCTACAGCGCTGCTCGCACGCCCACGCGCAGGACGCAAAGGGCCACAAAACCGGGCCCAAGCATCATCAATAGAGGCTAGGCAGGGAATGAGGT
>NC_041389.1:33584118-33587655 GCF_002162155.2 Triticum dicoccoides | reverse complement strand
GAGGCTAGGCAGGGAACGAGGTGAAACCGAACGCGATTTTGAGTTGCTGGCCTCGTGGATGGCCGGAGAGGGGCTGCTATCCTAGCGTCGTTTATAAGTTAAATTTGTCCACCCTTTCCTCTCGCTACAGCGCTGCTCGCCCGCTCGCTTTTTCTCTCACTCGCTCGCTTCTCTGCTCGCACGCCCACGCGCAGGACGCAAAGGGCCACAAAACCGGGCCCAAGCATCATCGATAGAGGCTAGGCAGGGAACGAGGTGAAACCGAACGCGATTTTGAGTTGTTGGCCGCGTGGATGGCCGGAAAGGGGCTGCTATCCTAGCGTCGTTTATAAGTTAAATTGCTCTCCATGGATCGAGAGGACAATGTATCGTGAGAGCTGGTACAAGCTAGGTTGCTAGCTCTAGAGCATATACATATATCGGGGTACGTGGGAGCACAGGCTTGAGTTTCGGCGAGGGCGACCCAAGGCGGCCCCCGAAGGGACGCCCTACGGGAATTAAACTAACTCCCAAGAGCCAAAATCAGAAGCAAATCATGAGCCTGCCATTGTTAATTTGGCGTAGCTAGCTGTCTCGTTGACGGTACCCTACGCTAGATCGGCACCTGTCCACCTGCATGCATGCAGGGGTAGCCAGCGGCCAAAATTCCTACTGCTTGCTGCAAAGTGTAGGTTTGCATTGTAGTAAGTACTGTTTGGAGGTCAAATATTGCACACTGTTTGCATACTGCATGGGGAGGGAAAAGGCAGCTTAGTTTGGTTTCTTAATTACATCCTTCCTTCGAAGTGTAGAGAGTCGAAATCTAGAGAGTGTGCAAACTTTTAGGGCATCTTTGATTCGCAGGATTCTAAAAATATAGAAATAGGAAAATTATAGGATTGGAGTGGCATAGCCACTTAAATCCTATAGGATTAGCATAGAGTGTTTGATGCTACTGAAAAAACAAAGAATTGTAAAAAGAGATTGGAGTAGATGTTAGATTTCCTACAAAATGTAGTACAAAAGATTTCATAGGAAAAAAATCCAATGATTTGAATCAAAGGACCAATATAGAAAAAATTCCTAAAGATTTCAATCCTACAGCAATACTATAAAATTCCTTTCAATCAAAGGAGCCCTTATTGGATGTGTTTTTCTCCTACGGCTGATGATCGAAGTGCATCTTGTGTTTCATTGAGATTTGTGTGTGTGCACCCCTGTGCATGCATGGTGCTTCACTATGTTTTTCTTTATGTTGTTTTCTCTTCCCGGTTTCCAGAAAGGCCTTTGCTCGGTACACTGTACCTCCGGGCGTTAGCATTTGTTGGGCAGGTTCGTTGCATTTGCATGCATGATACACGTCAACCTATCGTGATTGCGTGAGGATTGTCTTTGACCATTTGAGCCTTTGAGGAGTTATGTTTTGATCCATCAAGAATATACCTCCAGGTACGATCGCCCATGCGTGCACCTTGTACGTAGGATTGAAAAAAAAAGGTTAAATCTTGGCAAAAAATAATATAAAATTCTTGTGTTCTATAAAAATCATTGAAACGATTTTAACACTTTTTACCCTTGTTGCAGCATTCCAAATATGGTCGGTAACTTGTTGCGTGCATGATTTTGGATCCTCAAATATTGGTCTATAACGCAGCTCTCCGTGGATATGTAGGTATTGTAGAAACATGAACATATATAAAAACATGAACATTGTTGTCGGTATCTTCATGTACCTACCAGTATGCACTGGACAACCGCCAAATTAAACATATTCTCAAGTATGTTAAAACTACTTGAAGTGTTGATCTAACATTTACCTCAACCTTTGTGAGTGGCCCTTTTTACGAAAATTGGGCATATTGTCAAGATCACACGAAATAACCATGTTTTTGCTATTTTTTCGGGTACAATTAAAGAAGCATGCTACTGTGTCAAGATCGAGTATGGAAGTACGATATAAAGCAGTGGAAATGACACATCGGAAATTATTTGGATTCGATCAGAGCTTGCCGGACTAGGGGTGAACAAACTCGTATTTAATGTTATAATGTAGGTGCTATATAATTGTCAGGCAATCATGTGTTCCATGCCTGAACTAAGCATATCATGATAGACTTTCATTTTGTTGGAAAGAGAGTTACAAGCAAACTGCTTGATATATGGTTTGAGAATTCCCAATATCATGTTATTGATGGTCCGTTCAAGAACTTGGAAGAATCCAAATATAACTCAATTTTAACAACGTTGTGATTAAGATAGACCAACAGAGTGCAAATATGCGTCAGTGTCACATGGGTTTAGGATATACGTGAGTTAGTATTCAGAGTTGTAACAAATCCTATAGATTAGTCATGATCAACCTCGACACACTCATTACCCATCATCGTTTATGGATTAGTCATGATAAACACCAACCCCTATCAGTACACAGACATGGCTCTCTATAGGGGTGCAACACTTCAAAAACTTTGGTAGAATAAAGGGTTATATACAAGAGTTACCCAATGAAAGGAAACAAAAAAAAGCAGAACTATGGCAAGTAATTCACAACATTATAGCCTTGAACCATCAAATTATGTGTTGCACATGTTCATCTATTTTCTACAACTATTGCTAGAAATTCCAACCTCACATCATGCGACCATGGGAAGCTCATTTTGCTTAAGCGCGTTTTGTCAAGGGGACCCTTGTGTGAAAACTAGTTACTCCACTTGCTATAGATGACATCACTGCTTGACAGTCATTATTAGTTTATTGAAGCTCAAGCTCTCTATTTATTTTTCTTCTCTAGTCGGGCAATGTACCAGTCAATGTTGACTGTTCTACTTCAATACGCTATCACAGTCCAGCTGGTTAACTATATGTTCTGATCATTGTATATACTACAAGAGGTTCCAAAATAGTGGGAGATCTAATTAACAATGCCCGCGCATTATAATAGTGTGTATGTCGTGACAAATCATGAACTAAATGACGCACTCCGTGATGCCATTTCTGCCAGAGAGAGACTGATTAATTATAAAGTTCCAATATAGTAGGAGACTTTATTTGTTTGATATGAACACGTATGCAAAGTGCATAGCTGCACACACGTAGCATGCTATGCATGCTCATGAGAATCCGTGTTTGCTTCTCACCAACTTATATGAGATGTATCTATATCTATTAAATACTCTGGTAGCTTGTATGTACGTAGCTCCAACAAAGCGGGAAAGCAACATAATGCCCATACTTTGCACGACCGGCAGCCTAATAGGTTGGGGCGTCTAGGCGCCGCCGCCAAGCAAGTAGTGCAAATTTCATCTCTACATCGAAGTATAAATACATGGTGTAGGTTCGTAACAGCATGTATATAGTGGGAAAGGATTTTTGCCAATTATTAAAAATAAATCAAAGTCAAGATTTTTGAATATTAAGCTGTGCACGGCACCAAGCCCAGGAGTGCCCTCATGGTAGTCCCCCATGGGCTCCCTCAACGAGGCCATGCAGCCAAAGTGACTAAGGAGTGGCACTGTAGCTAAGCACACAAAGGGGCCTCAGAGACCCCAGATTTTTTTT
>NC_041389.1:33582316-33583861 GCF_002162155.2 Triticum dicoccoides | reverse complement strand
AAGATCGTGTCACCGCAAGGAAAGATGATCTTACAAAAGCCTGGCATGATGTTTTTGTTCCAGCTTACGAAACCTATTAGTCCAGAGCGTAAAGTTGTATATTGTGTTAGTTGTTACAACAGTGGAGGTTAGCACCTCATTTAGAAGACATTAGCATTTCTGGCATCCCAAATTGTCCACAATATTGTGAGAATAACAAAAGAGTTGAGTGACTACGTTAGCTGAGGAGTTGTTGAAGAGACTGGCAAGTCCTTAATAGGGGTGAATGATGGTGTTATATTGATCCGCTCCTAAACTCTTTGTGCAAAGGGCACAAGAAGAAAAGGTAACCTCTCAATTCTTGTGCATGTGAACAAAGTGGGCATGATTCATCACCGATGACCTTATTTTTTAGATTTTGCCTGGCGTTAATCCTATCCAAGTAAACCTGCATAAGAACACGCAAGGAACATAGTTTTATGGACGCAACCACGGTTCCATCTACGCAAGGAAAGGATGATCCCTTCGTGCACGAAAAATATCATTACGAAGGCATTTTGTATTAGGTGGTGAGAGAAAATGGAAAGGAAGGCAACCGCAAGCTGCTCATAAAGGATCCATTTGTCTAACCAGATGAAGGTGGATCAAACATTGTTTACCTGGCATTGAGAAATTGGGCTTAGTGTTGCTAAATTTTATGGTCAATTTTTTCTAAGTAGAAGATAGTGTTTGCAAAAGAACATGGGTGAGTGATGTAGTATCCAGTTTTTCCAGGAAAGTGGTTTTGAGTGGAGGAAATTGAATCAAATTTCAGCAGTACACAAACATTTTGTAACTCTATGTTTTTAACACCGAGCCCCCCCCCCCCAGCTAGTCTGGGTGTACACACTTTTCCCACACAACCAGACACTTAGCTCATGAGCAAGTGTCAACATCGTCGTTATTTATCTAACTGTTCTATTATCATATTAGGCAGGTTAAAGAAATGTATTATGTCGGGAGGCTATAAAGAAGAGGAGAGAGTAGCAGTAGCGCCCCCCCTCCTCCTTGGTGAGCAGAAGGTCAACCCAACCAGAGAGGTGTCTATCAAAGATATCGATGACTGGCTGGTAAGTCGAGAGGCGGGTATTTTGTTTGGCAAAAGGGGAAACCCTAGGTAGGTTCATGGGAAAGATGCAATGGAGGCCCCAAGGGTGGATGGAAGAAATCCACAAGGTTGTCGGGAGAGGCAGATGGTCGACTGGGGGAGACATTGTTGGGTCAGAACTACAAAGAAAAAGATAGTCCTACGGTCCCTTTGAGAGTACTTAATAAATCTATCCATGTGAAATACGTGCGATGTTCTCGGTGTTAGGTTGGATTGAAATGATCGATTTGGTTCTGCATATTCTAAGGGAATTTAGTTCTTTGGAATGTTTACTAGTCGGTTCTCTAAAAATTTTAAGAATGAAACATTTGAAGGACTAAAAGTTTCATTCATTATTAGTTTTTACTGAGCAAAATAGAATAGTCGGAGAAGAAGATTTGACGGGGGCTTTGCCGCCAAGATTTCTCAAGAGAGGTGGC
>NC_041389.1:33517268-33582003 GCF_002162155.2 Triticum dicoccoides | reverse complement strand
AGAAGTCGGAGGAAGGGAGGCTGCCTATTGGTTGGTGGTTGCCGGAGAGGCTGTGTGACGAAGAACTATGGCGGCTGGTTAGGCGGTTGTTCGATTTCTTACTGCCATGGGATGCTGCTGGTCATGCCTATTGGGATTATTTCCGGTTTCTTCATTATTTTGGGGGGCTCGAGGGTCAAAAGTCGAAATTGAATTTGGTTTGTTGGAATTGATGACCAAATCAGGTAACAAAACGATTATTCTGGTTCGGATGTTTGGTACTCTCGGTTAAAATGCCCACCCTAACCACCCAGCATGTTTTGAGTAAATCCTCAAAAGAAAAATACATGTTTTGAGTAAAACATGTAATGCCTAATCATATACACGTAAGCCACTTCTCACAAGACGTAAGGGACAAGCAGACTCTTGATCCATGGACTCTCTTATCTGATTTATTTTACTCTATCTACATATTCAGAGACACCACACCACACTACATAATCATATACGCAAATCATAGAACATATATAGAATTAAAAAAAGGAATATATGCATATACGTGGTATATATAGCTGGGTCGGGTGGTACCTGGGGGAGGCTGTGTGCCCTTGGAGGAAGGCAAGGCTGCATGGGCGTTGCCTGCTTGGCTTCGGGAGCAGGCCGGATGCATCAACGTGGCATCTCCGGCAACTGCACGCCACAGAAACATCTACCTACCAATCTGCCTGCCGCAGAATCTACTGTCATTGACACGTCACTTGCCTAGCTTAGCTAACTACAAGCTTAGATAATTAATTAAAGTACATCCACCTATACTTTATGCATCTCAAGGAAAATGCGACGTACTTTTTTATTGATCACCATGTACGACTGATCCATCAGCTATTGCTTTACGCCTATAAAGAATAAACCAAGATATTTCTAGGCTCGGCTAATTAATTAACTAGCATCAGTTAAGATAACAACAAATATATAAGAACAATTATAGGAGTCGTACTATAAATGTGTGACCGCGCTAGCCACATATGCAATTCTATTAATTTGTAGTCGAAGTGTGCGTTCCATGCATTCCAACATCTTGCAATGCCATGGCGCCACCTTGCGTGCCCATGAAATAAATATGGTACGTATATGCTATCGTATTCGTTAGCTGGCTGTGCCCCAAATCGGTGTGCTTTATTCCTGCTTGATTGCATCACTGCATGTGTATTTCTCCTGTATACTCCATCTGTTCCGAAATAATTGTCGTTGGGGAAAACTAGTGTACTCAGCGTCACGTTGTGATTTTTCTTCGCTTTCCCGTTTTGCCCTCCCGCTCGCTCTCTCCCTGACCGCTCGCTCTCTCCCCTCCGACCGCTCGCAGCTCTCACTCTCTCCCCGACCACTCACTCTCTCTCTCCCCAACAGCTCGCTCTCTCCGACCCCGAGCGCTCGCCCTCTCGTCGGCCAGTCGCCACCCTCTCGGGACTACTCACTACTCGATAGCTCAGTGTGTCATGTTTTACGGCTTAGAATCGGGACTTCAAAGACGTTTTAAACGTCATGGAGCATATGAGATGTTCCAAGAATTGAAGTTAATATTTCAAGCAAGTGCCTGAGTTGAGAGATATGAAGTCTCCAACAAGTTCTACAACTGCAAAAGGGAGGAGAATAGTTCTGTCAGTGAACACATATTCAGAATGTCTGGGTACCATAACCACTTGACTCAGCTGGGAGTTGATTTTCCAGTTGATAGTGTCATTGACAGAGTTCTTCAATCACTGCCACCAAGCTATAAAGGCTTCGTGGTGAACTATAATATGGAAGGGATGAACAAGACTATTCTCGAGCTCTTCGCAATGCTAAAGGCTGTGGAGGTAGAAATCAAAAAGGAGCATCAAATGTTGATGGTAAACAAGACCACTAGTTTCAAGGAAAGGGGCAAATCGAAGAAAGGGAACTTCAAGAAGAACGACAAAATGTTGCCGCTCAAGAGAAGAAACCCAAGTCTAGACCTAAGCCTGAAACTGAGTGCTTCTACTGCAAAGGGACTGGTCACTGGAAGCGGAACTGCCTCAAGTATTTGGCGGATAAGAAGGATGCCAAAGTGAAAGGTATATTTGATATACATGTTATTGATGTGTACCTTACTAATGCTCGTAGTAGCGCCTGGGTATTTAATACTGGTTCTGTTGCTCATATTTGCAACTCGAAATAGGGGCTACAGATTAAACGAAGATTGGCTAAGGACGAGGTGACGATGCGCGTGGGAAATTGTTCCAAGGTCGATGTGATCACCGTCGGCAGGCTACCTCTACATCTATCATCGGGATTAGTTTTAGACCCATAGTTAAAAAGGCGCGCCTAAGCGAGCGCTTAAGCACGCCTAGGCTCTAGGCGTTGGCAAAATGCATTGCGCATAACTACGCTTAATCTGTGCATAACTGCGCATAAACATGCGCTTTGGTCAGTAAAGTGCAAGGCGGTGGCAAAACGCACAATTAACGCCTAGCGCTTTTTTGGTGCCTAAATAATTGTTATTTGGTGCCAGCGATGAGCATGAACATTATATCTAGATCTTGTTTGATACGAGACGGTTATTCATTTAAATCTAAGAATAATGGTTGTCATATTTATATGAGTAATGTCTTTTATGATCATGCACCCTTGCTGAGTGGTCTATTTTTGTTGAAACTCGATAGTGATGATACACATATTCATAATATTGAAGCCAAAAGATGCAAAGTTAATAATGATAGTGCAATTTATTTGTGGCACTGCCATTTGGGTCATATTAGCGTAAAGCGCATGAAGAAACTCCATGCTGATGGACTTTTGGAATCACTTGATTATGAATCACTTTGTGCTTGCGAACCGTGCCTTATGGGCAAGATGATTAAAACTCCGTTCTCCGGAACAATTGAACAAGCTACCGACTTATTGAAAATAATACATAGTGATGTATGCGGTCCAATGAGTGTTGAGGCTCATGGAGGGTATCGTTATTTTCATACCTTCACAGATGATTTGAGCAGATATGGTTATATCTACTTGATGAAACATAAGTCTGAATCATTTGAAAAGTTGAAAGAATTTCAGAGCGAAGTGGAAAATCATAGTAACAAGAAAATATAGTTTCTACGATCTGATCGTGGAGGAGAATATTTGAGTTTTGAGTTTGGTCTTCATTTGAAACATTGGATAGTTTCAGAATTAACGCCACCTGGAACACCACAGTGAAATGGTGTGTCCGAACGTCGTAACCGTACTTTATTAGATATATGGTGCGATCTATGATGTCTCCTACTGATTTACCGCTATCATTTTGGGGTTATGCTTTAGAGACGGCTGCATTCACTTTAAATAGGGCACCATCAAAATCCGTTGAGACGACGCCTTATGAATTGTGGTTTGGCAAGAAACCAAAGTTGTCGTTTCTTAAAGTCTGGGGCTGTGATGTTTATGTGAAAAAGATTCAACCTGATAAGCTCGAACCCAAATCGGAGAAGTGCGTCTTCATAGGATACCCAAAGGAAACTGTTGGGTACACCTTCTATCACAGATCCGAAGGCAAAATCTTTGTTGCTAAGAATGGATCCTTTCTAGAGAAGGAGTTTCTCTCGAAAGAAGTGAGTGGGAGGAAAGTAGAACTTGATGAACTAATTGTACCTTCTCCCTTATTGGGAAGTAGTTCACCACAGAAATCAGTTCCCGTGATTCCTACACCAATTAGTGAGGAAACTAATGATGATGATCATGAAGCTTCAGATCAAGTTACTACCGAACCTTGTAGGTCTTCCAGAGTAAGACGCACCAGAGTGGTACGGTAATCCTGTTCTGGAAGGTATGTTACTAGACCATGATGAACCTACAAACTATAAGGAAGCAATGATGAGCCCAGATTCCACGAAATGGCTTGAGGCCATGAAATCTGAGATGGGATCCATGTATGAGAACAAAGTGTGGACTTTGGTAGACTTGCCCGATGATCGGCAAGCCATAGAAAATAAATGGATCTTTAAAAAGAAGACCGACGCAGACGGTAATGTTACAATTTACAAAGTCGACTTGTCGCAAAAGGTTTTTGACAAGTTCAAGGAGTTGACTACGATGAGACTTTCTCACCCGTAGCGATGCTTAAGTCTGTCCGAATCATGTTAGCAATTGCTACATTTTATGATTATGAAACTTGGCAAACGGATGTCAAAACTGCATTCCTGAATGGATTTCTGGAAGAAGAGTTGTATATGATGCAACCAGAAGGTTTTGTCGATCCAAAGGGTGCTAACAAAGTATGCAAGCTCCAGCGATCCATTTACGGACTGGTGCAAGCCTCTCGGAGTTGGAATAAACGCTTTGATAGTCATCAAAGCATATGGTTTTATACAGACTTTTGGAGAAGCCTGTATTTACAAGAAAGTGAGTGGGAGCTCTGTAGCATTTCTGATTTTATATGTGGATGACATATTGTTGATTGGAAATGATATAGAATTTCTGGATAGCATAAAGGGATACCTGAATAAGAGTTTTTCTATGAAAGACCTCAGAGAAGCTGCTTACATATTGGGCATCAAGATCTATAGAGATAGACACTACTAGGGAAAACCTTATACACAGAACTTTAGCAGTAGTCTGGGTCAAAAAAGCACGCTGGTGCTAATTAGCAGTAGCGCGCCTGAGGAAACCGCACTGCAGATAAAGATCTAGCAGTAGCGCATCTTGCTTTAAACACGTTACTACTAAAATTCCCACAGCTTAGCCGATAGGCTACACATAGTAGTAGCGATCTATGATGAACCGCGCTACCGCTACTTTGTTTGTAGTAGCGCATTTTAATATAAACTCGCTGCTGCTAAAGATTATAAAATTAAATGGAAAGGTAATTGAAAATGAAAGAAATAGAATAAGGTGAAAGGAAACAAATAAAATGTGAAGAAAACTAAATGAAAAAGGGGGGAAAATAGAAAGGAGTAGCAGTAGCGTGTATCACAGAACGCGCTGTAGCTAAGATAGCAGCAACGCTTTTCCTGGAACGCGCTACTGCTACTTCTAACTGAACCACGGGGTTCGTCCTTCCCCATGCGGCCACTTCCCCCAAATCCAACTCTCTCCACTCTCGCTGCCGCCGTCGTCCGTCGGCCGCCGCCGTCACCCGTCGGCCGCCGCGTGCTCTCCACACCCTCTACGCCACCCCGACCCCAGATTCAACGCCGCCCCCGCCCCCGACCTCAACGCCGCCCCGGATGCCGCCCCGACCCCGACCTTGACGCCGGCCGCCATCTGCCGCGCGCCCGAGCCCCGACCCCGACTTCGACGCCGCCCTGCCCCTCCCTCGTCGCAGGCACCCGAGGTGAGCACGCCCGCTCCTCCCTCTCCCCTACCTCTGCCTAGGGTTTCTTTATATTTTAGTTGCATCAAATTAGTTAGGGTTCATGTAAGAGCGGAAACAAATCAGATGCGGATGCGGCTCAAATGAGTTAGGGTTCATTTAAGGGTGAAAACGAATCAAATTTCTAAGATGGATCATAAAATGAGTTAAATTTGACCACTTATTTCACTTTATAGTTGGATAATTGAAATATCCGCTACCACTTTCCACCCCTATAGGTTCATCAAATTAGATGGTAATTAGGGCAGTAGTTCCTAGGTACTAATTAGTTAGTAAGAACTAGGTACTAATTAGGTACTAGAATATTTTTATTTATAGTAAGTTTATTTTTAGCAAGAACTAGTTAAATTAATAGAACTAGTTAGTAAGAACTTGTTTCTATTTTTTAGTTAAAGCATTTTTTTCTCGCCTCGACGTGGACGATGCCTATCCCGCATCCTCGTCGTCGAGTCGGCGGAGGATGACACCTGCTTGACCAGATCGGCCATGTCCGAGACTGGGCTTCGCCGGGGTGGTACTGGGAGGCGCTACCTATCGGGGGGCGCAGGTTGGTGAGCAGCCAGCCTGTCATTGACCCGAACCTTCTTTGGTGGCGGTCGCGTGGGCCAGTGACGATCCAGAGGCTCGAGGACTCCGCGGAGGTGGTGCGTCACCGTGTCAGTGGGGAGGACGCGCACGTCCGTCGCTACTTGTTTGCGTTGGAGCACAGGCCGTTCTCCAATACCTGGCAGGTTCTCCGGGGATCTCACTTGAGCTATGATCCCATGATGGTTCCTTCTCTGTGGGTGTCCACCGCCCGCGCCGATACCCATCGTGTTGTAGGGTTCTAGTTGTATTAGTGATGTTATATGTATGACACTATTCGTGATGTATTAGTGATAATATTCGACGATGTACGGACGCATGAGATGATTTACTTTTGCTTATTGAATGCATGCTAATTTGAGTCCTATAAGATATTTTGAAATGTATATCTTGTGTTGCTCAATATCCAAGTGGCCGGTCATGTTTGCAGGTTACACCTCCGAGTGGCCTATGTTTTGCCGGAGTGTTGATTCATTTCCGTTCCGGCAAATTTCAGGCACTCGATATATCCTATTTTAGCAAAGTTCATGCCGGATTGTTACGTGAATTTTGGCATGACTTGTGCTAGAATATGTAGGAAATATCGAGTGCCCTGGATTTGTGTGTTGAGTATCTTGGTAGTTGTCTTCAATCGATTTTCAATTAATGTTTTAACTATGAACATAGGAAATGTCTGACGACGAAAATGATTTCGCTATTTGCAAATACTGCGAAGACGAGCGCGGCCTGTGCGACGGAATCTTCCTAGATGATGATAGGCGCTTCAGCATCAAGCTAGACGAGAACTTCGAAGTGGATACAGTAAGTCACAACGACAAGTCTTTTTTCGTAATTCAGCATGACATCTGCTTCATTTGCTTCAACTTATATTTTTTTACTATTTTACTAGTGTATCCCCTGCCATGAAGAGTTTTTGTATTGGATAAGATAGGTTTCAGTCATAGTATGGAGGAAAAGAAAGTTTACTTGAAGACCGAGCAAGGTTATATTTTCCATGCAAAATTGTACAATTTAGACGACTACACCTATTTTGGATGCAAAACATGGCGAGCACTATGCAAGACTTATGCATTTGAGTCTGATATGGTTATCACCTTTGGTATTAGTCCGGAAGATGATATTGAAGGTAATACCGACATCTGGGTCGATGCGCAGACGCCTCCAGTTATACCATTATGTAAGTTTCTCAACCATATTCATGTCTTTGATATTGTTTATTCAAAAATAGTTGACAACTAATTTGTATTGTCAGCTTATTTCGGTGCAAGCAAACATGTCCAGCGCTTGGTAGACAGGACCGTATACTGTCCTGGGGCTGAACTCAACTGCGAGGAGCTCAGTCATTATGTTTCATGGCTTGAGGATCTTGATACTGTCAAGATAAATTTTCTTCCTGCATTTAGAAATGTTAATACTGAAAATGTGCGACCAATAGTGTTCGTAATGAACTACGGTCACATCTATTTAGGAAGGATGGTCAGACTTTTACTATTTTTCATCAGTGCAACTTTTCCATACATTATTTTTGAAGCTAAACTTCATTACTAAGTATGTTACCATACAATGTTCTTCAACAGGGACTCCAGATGAATGTTGTGCCTTATGGGATCGAGACTAAAGGTACCATGAGTATTATCAGCTTACGGCCAAGATATTCTACAAATTACTTTAGTGCATTCAAGATTAGCGACGGATGCTTAATAGTGCAAGACTGGACCAAATATGTGATGGGGGAGCGCAGAGAAGTACTAGGGGGCAGCAAATAGATGTGCTACCACGATTAGGAGACAGGTTCATCTGCATGCTCCAGCTTGATCAAGGAGGAGAGCTATACATGTTTTATGTTATTTTACCTAAAAAAGAGCAGCAGGAGTGATTAGCTAGCTAGAAATGAGTTTGAGGATGATGATGTGCTACACTATTACTATGATGATAAAATAGCTACTGTTGGTGCTAATCTCTATGATGATTATTATTAGCTAGTGTTAGTGGTGATTAAATAAATATTGTTGGTGGTAATGACTATGATGATGATTAAATAGCTTGTGCTGGCGGATTAGATTCAAGTGGAGGCAACATGTGGTGCACATCGAAAGTACGACTAGTCCAAACTAGATCAAGTTTGGATTAGTAGTATACTTTTGACATGCACCACATATTGCCTCCACTTGAACCTAATCCACCTTCATTTGACACACTGTTATGGACATAATGATGTAAACCTCATAACTGGTATTGTACCAATATTTGTACGATGGCGCATAAATACACTAAAAAAAATACTAGTAGCGATGGACAGAAAACACGCTGCAAGTAGTTACCTTAGCAGTAGCGTGGTACTGAACAAACGCTGCAGCTATTTGTCCTAGAAGTAGCGCGTGCGGGCATGTGTTACTGCTAAGCAATAGCTGTAGCGCCTTATTAGTAGCGCGCCTACCCGCGCTACTAGTGAGCACAAAACCAACGCTACTGCTAGGGTTTTCCCTAGTACTGAGATCAAGACGCTAATTGAACTCTCACAAAGCACATACCTTGATAAAGCTTTGAAGAAGTTAAAAATGGATCAGTCAAAGAAAGGGTTCTTGCCTGTGTTACAAGCTGTGAAGTGGAGTTAGACTCAATGCCCGACCACTGTAGAAGATAGAGAGAAAATGAAAGTCATTCCCTATGCTTCAGCCATAGGTTCTATCATGTATGCAATGTTGTGTACTAGACCGGATGTGTGCCTTGCTATAAGCATAGCAGGGAGGTACCAAAGTAATCCCGGAGTGGAGCACTGGACAACGGTCAATAACATCCTGAAATACTTGAAAAGGACTAAGGATATGTTTCTCGCTTATGGAGGTGAAAAAGAGCTCATCGTAGACGGTTACATCGATGCAAGCTTTGACACTGATCCGGATGACTCTAAGTCACAAACTAGATACATATTTTTATTGAATGGAGGAGCTATCAGCTGGTGCAGTTCCAAGCAAAGCGTCGTGGCGGGATCTACGTGTGAAGCGGAGTACATTGCTGCTTCGGAAGCAGCAAATGAAGGAGTTTGGATGTAGAGTTCATATTCGATCTAGGTGTCATACCTAGTGCATCGGGTCCAATGAAAATCTTTTGTGACAATACTAGTGCAATTGCCTTGGCAAAGGAATCTAGATTTCACAAGAGAACCAAGCACATCAAAAGACGCTTCAATTCCATCCATCATCAAGTGTGATGGACATGACACATCTGTTAGCTTAGCATTATGATTGTTACAGTTTCATTGCTACTGCTTTCTTCATGACTTATACAAGTTCCTGAGACTATGAGATTATGCAACTCCCGGTTACTGGAGAACACTTTGTGTGCTGCCAAATGTCACAACGTAAATGGGTGATTATAAAGGTGCTCTACAGGTGTCTCTGAAGGTATTTGTTGGTTGGCATAGATCGAGATTAGGAATTGTCACTCCGTGTTTCGGAGAGGTATCTCTGGGCCCTCTTGGTAATAGTCATCACTATAAGCCTTGCAAGCATTGTGACTCATGAGTTAGTTGCGGGATGAAGTATTACGGAACGAGTAAAGAGACTTGTCGGTAACGAGATTGAACTAGGTATGATGATACCGATGATCGAATCTAGGGCAAGTAACATACCGATGACAAAGGGAACAACACATGTTGTTATGCGGTTTGACCGATAAAGATCTTCGTAGAATATGTAGGATCCAATATGAGCATCCAGGTTCCGCAATAGGTTATTGACAGGAGATGTGTCTCAGTCATGTCTATATAGTTTTCGAACCCGTCGGCTCAACACGCTTAACGTTCAATGACGATTGGTATCATGAGTTTATGTGATATGATGTATCGAAGGTTGTTCGGAGTCCCGAATGTGATCACGGACATGACGAGGAGTCTCGAAATGGTCGAGACATAAAGATTGATATATTGGACGGCTATGTTCAAACACCGGAAGTGTTTCGGAGAAGTTTCGGATAAAACGGGAGTACCCGGGGTTACCGGAACCCCCCGGGGGGTTATTGGCCTCATGGGCCAAGTAGAGGAAGAGAGGAGGCAGGATAAGTTAGCTATAGCGCTGGTTCCAAGTCCAGCAGTACTACTAACTCTTATTATTTTCTTTTTATTATTTTCCTTTTCTAATTTTTAGTTTTCTTTTCTTTTTATTATTTTCCTTTTCTATTCTGTTTACTTTTTTTATTGCTTTCTCCTTTTTGTTTTTGTTTTTGTTTTTGTTTTTCGTTTTTTTTCTCCCGAAGGCCTCGCACGCAGTCGACGAGAACATCTCCTCCCATACTGCGGGGGATATGATGTATACATCATTGGATCGATAACGGTTACTTAAGTGCGTACACAAAATAGATACATATATATAAATGATGGTTTCTTAGCTACGTCGATGACGTTTCACATTGAGCTTCTTCCCTTTCTTGTTCGTTGTCGAATAATTGAGCCCCTCGTTGTGACTTTTCCGACACCATGGAGTACAATCTTTCTTAGGTAATGTAGTCTTGATTCTTCTTTTCACGTATGCTTCATTGTCATCGTCATCTTCCCTCATCGGGTTGCCGTATTGGTCGTAGTCTTCCTCGTTGGCGACTCCATCCATTCCGAGATGCTCCTTTTGCCTCTCCTCACGACAACATGGCTGGGATTGGTCGGGTCGGTTATGAAGAAGCAATGTGTCACGTGCTTAGTGTGTACTCATGGGTCCATTTTGGCGATGACGTTAACATTCACGGTAGCGCTCTTCGCGTCGGGTATAGACATGGTAGTAAAATACTTGTTTTCTCTTACGATGGCCTTAGCCCATCTGACACGGAACATCGTCACATCATGCATTCCAGCGTAGTCAAGCTCCCAGATCTCTTTGTCCCTTCCGTAGAACCTTTCTTTTGTGTCGTTGGCATTGGTCACACATTCGATCGTCACCCCTGAGTTCTGGTAATCATTCTTCATGTCTTTGGCCTCTGTGTAGAACGTGTACCCGTTGATATCGTATGCCTGATAGGTCGTGAGTTTGGGCGCAGGGCCATGTGCTAGGGCGTGTATGAGCAATTCATCCGAACTGCCCTCTTCCAGGGTATTAGCAAGAACTTGCTCTTTGAACCAACACAAGAAAGTGGCGTTGTGCTCTACAGTAACTTTGCCGTCTGTCTTGCACATCCCCTAATCATGGTACTTCTTTGCGATGGTTTCTTCGTGCAGTGTCACATAATCATCTACCACATCCAGGTGTTGTAGCACTACTAAGTTAGCCCTGTCAAAGTCGTTCTGTCAATCTGAGTAGTCCACGTGCAATTCCCTCCGGCCGTTGTTGTGACCTTCTCCTCCGAACCTCCCATGGTGCTTCTTTATGGGCAAACCAACAGCAAGGTCTCCGCCGCCTATATAATTCTCGCAAAAGGAGATGCACTGTTGGGTCAGATACCCCTGGACGATGCTCCCATCGGGACGGGACATGTTACGAACGAATCCTTTGATGACCCCATTCATCCTCTTGAACGACATCATGCTGTGAAGGAATGTCGGCCTGAGGTCGATGATTTCGTCCATGATGTGGACACACAGATGCACCATGACGTCAAAGAGTGCATGCGAGAAGTACATCTCAAGCTCACATAGTATGACAATGATCTCTTCATGAAGCCTTCGGAGGTGCTTCACATTGATGGACTTTTGAAAGATAATGTCGAAGAAGTTTCAGAGACAAGTAAGCATGTCATGGTCGTGCTTGTCCATTATCCCTCTAATGGCAACCGGGAGTATCTACGTCATCATCACGTGACAGCCATGAGACTTCATCCCGCTGAACCTTTTCTTCTTGGTGTCTAGAAATCTTATCTTCCCACGATAACCGGAACTAACTTTGATTCCCGTAAGGCACTTGATTAATTGATCGATCTCCTTCACACTTAAGGTGAAGTAAGAAGGGGGGCAATAATTCTCCTCCTTCTTGTTGACTGACGACCCACAAGTGTAGGGGATCTATCGTAGTACTTTTGATAAGTAAGAGCGTAGAACCCAACGAGGAGTAGAAGGAAATGATAAGTGGTTTTCAGTAAGGTTTTCTCTGCAAGCACTGAAATTGTAGGTAATAGATAGTTTTGCGATAAGATAAATTGTAGCAAGTAACAAGCAATAAAAGTAAATAAGGTGCAGCAAGGTGGCCCAATCCTTTTTGTAGCAAAGGACAAGCCTAGACAATTTCTTATAATGAGAAAAGCGCTCCCGAGGACACATGGGATATATCGTCAAGCTAGTTTCATCACACTCATATGATTCGCGTTCGGTTCTTTGATAATTTGATATGTGGGTGGACCGGTGCTTGGGTACTGCCCTTACTTGGACAAGCATCCCACTTATGATTAACCCCTATTGCAAGCACCCGGAACTACAACAAAAGTATTAAGGTAAACCTAACCACAGCATTAAACATTTGGATCCAAATCAGTCCCTTACGAAGCAACGCATAAACTAGGGTTTAAGCTTCTGTCACTCTAGCAACCCAGCATCTACTTATTACTTCCCAATTCCTTCCTCTAGGCCCAAATAATGGTGAAGTGTCGTGTAGTTGACGTTCACATAACACCACCATAGGAAAGACAACATACATCTTATCAAAATATCGAACGAATACCAAATTCACATGACTACTAATAGCAAGACTTCACCCATGTCCTCAGGAACAAACGTAACTACTCACAAAGCATATTCATGTTCATAATCAGAGGTTTAATAATATGCATTAAGGATCTGAACATATGATCTTCCACCAAGTAAACAAATAAGTATCAACTACAAGGAGTAATCAACACTACTAGCAACTGCTACCTCTTGAGCACTGCGTTGGATTCCCCCGAAGAGGAGAGGATGATGTAGTACAGTAGCGTAAGTATTTCTCTCAGTTTTTTAGAACCAAGGTATCAATCCAGTAGGAGATCACGCACGAGTCCCTCGTACCTACACAAAACGATAGCTACTCGCAACCAACGCGATTAGGCCTTGTACAATGCAAGGTGCTTAGGGAAGGTGCTTAGAGATATAAACCAGGCTTTCCTTAAGCACCGATGCTTATTTGTACAGGATAGACGCTTAACTAAGCGTCTCTCCTGTAGAAATAGGCACCGGTGATTCAAAAAAACTCGGTTTATTTTTCTAAGCACCTCCCTAAGCATCTCCCATTGTACAAGGCCTTAGGGGTTGTCAATCCCTTCACGGTTACTTACAAGGGTGAGATCCGATAGAGATGATAAATAATATTTTTGGTATTTTTGATATAGAGATGCAAAGTGAAAAGTAAAAGACAAAGTAAAAACAAAGCAGGTAAATAAAGTAATGGAGATTGATATGATGAGAATAGACCCGGGGGCCATAAGTTTCACTAGTGGCTTCTCTCAAAAGCATAAGTATTATACGGTGGGTGAACAAATTACTATTGAGCGATTGATAGAAAAGCGAATAATTATGAGATTATCTAGGTATGATCATGTATATAGGCATCACGTCCAAGACAAGTAGCTCGAAACGATTCTGCATCTACTATTATTACTCCACTCATCGACCGCTATCTAGCATGCATCTAGAGTATTAAGTAAAATAGAGTAACGCCTTAAGCAAGATGACATGATGTAGAGGGATAAATTCATGCAATATGATAAGAACCCCATCTTGTTATCCTCGATGGCAACAATACAATATGTGCCTTGCAACCCTTTCTGTCACTGGGTAAGGACACCGCAAGATTGAACCCAAAGCTAAACACTTCTCCCATTGCAAGAACTACCAATCTAGTTGGCCAGACCAAACGGATAATTCGAAGAGACTTGCAAAGATAACTCAATCATACATAAAAGAATTCAGAGAAGAATCAAATATTGTTCATACATAAGCTGGATCATAAACCCACAATTCATTGGTCTCAACAAACACACCGCAAAAAGAAGATTACATCAAATAGATCTCCACGAGAGAGGGGGAGAACATTGTATTGAGATCCAAAAAGAGATAAGAAGCCATCTAGCTAATAACTATGGACCCAAAGGTCTGAAGTAAACTACTCACACTTCATCGGAGAGGCTATGGTGTTGACGTAGAAGCCCTCCATGGTAGATGCCCTCTCCGGCGGAGCTCCAGAACTGGCCCCAAGATGGGATCTTGCGGATATAGAAGGTTGCGGCGGTGGAATTAGGTTTTGGCTCCGTATCTGATCTGACGGGGGTACGAAGGTATATATAGGAGGAAGGAGTACGTCGGTGGAGCAACAGGGGGCCCACGAGGTAGGGGGCGCGCCCAGGGGGGCGCCCTCCACCCTCGTGACCGCCTCTGGCACTTCTTGGAGTAGGGTCCAAGTCTCCTGGATCACGTTTGGTGAGGAAATCACGTTCCCGAGGGTTTTATTCCGTTTGGACTCCGTTTGACATTCTGTTTCTTCGAAATACTGAAATAGGCAAAAAAACAGCAATTCTGGCTGGGCCTCCGGTTAATAGGTTAGTCCCAATAATAATATAAAAGTGGAAAATAAAGCGCAATATAGTCCAAAACAGTAGACAAAGTAGCATGGAGTGATCAAAAATTATAGATACGTTGGAGACGTATCAAGCAGCCCCAAGCTTAATTCCTGCTCGTCCTCGAGTAGGTAAATGATAAAAAAGAATTTTTGATGCGGAGTGATACTTTGGCATAATTTCAATGTAAATATTCTTAATTGTGACATGAATATTCAGATCCAAAAGATTCAAGACAGAAGTTCATATTAACATAAAAGTAATAATACTTCAATCATAAAAATTAAAGCAATCATGTCTTCTCAAAATAGCATGGTTAAAGAAAGTTATCCCTACAAAATCATATAGTCTGGCTATGCTCTATCTTCATCACATAAAGTGTTTAATCATGCACAACCCCGATGACGAGCCAAGCAATTGTTTCATACTTTAGAAATCTCAAACTTTTTCAACTTTCACGCAATACATGAGCGTGAGCCATGGACATAGCACTATAGGTGGAATAGAATAGTGGTTGTGGAGAAGACAAAAAAGGAGAAGATAGTCTCACATCAACTAGGCGTATCAACGGGCTATGGAGATGCCCATTGATAGATATCAATGTGAGTGAGTAGGGATTGCCATGCAATGGATGCACTAGAGCTATAAGTATATGAAAGCTCAACAAAAGAAACTAAGTGGGTGTGCATCCAACTTGCTCGCTCACGAAGACCTAGGGCACTTTTGAGGAAGCCCATCATTGGAATATACAAGCCAAGTTCTATAATGAAAAAATCCCACTAGTAAATGAAAGTGACAACTTATGAGACTCTCTATCATGAAGATCATGGTGCTATTTTAAAGCACAAGTGTGGAAAAAGGATAGTAGCATTGTCCCTTCTCTCTTTTTCTCTCATTTTTTCTTTTCTTTCTTTTTTTTATTTTGGTGGGCTTCTTTGGCCTCTTTTTTTATTTGGGCTTCTTTGGCCTCTTTTATTTTTCATAAAGTCCGGAGTCTCATCCCGACTTATGGGGGAATAATAGTCTCCATCATCATTTTCTCACTGGTACAATGCTCTAATAATGATGATCACCACACTTTTTATTTTTCTTACAACTCAACAATTACAACTCGATACTTAGAACAAGATATGACTCTATATGAATGCCTCCGGCGGTGTACCGGGATGTGCAATGAATCAAGAGTGACATGTATGAAAATTATGAAGATGGCCTTGCCACAAATACAATGTCAACTACATGTTCATGCAAAATGCAATATGACAAAAGTAATGTGCGTCATATGAACGGAACGGTGGAAAGTTGCATGGCAATATATCTCGGAATGGCTATGGAAATGCCATGATAGGTAGGTATGGTGGTTGTTTTGAGGAAGGTATATGGTGGGTGTATGATACCTGCGAAAAGTGCGCGGTATTAGAGAGGCTAGCAATGGTGGCAGGGTGAGAGTGCGTATAATCCATGGACTCAACATTAATCAAAAGAACTCATGCACTTATTGCAAAAATTTTGGAAGTCATCAAAAACCAAAGCATTAAATGCATACTCCTAGGGGGATAGATTGGTAGGAAAAGACCATGGCTCGTCCCCGACTGCCACTCATAAGGAAGACAATAAATAAATAAAATTGTGCTCCGACTTCATCACAAGCGGTTCACCATACGTGCATGCTACGGGAATCACAAACTTCAACACAAGCATTCTTTAAATTCATAATCATCCCAACTAGCATTGCTTTGATATTATTACCTCCATATCTCAAAACAGTTATCAAGCATCAAACTTATCTTAGTATTCAACTCACTCAAAATAAAGTTTCACATATCTTGAATACCAAGTATATTAACATTAAGCAAATTACCATGCTATCTATAACTCTCAAAATAATCTAAGTGAAGCATGAGAGATCAATAGTTTCTTTAAAACAAATCCACTACCGTGCTCTTAAAATACCTAAGTGAAGCACTAGAGCAAAACTATCAAGCTCAAAAGATATAAGTGAAGCACTATGAGCAAAACTATCAAGCTCAAAAGATATAAGTGAAGCACTATGAGCAAAACTATCAAGCTCAAAAGATATAAGTGAAGTACATAGAGTATTCTAGCAAATTCCAAATCATGTATGGCTCTATCAAAAAGTGTGTACAGCAAGGATGATTGTGGCAAACTAACAAGCAAAGACACAAATAATACAAGACGCTCCAAGCATAACACATGACATGTAGTGAATAAAAATATAGCTCCAAGTAAATTACCGATGGAAGTAGACGAAAGAGGGGATGCCTTCCGGGGCATCCCCAAGCTTTGACTTTTTGGTGTCCTTGGATTATCTTGGGGGTGCCATGGGAATCCCCAAGCTTAGGCTCTTGCCACTCTTTGTTCCATAATCCATCAAAAGAATTCACCCAAAACTTGAAAACTTCACAACACAAAATTCAATAGAAATCTTGTGAGCTCCGTTAGTGAAAGAAAACAAAAGACTACTTCAAGGTACTGTAATGAACTCATTATTTATTTATATTGGTGTTAAACCTACTGTATTCCAACTTCCTTATGGTTTATAAACTAATTTATTAGCCAAAGATACATTGAAATAAGCAAACAACACACGAAAAACAGAATCTGTCAAAAACAGAATAGTCTGTAGCAATCTGTAACTAACGCAAACTTCTGGAACTCTAAAACTTCTACCAAAATAGTACATACCGGACAATTTGTCTATTGATCAGCATCAGAAAGAATCAATGCAAAAGCACGTTCCTGTGATTTATTGAATTTTTTCCCGTGAACGCAAAGTTTCTGTTTTTCAGCAGAATCAAATCAACTATCATCATAGCTTATCCCATAGGTTCTAATTGGCACAAACACTAATTAAAACATAAAACCACATATAAACAGAAAGTAGAAACAAAATTTAACACTAAACAGGAACAAAAAACAAAGAACACAAAAAAAAATTGGGTTGCCTCCCAACAAGCGCTATCGTTTAACGCCCCTAGCTAGGAATAAAAGCGAAGATAGATCTAAGTTTTGCCATCTTTGGTAGGCAATCCATAAGTGGCTCTCATGATAGATTCATATGGTAGTTTTATTTTCTTTCTAGGGAAGTGTTCCATACCCTTTCTCAAGTGAAATTGGAATCTAATATTCCCTTCCTTCATATCAATAACCGCACCAATCGTTCTAAGGAAAGGTCTACCAAGAATAATAGGACATGAAGGATTGCAATCTTTATCAAGAAGTATAAAATCTACGGGCACATAATTCCTATTGGCAACAATAAGAACATCATTAATTCTTCCCATAGGATTTTCAATAGTGGAATCCGCAAGATGCAAGTTTAGAGAGCAATCTTCAAAGTCACGGAAATCTAACAAATCACACAAAGTTTTGGGAATAGTGGAGACACTAGCATCCAAATCACACAAGGCATGAAACTCATAATCTTTAATTTTAATTTTGATAGTAGGTTCCCACTCATCATAGAGTTTTCTAGGGATAGAAACTGTCAACTCAAGTTTTTCTTCATAAGATTGCATCAAGGCATCAACAATGTCTTCGGTAAAGGCGTTATTTTGACTATAAGCATGAGGAGAATCTAGCACGGATTGCAACAAGGAAATACAACCAATCAAAGACCAATTTTAATAATTAAATTCCTTGAGATCCAAAATAGTGGGTTTAGCAACATCAAGATTTTTATTTCTTTCAATCCCACTTTCATCAATTTCATCATCAAGATCTAGAAACTCAGAATTCTTAGGACGCCTTCTAGGTAAAGGAAGATCATATTCAGTTTCATCAAGATTCATATTGCAAAACAAGGATTTAACAGGGGACACATTAATAACTTTTAGATCTTCATCTTGATTTTCATAGGAATCGGAAGAACACGCTTTAATAAAGGCATCTTTGGAAGCACGCATCCTAGCGGTTCTTTCCTTGCACTCATCAATGGAAATTCTCATAGCTTTGAGAGACTCATTGATATCATGCTTAGGAGGAATAGATCTAAGCTTTAAAGAATCAATTTCAAGAGAAATTCTATCAACGTTCCTAGCCAAATCATCAACTTTAAGCAAAGTTTCTTCAAGCAAAGCATTAAAATTCTTTTGTGAATTCATAAACTCTTTAACACTACTCTAAAATTCAGAGGGCATCTTATTAATATTTCCATAAGAGTTGTTGTAGGAATTTCCATAATTATTAGAAGGATTACTAGGATAAGGCCTAGGATTAAAATTCCCTCTATACGCATTATTTCCAAAACTATTCCTTCCAAAATAATTCACATCCATAGATTCATTATTATTCCCAATCAAAGTAGATAAAGGCATATCATTGGGATCAAGAGAAGTATTTTTAGTAGCAAACATATTCATAAGTTCATCCATCTTTTCACTCAAAACATTGATTTCCTCTATAGCATGCACTTTTTTTACTAGAAGTTCTTTCGGTATGCCATTGAGAATAATTAGCCATAATATTGTCAAGCAATTTTGTAGCATCTCCTAACGTAATTTCCGTAAACGTGCCTCCCGCGGCCGAGTCTAAAAGATTTCTAGAAGCAAAATTTAATTCGGCATAAAAATTTTGTATGATCATCCATAAATTCAAACCATGAATAGGGCAATTGCGAAGCATCAATTTCATTCTTTCCCAAGATTGGGCAACATGCTCATGATCAAGTTGTTTAAAATTCATAATATCGTTCCTAAGAGTGATGATCTTAACGGGAGGAAAATACTTAGAGATAAAAGCATCTTTGCACTTGTTCCAAGAATCAATACTATTTTTAGGCAAAGATGAAAACCAAACTTTAGCATGATCTCTAAGTGAAACGGAAATAACTTCAATTTGACAATATTGTTATTCGTATCTTTCTTATTTTGCATATCACACAAATCAACAAAATTGTTTAGATGAGTAGCGGCATCTTCACTAGGAAGGCCGGCGAATTGATCTTTCATAACAAGATTCAACAAAGCGGTATTGATTTCACAAGACTCATCATTATTAAGAGGAGCAATCGGAGTACTATGGAAATCATTATTATTGGTATTCGAGAAATCACACAATTTGGTATTATCTTGCGCCATGGCAACAAGTAATCCAACACACAAGCAAAGGAAAACGAGAAAAAGGCGAAAGAGAAAGAGAGGAGGAGATTGGGAAACAGAGGGCGAATAAAACGGCAAGGGTGAAGTGAGAGAGAGGAAAATGAGAGGCAAATAATGCAATGCGAGATATAGGGACTGTGATGGGTACTTGGTATGGTTGACTTTTGCGCAAACTCCCCGGCAACGGCGCCAGAAATTCTTCTTGCTACCTCTTGAGCACTGTGTTGGATTTCCCCGAAGAGGAGAGGATGATGCAGTAAAGTAGCGTAAGTATTTCCCTCAGTTTTGGAGAACCAAGGTATCAATCTAGTAGGAGATCACGCACGAGTCCCTCGTACCTACACAAAACGATAGCTACTCGCAACCAACGCGATTAGGGGTTGTCAATCCCTTCATGTTACTTACAAGGGTGAGATCTGATAGAGATGATAAATAATATTTTTGGTATTTTTGATATAGAGATGCAAAGTGAAAAGTAAAAGACAAAGTAAAAACAAAGCAAGTAAATAAAGTAATGGAGATTGATATGATGAGAATAGACCCGGGGGCCATAGGTTTCACTAGTGGCTTCTCTCAAAAGCATAAGTATTCTATGGTGGGTGAACAAATTATTATTGAAAAATTGATAGAAAAGCGAATAATTATGAGATTATCTAGGTATGATCATGTATATAGGCATCACGTCCAAGACAAGTGGATCGAAACGATTCTGCATCTACTACTATTACTCCACTCATCGACCGCTATCCAGCATGCATCTAGAGTATTAAGTAAAATAGAGTAACGCCTTAAGCAAGATGACATGATGTAGAGGGATGAATTCATGCAATATGATAAGAACCCCATCTTGTTATCCTCGATGGCAATAATACAATATGTGCCTTGCAACCCTTTCTGTCACTGGGTAAGGACACCACAAGATTGAACCCAAAGCTAAACACTTCTCCCATTGCAAGAACTACCAATCTAGATGGCCAAACCAAACGGATAATTCGAAGAGACTTGCAAAGATAACTCAATCATACATAAAAGAATTCAGAAAAGAATCAAATATTGTTCATAGATAAGCTGGATCATAAACCCACAATTCATCGGTCTCAACAAACACACTGCAAAAAGCAGATTACATCGAATAGATCTCCACGAGAGAGGGGGAGAACATTGTATTGAGATCCAAAAAGAGAGAATAAGCCATCTAGCTAATAACTATGGACCCTAAGGTCTGAAGTAAACTACTCACACTTCATGGGAGAGGCTATGGTGTTGATGTAGAAGCCCTCCGTGGTAGATGCCTTCTCCGGCGGAGCTCCGGAACTGGCCCCAAGATGGGATCTCGCGGATACAGAAGGTTGCGGCGCTGGAATTAGGTTTTTGGCTCCATATCTGATCTGACGGGGGTACGTAGGTATATATAGGAGGAAGGAGTACGTCAGTGGAGCAACAGGGGGCCCATGAGGCAGGGGGCGCTCCCAGGGGGGTGGCGCCCTCCACCCTCGTGACCGCCTCTGGCACTTCTTGGAGTAGGGTCCAAGTCTCCTGGATCACGTGCGGTGAGGAAATCACGTTCCAGAAGGTTTTATTCCGTTTGGACTCCGTTTGATATTCTGTTTCTTCGAAATACTGAAATAGGCAAAAAAACAGCAATTCTGGGCTGGGCCTCCGGTTAATAGGTTAGTCCCAATAATAATATAAAAGTGGAAAATAAAGCCCAATATAGTCCAAATCAGTAGACAAAGTAGCATGGAGTGAGACAAAATTATAGATACGTTGGAGACGTATCAACAACCCACAGGTACCAATTTGCGGTTTTGGATACAAGATTGGATACAGGAGATGAACTAGGGTTTGAGAGGAGATGGTGCTGGTGAAGTGTTGATGGAGATTGACCCCCTCCCGATGAGAGGATCGTTGGTGATGACGATGGTGATGATTTCCCCCTCCCGGAGGGAAGTGCCCACGGCAGAACAGCTCTGCCGAAGCTTTAGATTGGTTCCACCAAGGTTCCGCCTCGTGGCGGTGGAGTTTCGCCCCATAAGCTTGCCCCTGATTTTTTTCCAGGATAAAACCCTTCATATAGCAGAAGATGGACACCGGAGGGCCACCAGTGGGCCCAGGAGATAGGGGGCGTGCCCAGTAGGGGTGGGCGCGCCCCCCACCCTCCTGGACAGGGTGTGGGTCCACTGAGGTGTTTCTTCCGCTCAATAATTCTTATTAATTTCAAAATTAAGTTTTGTGGAGTCTCAGGTCTTTTGGAGTAGTGCATAATAGGTTTCCAATGTTTGCTCCCTTTTCAGCCAGAATTCCAGCTGCCGGCATTCCCCCTCTTCACGGTAAACCTTACAAAATAAGAGACAATAGCCATAAGTATTGATATATAATGTGTAATAACATCCCATAATGCAATAAATATTGATATAAAAGCATGAAGCAAAATGGACGTATCAACTCCCCCAAGCTTAGACCTCGCTTGTCCTCAAGCAGAAGCCGAAATTGAAAAATATGCCCACATGTTTAGAGATAGAGGTGTCGATAAAAAAATATGGACATGAGGGCATCATGATTACTCTTATAACAGCAACATAAATAGATTTTGTCATATAAATTCTTATTCTCAAGTAACAATCAATTCACAATGTCAAGTATGGTTCAGAAACTTCATTGAAAGCTAACAAACTATAATCTCAGTCATTGAAGCAATTGCAGTTTATCATAACATCAGAAAGAGTCAAGAATAGAGCTTTTCAGCAAGTCCACATACTCAACTATCATGTAGTCTTCTACAATTGCTAACACTCACGCAATACTTGTGGTCATAGAGTTTCAGCCGGACACTGAGAAAAATAGGGGCTTATTGTGTTGCCTCCCAACGTATTCACCTTTAGGGGGTGTCAACAATAATAGTCCATGCTAACGAACATATAGTTGGATATATATATCATGATCTTTGAAACACGAGGAGTTTGCCAAAGGATAAAATGAAAAAGGGAAAGGTGAAGATCACCTTGACTCAAGCATAAAGTAAAAACATAAAGTAGAAACATAAAGTAGAAACATAAAGTAAAAGATGGGCCCTTCGCAGAGGGAAGGAGAGGTTGTCATGCGCTTTTAGGGTTGGATACACAAAATCTTAGTACGAAAGAACGTCACTTTATATTGCCACTTGTATATGGACCTTTATTATGCAGTCCATCGCTTTTATTTCTTCCATGACAAGATCGTATAAAGCTTATTTTCTCCGCACTAATAAGTCATGCATATTTAGAGATCAATTTTTATTGCTTGCACCGATGACCACTTACTTGAAGGATCTTACTCGATCCATAGGTAGGTATGGTGGACTCTCATGGCAAAACTGGGTTTAAGGGTATTTGGAAGCACAAGTACTATCTCTACTTAGTGCTAGGAATTTGGCTAGCATGAGGGGGAAAGGCAGCTCAACATGTTTGAAAGGTCAATGACAATATACTTTAACTGAGATGTGAGAAAACATAAACCATTACGTTGTCTTCCTTGTCCAACGTCGACTCTTTTAGCGTGTCATACTTAATGAGTGCTCACAATCATAAAAGATGGCCAAGATAGTATATTTATATGTGAAACCTCTCTTTCCTTATTACTTCCTATTAATTGCAACGATGACCAAACCTATGCTTATCAACTCTCAACGACTTTTAAGCCTCATACTTTCTATGTGTGAAGTCATTACTATTCATAAAATCAATACAAACTCTTTTATTCTTTTTATTCTTTCTATTTTTCTCAAGATCAAAGCAAGAAAGCAAAGCCCTTGACTCAACACTAATCTTTATTATGGATAACTCACTGACTCGATTACATAAAGAGATCACAAAGCAAAACTCAAAACTACTTGATATCAAAACTTCAATCTACTAGATTAAGATACTACTAAAAAGGATTGAACTAAATAAAACGGTAAAGATATGAGTGTGATGGTGATACGATACCGGGGCACCTCCCCCAAGCTCGGCAGTTGCCAAGGGGGGTGCCCATACCCATGTGATTATGTCCTTGGAGGTGACGAAGGAAGTGATGATGAGGGTGGATAATCGCACATCGAGCGTAAAAGCTCCTCCAACTTGTGGATAATGCCCTTGAGTCCAGCGATATGATCCTTCAACAAAATATTATCATGTGTGAGATACTTATTCTGTATGCGAGCTAACTCATTCATCTTGAAAGCTTCAATCTCACTTGGAGTAAAGAGGTTAGGTAAAGGTTGAGGGATATCTTCTTCTTTCACTGCCGGAGCTTGAACCTCCATGGCCTTCTTGATCCCTTCATCCTATTTGATCTCTTCCGGTTCTTCTCTTTTCAGCTTTATCTTCAATAGCCAAGCATCCTTGTCTTCATTGTTGAAGGAGGGTGACGCCATGGTGTTCTAGATCTGTAACAGAAAACATCTCAAAATGAAAACAGAGGATATATGCGTGATACGGTGGTCAAAACCTCCGGGAGTTTATATAATGAATTTTTACCGACCAAAATACATAATGTGCAAGAAAACGGAATCTGGGAGGCACACGAGGTATCCACGAGACAGGGGGGCGCGCCCAGTAAGGGTGGGCGCGCCCCCACTCTCGTGGAGGCCTTGTGTCCTTCCCGGACTACTTCTTTCTTCCTAAGATTCTTAAGTATTCCAAAACTGATAAAAATTGCCTTTAGAATTGTTTTGTAGTCAGTTTACTTACCGTACCACATCCTATTCCTTTTCGGAGTTTGGAACATTCTGGAAAGTGTCCCTTATGTATTCCTCCGGGGTTACGGTTTCAATAATATTAGTTTCAACATTGATAGGATTACCTGAAATAGAATGTTTAATTCTTTGACCGTTCACCACCCTCGGGCTTGTACCTTCGAAGTTGTTGATTTTTATGGCACCCGAACGGTAGACTTCCTCGACAACGTAAGGACCTTCCCATTTAGAGAGAAGTTTTCCTGCAAAAAATCTTAAATGAGAGTTGAATAATAACACATAATCACCTACGTTAAACTCACGCTTTTGTATCCTTTTGTAATGCCAGCGTTTGGCTTTTTCTTTGAATAGCTTGGCATTCTCATAGGCTTGGGTTCTCCATTCACCAAGTGAGCTAATATCAAACAACCTCTTCTCACCGGCAAGTTTGAAGTCATAGTTGAGCTCTTTAATAGCCCAATATGCTTTACGTTCAAGTTCTAGAGGTAAATGACAAGCTTCTCCATAAACCATCTTATACGGAGACATACCCATAGGATTTTTGTATGCAGTTCTATAGGCCCATAATGCATCATCAAGTTTCTTGGACCAATTCTTTCTAGATCTATTAACAGTCTTTTGCAAAATTAATTTGAGCTCTCTATTGCTCAACTCTACTTGACCACTAGACTGTGGGTGATAAGGAGATGCAATTCTATGATTAACATCGTACTTAGCAAGCATCTTACGGAAAGCACCATGAATAAAATGTGGACCACCATCAGTCATAAGATATCTGGGGACTCCAAACCTTGGGAAAATAACTTTTTAAGCATTTTAATAGAAGTGTTATGATCAGCACTACTAGTTGGAATAGCTTCTACCCACTTAGTAACGTAATCAACAACAACCAAAATATGTGTATAACCATTAGAGGCAGGAAAATGTCCCATATAATCAAAGCCCCAAACATCAAGTGGTTCAATAATAAGAGAACAATTCATAGGCAATTCTTGACGTCTACTAATATTACCAATTCTCTGACATTCATCACAAGACAAAACAAACTTACGTGCATCTTTGAAGAGAGTGGGCCAATAAACCGGATTGCAATACCTTATGTGCAGTTCTATCTCCAGCGTAGGATCTGTTCTTGTTCATGCTCAGGTACACAACGTCTAATAACACCATCTACTCCTTCTTTATAAAGGTGTGGGTCATCCCAAAAGTAATGCCTCAAATCATAAAAGAACTTTTTCTTTTGCTGGTATGTGAAACTAGGTGGTATAAATTTAGCAACAATGTAATTAGCATAATCAGCATACTACAGAGCAGTACGAGAAGCATTAATGACCGCTAATTGTTCATCAGGAAAACTATCATCAATAGGCAGTGGGTCATCAAGAACATCTTCTAACCTAGAGAAGTTGTCTGCAACGGGGTTCTCGGCTCCCTTTCTATCAATAATATGCAAATCAAATTCTTGGAGCAAGAGAACCCATCTAATGAGTCTATCTTTAGCATCTTTCTTTTCCATAAGATATTTAATAGCAGCATGATCAGTGTGAATAGTAACTTTGGAATCAACAATATAAGGTCTAAACTTATCACATGCAAACACAACTGCTAAGAATTCTTTTTCAGTAGTAGCATAATTTCTCTGGGCAGCATCAAGAGTCTTACTAGCATACTGTATAACATTTAATTTCTTTTCAACTCTTTGCCCTAGAACAACACCTACATCATAATCACTAGCATCACACATTATTTCAAAACGTAAATTCCAATCAGGTGGCTGAACAATAGGTGCAGTGATCAAAGCTTTCTTAAGTATTTCAAATGCTTCTACACAATCATCATCAAAGACAAAAGGAATATCACTTTGCAATAAATTAATCAGAGGCCTAGAGATTTTAGAAAAGTCCTTAATGAACCTCCTATAAAAACCGGCATGACCAAGGAAACTTATTATACCTTTTATGTCATTGGGACATGGCATCTTTTCAATAGCATCAACTTTAGCTTTATCAACTTCAATACCTCTCTCGGAGATCTTGTGCCCCAAGACAATGCCTTCATTAACCATAAAGTGACATTTTTCCCAATTCAAGACAAGGCTAGTGTCTTTGCATCTCTGCAAAACTCGATCAAGGTTGCTCAAGCAATCATCAAAAAAGGATCCATAAACGGAGAAGTCATCCATGAATCCCTCACAAATCTTTTCACAGAAGTCAGAGAATATAGTCATCATACATCTTTGAAAGCTAGCAGATGCATTACATAAACCAAAAGGCATACGTCTATAAGCAAAAGTACCGAAAGGGGAAGTAAAAGTAGTTTTTGATTGATCCTTCGCTGACACAGGTATTTGAGAGAAACCAGAATAACCATCTAGAAAGCAGAAATGTGTATGTTTGGATAGTCGTTCTAGCATTTGATCTATAGAAGGTAAAGGGTAATGATATTTCTTAGTGGCTTTACTTAATTTACGGAAAACAATTACCATCCTATAACCTGTAATAATTCTTTGCGGGATCAATTCATCTTTATCATTAGGAACGACAGTAATACCTCCCTTTTTAGGAACACAATGGACAGGGCTTACCCAATCACTATCAGCAACGGGATTAATTATACCTGCCTCAAGGAGCTTTAGTATCTCCTTTCTTACCACTTCTTTCATCTTGGGATTCAGTCGTCATTGAGGATCTCTAACTGGTTTGGCATCGTCCTCCAAACTAATTTTGTGTTGACATAACATGGAACTAATGCCCTTAAGATCATCCAGAGTATATCCAATAGCAGCACGGTGCTTCTTCAGAGTTTTCAATAATCTTCTCTTCCTGCTCTGAAAGGTTAGCACTAATAATAACAGGATATATCTTCTTTTCATCAAGATAAGCATATTTAATATTATCAGGTAATGGTTTAGCTCAAACACGGGATCACCCTTGGGTGGAGGAGGATCCCCTAGAATTTCAACTGGTAAGTTATGTTTCAGAATAGGTCCCGGTTTAAGTAACACTTCATCTATTTCCCTTCTTTCTTTCATAAACATATCATTCTCATGGTCTAACAAATAGTGTTCTAACGGATCAGTAGGAGGCACGACAATAGAAGCAAGACCAATTATTTCATCTTTACTAGATAATTATTTATCACAGGGTTGTCTACGAAATTTAGCAAAATTAAACTCATGAGTCATATCATCTAAGCCAATCGTAACAACATCCTTTTCACAATCAATCTTAGCTTTAACAGTGTTCAAGAAGGGTCTACCAAATATGATGGGACAAAAGTCATCTTGTGGACAACCAACAACAAGAAAATCAGCAGGGTATTTGACCTTCCCACACAAGACTTCAACATCTCTAACAATCCCAAAGGGCCTAATAATATCTCTATTGGCAAGCTTAATCGTAACATCAATATCTTCTAACTCAGCAGGTGCAATATCATGCATAATCTCTTGGTATAAGGAATAAGGTATTGCACTAGCACTAGCACCCATATCACATAAACCATGATAACAATGATCTCCTATTTTAACAGAAATAACAGGCATGCCAATGACAGGTCTATGTGTTTTAGCATCTGGTTTAACAATATTAGCAGTTTCACCACACAAGTAAATAACATGCCCATCTAAATTATCATCCAAGAGATCTTTAACCATAGCAATACTAGGTTCAACTTTGATTTTCTCAGGAGGTGTATAAGTTCTAGTATTACTCTCATGAACAACAGTCGAAGTTTTAGCATGATCCTTTATCGTAACAGGAAAAGGTGGTTTTTCAACATAAGTAGTAGGAACAATAGGATCACTATAAGTGATAGTCTTTTCTTCAACTGTAATAGGTGCAACTACTTTTACTTCAATGGGAGGATTATATTTAAACCACTTCTCCTTAGGGAGATCAACGTGAGTAGCAAAAGATTCACATAAAGAAGCTACTATCTCAGAGTCAAGTCCATATTTAGCGCTAAATCCGCGAAAAACATCGGTATCCATAAAAGATTTAACACAATCAAACTTAGGTGTCATACCTGACTCCTTACCATCGTCGGAACCCCAATCTTCAAAGTTGCGTTTAATTCTTTCCAATAAGTCCCATTTGAATTCAATAGTCTTCAGCATATAAGAACCAGCACAGGAAGTATCGAGCATGGTGCGATCATTGAGAGAAAGCCAAGCATAAAATTTTCGAATAATCATTTCTCTGGAGAGCTCATGATTGAGGCATGAATATAACATTGACTTAAGCCTCCCCCAAGCTTGAGCGATGCTTTGTCCTTCGTGAGACCAGAAATTATATATGTAATTACGATCACCATGAACAAGATGCATAGGATAGAACTTCTGGTGAAATTCCAACTTCAATCGCTTGTAATTCCAAGATCTCGTATCATCACATAGCCTAAACCATGTCAATGCATCTCCCTTCAAAGATAAAGGGAAGACCTTCCTTTTCACAACATCATTGGGAATACCTGCAAGCTTAAATAATCCACAAACTTCATCCACGAAGATAAGGTGTAAATCGGGATGCAATGTTCCATCTCCTGCAAATGGATTAGCTAGTAGTTTCTCTATCATACCCGAAGGAATTTCAAAGTGAACATTTTCAGTAGGTTCAGTAGGTTGAGGAGCAACTCTTTGCTCTACTGGTCGGGGCAAACATGCCCCGAACAAGCCCCTCAAAGGATTAGTTTCCATAGTAACAAGTAACAGAAAATTTCAGCACACTATAAATGTTTCCTTACCGAATTCCACTCACCAAAAGTGCTACACTCCCTGGGAATGGCGCCAGAAAAGATTCTTGATGACCCACAAGTGTAGGGGATCTATCGTAGTCCTTTCAATAAGTAAGAGTGTCGAACCCAACGAGGAGCAGAAGGAAATGATAAGCAGTTTTCAGTAAGGTTTTATCTGCAAGCACCGAAATGGTAGGTAATAGATAGTTTTGCAATAAGATAAATTGTAGCAAGTAACAAGCAATAAAAGTAAATAAGGTGCAGCAAGGTGGCCCAATCCTTTTTGTAGCAAAGGACAAGCCTGGAAAATTTCTTATAATGAGAAAAGCGCTCCTGAGGACACATGGGAATTATCGTCAAGCTAGTTTCATCACACTCATATGATTCGCGTTCGGTACTTTGATAATTTGATATGTGGGTGGACCGGTGCTTGGGTACTGCCCTTAGTTGGACAAGCATCCCACTTATGATTAAGCCCTATTGCAAGCATCCGCAACTACAACAAAAGTATTAAGGTAAACCTAACCACAGCATTAAACATTTGGATCCAAATCAGCCCAATACGAAGCAACGCATAAACTAGGGTTTAAGCTTCTCTCACTCTAGCAACTCATCATCTACTTATTACTTCCCAATGCCTTCCTCTAGGCCCAAATAATGGTGAAGTGTCATGTAGTCGACGTTCACATAACACCACTAGAGGAAACACAACATACATCTTATCAAAATATCAAACGAATACCAAATTCACATGACTACTAATATCAAGACTTCACCCATGTCCTCAGGAACAAATGTAACTACTCACAAAGCATATTCATGTTCATAATCAGGGGTGTAATAATATGCATTAACGATCTGAACATATGATCTTCCACCAAGTAAACAAATAAGTATCAACTACAAGGAGTAATCAACACTACTAGCAACCCACAGGTACCAATTTGTGGTTTTGGATACAAGATTGGATACAAGAGATGAACTAGGGTTTGAGAGGAGATGCTGCTGGTGAAGATGTTGATGGAGATTGACCCCCTCCCGATGAGAGGATCATTGGTGATGACGATGGTGATGATTTCCCCCTCCCGGAGGGAAGTGTCCCCGGCAGAACAGCTCTGCCGGAGCTCTAGATTGGTTCCGCCAAGGTTCCGCCTCGTGGCGGCGGAGTTTCGTCCCGTAAGCTTGCCCCTGATTTTTTCCAGGATAAAACCCTTCATATAGCAGAAGATGGACACCAGAGGGCCACCAGGGGACCAGGAGACAGGGGGCCACGCCCAGTAGGGGTGGGCGCGCCCCCACCCTCCTGGACAGGGTGTGGGCCCCTTGAGGTGTTTCTTCCGCTCAATAATTCTTATTAATTCCAAAAATAAGTTTCGTGGAGTCTCGGGTTTTTTTGGAGCAGTGCAGAATAGGTTTCCAATGTTTGCTCCCTTTTCAGCCAGAATTCCAGCTGCCGGCATTCCCCCTCTTCATTGTAAACCTTACAAAATAAGAGAGAATAGCCATAAGTATTGATATATAATGTATAATAACAGCCCATAATGCAATAAATATTGATATAAAAGCATGATGCAAAATGGACGTATCATTGACTTTTAAGCCCCTTTCCTCCGCCTCCATCTCCATCTCCATCTCCTCCGTCGACTTTTTACGGTGTGGCATGTAGAGATCTCTCCTGATCTCCAAATCTTCCAAGTCTTTCCTTGCCGTTGGCCCAAACTTGGTCTCCTTCAGTATGTTCATCAGTGTGCCAAGCAAGTTCTCGAGGACATTCTTCATGATATGCATTTGATCAAGGCACTGAGGCATGTTGTGATTGGGCCAATACTCCAAGTCCCAGAAAACAGACCTCGCTATACATACCTTCCGCAGTGGCTCCGGCACCTTATTCATCTTTCCCGATGCAGGGCATTGTTCCCAGGTTTTCAACAGCTCGTTGATTTTGGCGCTGCTCCTCTTACATGGAGGTCCTCGGTCCTCAGCGAAACCATTGAATAGATCTCCATGTTTTCTCCATGGATCATCCTTCTCGAGACATCTATGATGCCCCATGTACATGATTTTCCCAGACCCGCCATCTTTCATTGACGTAAGCTGCTGAGACGTTGTATCATCCATGCACCTCATGCATCCGCAGTATCTATGGCACACCTGGCCTGAGGTGTACCCGTAACCGAGATAGTCATGCACCATCATCATAAGCGCGACTCTCATATAGAAAAACTCTCCTTTCTTGGCGTCTCATGTCCATGCTGGTGTTTTCCACAACGTGTCTAGCTCCTCTTTCAGAAGCCCCATATATAGGTTAATATTATTTCTCAGTTGTTTCGGCCCTTGAATCAGCATGCTCATGTGTATGTACTTTGTGTTCATGCACTTCTATGGGGGGGAGGTTGTACATCCATACAAAGACGGGCCATGTGTTGTGGTTGGTGTTCTGGTTTCCAAACAGATTCATGCCATCGGTACTCGCACCAAGCACAATGTTCCTTGCATCTTCTGCGAAAAATCGATATTCGGGGTTGAATTCTCTCCACTGGCTAGCATCTGCGAGGTGTCTCAGCTTGAGGTCATCTCCATCGTTGGGCTTCTTCCTCTCTGCGTGCCAGCGCATGAGTTTTGCTTCCTTAGGATCTACGAAATACCGCTGCAGAAGGGGAGTGATCAGAAAGTACCATAGAACTTTCCGAGGACCTTTCTTTCTTGCATTCTTGTATCGAGAAGCATTGCACACCAGACAACTGGTTTTTTCCGCGTGCTCCCCCCGATAAATGATGCAATCATTGATGCATGCATGGTATCTAATGTGCGGCAAATCAAGAGGGAAAATGAGTTTTTGCTCCTCCTCGACACTACTAGGACACAGGTTCCTCGCGGGAAGAACTTTATTATGTAGATACTTCAAATGCTCATCGAGGCTTTTGTCTGTCCGTTTGTTTTTTGGACTTCGTCTTTAGAAGTTCGTGCATGAAACTCAAGCGGGTAAACTCGGGATCACAACCGTCATACATTGGAGTCTTCAAGTCTACTTCAAGTTGCGCCAGCTTGGCCTCCCCTCTAGAAGCAGCTCTGTCGCTTGTCGTACCCTTGCGAAGGAGGTCTCGAACATGAGGGTCCTGCGCGACTGAACTTAGTAGAGTCGAAGACTGTGGTGTGTCTGCCGCCACTTCTCCGCCATGTCCGGACTCTTCTTCGATGTGTCTGAAATCTTCTCCGCCGCCGCCATGTCCGGACTCTTCCCTGCCGCCATGTCCGACGCCATCATCTTCGTGTCGATCGGTCATCTCTTCGTCTATCCCCATGTTGTTATTCCCTGCCATGTGAATGTCCTCATCATCATATTCACTTACCCACCGAGTATAGCCATCCATGAAACCATTCATCAGCAGGTGCACCCTCAAATTTCCATGAGTAAAAGGGTCCAAAATGACTCCTTCGTTGCATCTTGTACACATACATCTAATCCCAGTCCGATTATTTGCATACATGTCCATCACCGCGGATTGCAAGTATCTCTCCACCTTCCTTTCACTCACCTTCATGACCGACTGCATGGTATAACAAACAAAACAGTTATAAACAAAATGCATGCATGCATCAAAGTAATATAAAAAATTTGCATGACCGTGCCTAAAAATAGGACATATCGAGTTTGCTCAAAAACTGCCAAAACAGAAATAAATCGACATTTTGGCAAAAACTAAGCAACTCGGGGGGCATGTCACTCGCACAAATCCCTTCATATCGCAAACACACATATTCCCATACCTGAATGCACAACTTTTTACTCACCTATCTCCCGAGAGAGATCGAGCACGGTTAGATGTGAGGCCTTCGCTACCTATATATAGGGATCGAAAGTGGATGGCTAAATAGCTAGCTAGATCTAGTTGTTGGGAGGAGAGATGACTCTAGCTAACTAATGGAGATGGAGAGGGATGAGCTAGCTAGATCTATATGTATGGAAGGAGGGAGAGCCAAATAAATTAGGACGATAGAGGAGAGGCCATTTATGGAGGAGAATTATGGTGGAGCGGGCATTATTGGGGAGAGAAGAGAGGTAGAAGGAAGAAAGAAGAAGGGAAACAATGGTGGAGAAGTAACTTAGAGAGGGGAGAGGGGAAATGAGGGAAGAGGGCAAAGGGGGAGGGGGGAGGGGTGGGTGAAAAGGTGGCAGCCACGCCTGGTAGTAGTGTTGTATTCTTGACAGCGCTACTGTTATGATACTTAGTAGTAGCACTTGTCGGGAGCAGCACTACTACTAAGTGGGGCCCAATAGTAGTAGCGGTGTTGCCTTCGCAAGTGCTACTGCTAAAATCTTAGCAGTAGCGTTGTATTATGGGCCCCGCTGCTACTACAGATAGCATCGGTGGGCTCCTTGGGTCCCACTTAGCAATAGCGCTCTATGTGTTTTCCAACGCTACTGCTAAGTCATCACTTGTAGCGCTGCCCGAGACCAACGCTACTGCTAATTAGTAGCAACGCTGGTTATTTTCCGGCACTACTACTGATGTCCTACCTATATGTGTTTCCTAGTAGTGCTCACTCGTGTAGAGGACACGGATCACCTGCTGGTCGAACTAATGGCGGCGGCGGAGCTGCACCACCTGCATTCCAACATCGACAGATTCACCTCTTCTGAAATGTCTGGAATCAGTCTTGATTCCACTCTCAATAATGAGGACCAAACGGCGTTTACCCAGCAACAAAGTAACCCATCTAGCAGTGTCAATCATCATCACATCCTTGAATGCCCAAGAAACCATTGATAGATTAATTCAATTAAGTGCAAACATGGATATAACCATAGATAGCATAATTAGGTTCAAAGTACATGGCATAATATGAATTTAAACTACTCGATTCGAACGAAATAATAAAAAAACAAAATTTATCCATCCTTCTCCGCCACTATTTCGGCCTCGATCATCGCCCAATCCACTCCGCCCCGGGCGGAGCCACCGGAGCCGTCCGTCGAAAGCTCGATCAAGCCCACTCCCCCCTCCCCCCCTTCCACCGGATAGCCCAACCCCGCCCTCATCGGCCATCCCCTTCTTGTACAACTCGGGCTGCCGGGGCGACGAGCTCTAGATGCATTTGGTGGAGCTCACCCTTGTACTCTTCGTCGGCGCGCGCCGCCTCGAGCCACTTGAAAGCCTTCTATTCTCCCGCAGCTCAGGGTGGGAGACCAATTGGGGGTCAATGTCGATGGCTGCCGAGACGTTGTGACTATCAATGTGGAAGTTCAACTTCGCTTTATTGTCGTACAACACCACCGCCTTGATGTAGTACGCCCTCTCCGTCAGCTCCGCCGATTGGAAGGATACCAGCCAATATCAGATGCCGGTGTCCGTGTCCTTGATTCCAGACACCCAGGCCCCCATGGCCACTGTTGCACGTTGTGGTACTTCTTCTGTGGCAGCGACTGGTCAGTGAGGGACCAGGATGGGGGCGCTGCTGGGGCCTGAGATCGGCTGCGCACCATGGCGTGGATCTGTGCTTTGAATCGGTGGTGACTACCTCCGACGGCTGGATCCCGCCATTTTCGGGCGGCGTCGACCGATTGGAAGCATGGGAATAGGTGTGGGTGGTTGTGGGGCTCGTTGTAGGGCCGGCGGTGGATTTTGAGCATCAGCGTGATGCGTGCGAGGGGAAGGGGCGGTGCGGGGTGGGGTGGGGTCTGAGAAGAGACGCCGCTCGAGTAAACATATATAAGGGGCGGCCACGGGGATGAGTAAATTTTTTACTCCTCTAAAGCATATAGGGGGTCGGCTAGCTAAGTGTGGTTTTACCTCTCAAGACCATTTTTTTTACTTCTCTAAAGCTTTATAATGGATTGGCTAGAGATGCTCTTAAGAGTCCGGCCTATCATGAGGTTGCTTTGAATGGTGCCTATTCATGGCCCCCTTGATGAATCGTTGGGTGAGTAGCTTGAAACGGCTACAATGGTAACATACCCAAAGCTCAATTCCTGGACATATCGGTTGGTTATCGCCGCTAATTGATATGACTAGCAATAGAGAGGATGCATCCGGCCGATTCTTCCCGAAATCAAGCAATAAGAGAATACAAGAAGCATAGGTGGTGTGAGCCCCATGCATGTGCCTGATGCGTCGTGCTTCTCGTGCTAACCTAAAAGTGTGATTCATGGATACCACCAAGGCACCAACCGAGTTTAGGTTCTTCTTTTCTACATTCATGCCCTCCACACGTTCTCATGTTGAACCCAGAAGAGATCATTTCTTCACAACTTAGTTATGTCCGGCAAATGTTCTCTTCTTTGGGCACTTTACATAGCATATACTCCCAAGTTAAGCAATTCCGGGTCAGCAGGGGCTCTGATCCCGTGTGGACTGCTGCTAACAACCAGTGATTAGCACTTGATAATAGTGCAAATTAACGATCGATATCTTCTTTTGCAGCAAGTGCAATGGTACGTTCGTAGCTAGGCCGCTCGTTCCATCGAGACCGACGGGAGCGAGCAATCTGACCGAAAACGCCAAATCGACAGATACAGATTTTGTGTACGTACCTAGGGAGGAAAGAAACTGTAGGGTGAAGGTGGTGTGGAGGAGAGACGAAGGTCGGCCGGCTGGACCAAGACGGGAGAGCTGCCGAGTTCCATGCAACCATTTCATTTATGGATGTGTGCATCTGCCGGTATAGACAGGAAAAGTTTTCAAACGAAAATACTATTATCGACATGTTTTCAATTAGCCAAGCAGGTATATTGAAAAATTTTATGAGACCATACAGGATTAACCCTTAAAGGCATATTTCTATAGAAGAAACTTTAAGCACCACGGGCCGCTCTGTGGCCCGAGCACGGGTGGGCTAGATAGTTTTGTGCTATCCTAGATCCTGTTCTCGAGTAGGTATATTAGGTTGTGTGCATTGTATAAATATAAACAAAAGATACTGGTGTTGCTCGGGTTCTTCTCTAACTAAAGTGGAGTTTTAGGAAATTGGCGTTTTCGACGACGGGCTCCATGAAGCCGGGTATCTGGAGAAAAAATATCATGTGTACAATTCTAAGCAGATTTAAATTTATCTCTGCATATACATGTAGATATGGCCTCCATACGCGCAAATTTCATTACAAATTATTATTTATAAGTTACACCAAAGACGCTGTAAATATTTTTATTTGATATTTGTAAACATCCAGTCCATTTCTTTTAAGTAATGTACCACTGCATACTCAGGATTGTAGAGTACTCCCAAACAAACGTGAACCCTTAATTTTCGGGAAACCAACATCGAGTGTAGTTTTAGAATAATTTGCCTCAAAATTTGCACCCAACATTAAACATATAATAGAAAGGATAAATTTCAAGATAAAATACTATTGACTATAAAGGATACCACACATGTATTTATTGGTTGTGCGAGGATATTAATATTATTATTTTTATAGGTGCAAGGTTGGTGTCATTAGGAATACCAAAAAACATGCGAATGTTCGACACATTTCTATATTTATAAGCTGACATGGAAAATTGAGAATCGTTTATCCGGGGGAGTAATATAGTTCGGTAAAATAGCATCATTATTTGACACTTTTTTTAATGTTCTAATTGCCACCCTCTCCCCTCGACTCGTCAAGTGCAATTCTCTGTTTAGGTTAAAATCCGAGTGAAATACATGTGCTATTTCCACCAAGAGGAGAAATTATAATTCCAACCAATTTCAAAGCAAAAGTACACGAATAGACAATTAAACTTACAAGAAATTTTGAGCATTACTTAGTTCTAGGGTAAATCAAACTATTCCCGGAGTGAGTAGTGTGCAAGCATTTACTAATGTATTGTTTCTCTTGAAATGGTTTTGCAGTTACTCATGCAACTGAGCCCCATGTATGGCTGATCCGTCGTGGTTCTCGGTGTTAACCTGGAAGTATGATGAATCATGGTTCATGGATACCATCAGCCGAGTGAGAAGTATGTTGGGCCGTTTGTCGGCAGCCACTAGGTGGTTTTTTTCCCTCCTATTTCTCTTGTGTTTTTTGGGCATGATTGTGTTGTTGACCTAGCCGTCGTTCTTGATTCGAAGCCTATTTCGAGAGAGAAGTACGTAGGGCTATGACGTTTAGGTTATCTTTTCCACATTCACACCCTCCACGTATGTTCACCATGCCGAATCCAATGGAGATCATTTCTTGCCTACTTTGTTCTGCTCCATGTCGAGCGCGTCCATGGACGGGAATGATCCAGAAATTTGACTGAAAACAATAATGAAGAGACATTATCTAACGCATCCATTGCAGATTTTGTGTATGCACGTACGTACCCAGTGATAGAAAGAAATTGTAGGGTGAAGACTAAAAAAGGTGGTGTGGAGGAGAGACGAAGGCCGGATGGACCAAGACGGGAGAGCAAGACTAGCTAAGAGCATCTACAGCTGGACTCCTCAAACAATTCCTCACACGCCCGCGGACACGCCCGGTCAGTGACCGGACAGAATAGAAGGAAAAACGTGACCCAGTCGGACCCCTCATATAATCCCTATATGCCCGGGTTGTCCGCGAACCCTCATATCTATCTCAAATATGGGGAGGATATGACGGCTCACAGACGCGCCCGGGCATTCCGCCACGCAGGACATGGCCCCACCCGGACCACAATTTCTCTTTCTTTATTCGTTCTTTTATCTCTCTCTCTTCATCTTCACGTGATCGAACATATGAGAAGAAAAATGAGAAGTGTGGCTGCATGGACGGATAAATAGGGGCTCAAAACGGACACGCCTGGTTACTGACCGGGTGCGTGCACAGGGGTTTAAAGGGTCATATTTGCTATGTCCGGCTATAGCTGCTCTAAGTTCACGTGAAATGAACTTTCTTTTGCCCTAGCTTGTACTCTCCCTCTGTTACATAATACTTGTCGTGGTCTTAGTTCTAGTTTTACAACTGAAACCACGCCACGTATTATGTAATGTAGGGAGTACTATAGTTCAGGCTGGCCATAGTGGGAATATTATAGCCGGTATCATGCACTAAAAAATAGCAAACATGATGATGTGGCAAAGAATTAAAGAAGAGACAGAGTGTTTGAGTTACATAGATAGATACTGTAACATAATAAATGCTATACTAATTTGTGTCATGCATGATCATAAATAATGTCACATATGATACCACTCTATGATATTATAAACTATGAAGGTAGTATCATACACTAATATCATATGCATGATATTAGTATATGATACTCTTCACTGCTATGAGTAGCCTCAACATTGTCAAATGTCGGTAATCATAATTCTTAACTTCACGTGGCTCTCGCTCGGGATTATGAAAATGGCACTTAATTAAAGAGATGCTAAGCTAGAGCTAAATCTACAGATTGACCTATGCCGCCTCACGTCAAGCAAGCTAGCTCACAAAGCTTCGAATCACCGACAGATCTAACATGCAGTTACCTGTAGCAGCTGCTAACGTGGTACTTAATCTCTCTCTCCTGGCCACACACCCAGGCTAATTAATTAGATGCTAAGCTAGAGCGAAATCTTCAGATTGACCTATGTCGGGTCACATCAAGCTAGCTAATAATAAAACAAATATAGGGCCGAATCGCCGAAAGATCGAACATGCGGCGACCAAGAGAGATGGTAGGCCACACGCTTAGGCGAGCGGCGAGTTAATTTGCATGATCATTCAATTCATGCGTACGCTTGTGGCTTCTTGGCCACCACCACAATTCAAGCTAGCTAATGACGGGATAGATGCTACTACGTTTCCTCGACCGATCAACGTGTGGTTCTGCGATATGCGTTATTGTTAGGTCAGGGGGAAAACTAGACTAAACTAAACTAAAGTATTTCATGCATGTGCTCACACTCGTACGCCACAAACTAGCTACACTAAACTGAACCAACCACGTACCGGGCAGGAGAGATCGACACGTGGTTTATATTGCATGCATTTGCATGCATGTTCCATGTATATATACTCCTTCCGTCTGAAATTATTTATCATCAAAATGTCCATTTTGATGACAAGTAAATTTCTGAACGGAGGGAATACTTGGTGACCGACGTACGTTGATGTAATCATGCATGCGTGTCAATCGGACGATCCATTCCACCACCGTCATACTTTCTGCGTCCAAACATACTTGTCGGAGAAATGTATAAAAGTGAGTGTATCTATAACTAAGATATGTCTAGATACATGCATTTCTTTGACAAGTATTTTCAGACGGAGGGAGTATATAGCAGGAAAAAGAAAAAAACAGCTAGCAAGCAAGCAAGCTGTTTCGGCTTAAAAAAAACTGGAGGCTACCAACGCTCGAGAGGACCAAAGACAGCCTGCTGATGAGTAAATTGCAAAAAACCACCACAATTAAGGATCCTAAATCAGAAAAACGTTACCATTCATTTTTTTTCAAAAAACCATCAACATTGTACTAACAGTTTTCAAAAAACGCCGACCACTAGATTAGAGACGTTTGAGAGAAAACTGACCACTGGAACCCATTGTCAGGTGCCACGTGGCTAGAACAGAGTTAACGACGTTAGTGGACATAGTTCGGAAAAAAAACGCTAGTGGACATCACTGTCCCACCTCCCATCTCTCCTGCTCTCCCTACCCCCGACTCACTCCCCGCCGCCGCCCGAATCAAATCACCGCTGGCGCCCATTGCTGTCGCTGCCCCGCTCCCCCACTATCCCGCAACCGGCCCCCAATTCCGCCGCCGACCCGTGACCCAGGATCCGCACCACCGCCGCCGGATGGGGATGGCTCCTTTGACCCGGGCAACCCCTGCCCCCGTTGCGGCGCGCCGTGCTCTGGAAGAGACGGCAGCTCGCGCGCCCGTGCGCGTAAGGGGCAGCTGCTAGCGCACCCGTGCGCGCCCACTCCGGCCGGTACTGCCGCTTGCGCACCCTTGCGCGGTCGGGGTAGCTGCACGCGCGCCCGTGCGCGGCCGTGGCCGCTCCCGCTGCTCGTTGTGCACGGACGGGGCTGCTGCTAGCACATCCGTGCACGCCCAGTCCGGCCGGTGCTGCGCTCGCGCGCCCATGCGTGGACGGGGCTTCTGCTCGCGTGCCTTGCGCGGCCGAGGCGGCTCCAGCTGCTCGCGCCCCTGCGTGGTCGTCGCTGCTGCTCGCGACCATGCCCCCGCTGCGGCGCGCCCGTGCGCGGGCACTCCTGCCAGTGCTGCTGCTCGCGCACCCATGAGAGGATGGGGCCGCTCCCGCTGCTCGCGCCCGTGCGCGGCTGTGGCGGCTCCCGCTGCTACTCACACCCCCTAGAACGGCAGGGCGGCAACGGCATCCCTCGCCGGCGGCGACCGGCGGTCCGGCATGGGATCCTTTCGGATCGGGGCGGCGGCGGCTGTCCGTGTGAATCGGGATCGGGTGGAGGACGGGTGTTTTTTTATTAGAGATAGAGGAATAAGATCGCACTGACATGTAGGCCCATGTCTTTTTTGACGGTCAATTATATTCCAGTCAACTGTCGTTAGTTTTTGTAGCTACGTCATCACTTATAGTGGGACCAATCTGTCAGTTTTACACTTAGCAAGTGTTTACCTCAGCGATCAGTGTTTCTTGAAAACTGTCAGCACAATGTTGGTGATTTTTTGAAAAAAACCGAATGGTGGCGGTTTTCTGAATTAGGGTCCGCAATTGTGATGGTTTTTTGCAATTTACTCCCTGCTGATAGAAAGTGTCACATGCATGCGCCACATCAGCTGTTTCGGGCCGGTCACCTTGTCTCCTAAGTTTCCTCATGTAAGCGGATGTGTATATGCTACTAGTGTCTGCGTATGCTTGCTTGAACAAGGGCTTCACACGTAGGAGTACGTACGTACGGTCCCCAGGATACAAAGACAAGTTTTTTTTAACTAGGCTAGATATGAAACCGGAAGGCCCTTGTCACTATGTACTCCGTACTACTAGTACTGTGCATGCATGCATGCACCTCCGTTATGGATTTGTTTTTCTTTTTTTTTCTTTTGCTCTTACACCGACACGTGCGCAACACGGCAAAAATATTAGGAACTCACACTCTGGAGCACTCGTACGCCAGCTAGCTAGCTATTCACGACAAGGGACGGAGTTACTCGTATCTAGTACTCCCAAACTCCCATGTTAAAAAGAAGTGTGGATAAAATTATCCATTGACAATTGTTGAAACTTGAAGAAGTAGTGTGGATAATTTGATGCAGAAAAAGAGAGATGGTGTGGACAGGAGGAGCTTGAATACATGCATGCATGGTGCAGGATGGCATCACCGCATACGCATGCATGCATGCACGAAGAAAATGCTAGCGTAGCTGTACTATTCATTTGTGACATTGACACATTGTGTTGCTTGCAAGTTGCAATTCATTTGTGTTGTTCTTGCATGCAGATTTTGACTTTCCTTCTGCCTGCTTGATTGATGGTTAAATTATCTAGCTCTAGATAAATTGAGGAAATCACCGGGCGGGAGTCACAACCAAAGTATCATTACATTTGTCCAGCATTAGCATAATTTGTTAGGCCCCAGTTGCTTATTTGCTCATGAGGTGGCTGCTGCTTATTTGCACGCGTGGTCAATGTCACCCACACTCAGATCCAGCCAGCTGGTAGGTTTGGATTAAGGTGGCCTACCTATTAATTAAGCATATGCGTGTTACAAAAAGCATAGATTTCGTTAATTAGTAGAGTAATTAAGCTTATCCCTGTGGGTTGTCATGGGCGACTATTTTTCGAAAGATTTTGTCCGTTGTCATGATCGCTAGCTTGTAGAGCAAACTGAAGCTGGGTGTACATAGTCTATTTAAATGTTCATGAGTGGCGGTGGAAGCAACACCAATAGCCATTTAATCATTGTGCTACCTCCTTTTCGATCGACGATTGAATCAATATCAGGAAACATGTATTAGACATGTCAAAAAAAATTAATTATTCTCTCCACTTTTTTACAAAGTCCCAAAACTTTTCCCATCGGCTTTAACAATAATACATAAGTTATGTGATACAAAAATCATACAATCAATTTGTATTCAAAAAATTCCAAAATTATCATTATTGTGATATGTGACTCATATATTATTGTTAATTTCTTTGCAAAATACTCCCTTCGGTTCTTTTTAGTTTGCATAGAAGTGTTGTCCGATGTCAAAGTATCTCTAATTTGACTAAACTTATAGAAAAAAGTATCAACATATACAATGCCAACTTAGTAGTGCCAGATTCATTGTGAAATGTAGTTTCATAGTATATAAATATGGTCAAACTTTGTAAACTTTGACTTGAAAAAAACTAATACGCAAAGTAAAAAGGACCGAAGGGAGTATATTATCTGTTAAATTGATGATTTAAAGTTTAATAAAAAGTCTTACGTACTGAAATACGTATCCGATGAGAAGATCGTGTACACATTATATTGGTTGTAGTTTTGTCTTGAGCATATTATTTTAAGTCGTCGGCTAGAAGCTATAGCTAAGCTTATGGTGAGTACTCTACTCACCCATACAGCTAGCAGAGCCATAGTCATGTGCACAGATAACATGGGTCGATAGAAGTCTCGTGGCTGCCGCATAGCATCAAATCTACATATGTGTCGCGTACGTATAAACAAAGAATCTCCTGTGCTCTCTACCAGCTTCTACGCACACACACTTGTTTATGTCACCTCAGCTGTAGCTCTAGTTTGTAATCATGCTTGCAAGTTGCGCATTTGTTTGACCTAGGTAAGGAGTGGCGTGGCACAGACTACAACGTAGCATACATTAAGGTATACTACTCACGGAGAACAACGTCCAGATAACTGTGGCTGGGACGACAGGGTAATCATTTCCTCGATTGCTCTCCATGGATAGAGAGGACAATGTATCGTGAGAGCTAGTACAAGCTACTCCTTCCGTTCGGAATTACTTGTCACAAAATATGAAGAGAGTAGGTTGCTAGCTTGCACATCATTGACCATGTGTTCCGCGCCAAGTGTAGGCTCTAGAGCATGTATATATATGGGGGTACGTGGGAGCACAGGCTTGAGTTTCGGCGTGGGCGACCCAAGGCGGCACTACTAGGAAAAGGCCTACTAATGGCGCACCGGTTTTGCCTACTAATGGCGCACTACCGGTGCGCCATTAGTAGCACGCCACTAGTATTTTTTACTAATGACGCACCACTCACTGGTGGAAAAAGGGCCTTTGGTCGCGGTTCGCAACTGCCATTAGTCGCGGTTGCGCAACCGCGACCGAACGGGCGCGACTAAAGGCCCCACCCTTTAGTCGCGGTTGCTTAAGAACCGCGACTAAAGGCCCGTCCACGTGGGCGCCAGGCGGCCGTCGGGGCGGAGGACCTTTAGTCGCGGTTCTTCTGGCCAACCGCGACTAAAGGCCGCCGCAGGTTTAGGGTTTTAGCCCCCCCCCCCCTAAACCTGTTTTCTGTTTAATTTGTATTGTTTTATTTCTTTTGTGCTTTATTTTAATTTTGAAGGAGTTTCACATATTCTACGGTACTACATACATGCATATGAATGTACAATTTCAAACAAATTTGAAATTAGAACCAAAAAGAATTCAAGAGGAATATACAATATATATTCAATATCATCGGATGACCATATACAATTTTGAACAAGTTTCCATACATAATTTAATGCATATAAAGTTCTACGTCCTCGTAATGGTGTTCTCCTTTAGGATGGAGGACTTCCCTCCTGAACCATCCAGCTAGTTCCTCTTGAAGTGGTCGGAAGCGAGCTTCTGGACTAAGCATCATCCGGAGGTTATTCCTCTGAGCATTGGTATCACCCGGAACCCGCTCAGAGGTGTATCTCCGGATCATCTCACAGACATAGTATGCACATAGATTGGTCCCCGCTGGCTGAATATCCTCACCATTCTTAGCCTTTGCCCTTTTGAATTCTAGCTCTTTTTTGAATTCACCGACCTTTGTATCTACGAACCGTCTCCAAACCCTACGAGGCAAAGAAAATTAAATGAACAAGAGAGTTATTAGTTACTTGATATTAGGATATGAACGAAATAGGCCGATCGATATAGAGCGCAAATGAATGAAAATAATTACTTCTGCAGCATTCTTCTCATGTCGACCCAAAGCTTTGGATCCTTATTCAGAGAGTCGTGGACGAGACATTCTGAGGTGTCAACTTTAATTACTAGCAGAATCCAGTGGAACCTGCGGACACGATACATGCACAGTACGTCATGCATAACTCATCGATTAGCCGGCCACATACCATGCATGGAGTAAACAAAAGAGAATGTGCTCAAGACAGAAACACTCACCCAAAATGGTAAGGAAATAGAATATCACTTTTGAGTTCCTGCTTTGTAAGAAACTGCCACAGGTCTGCCTCCATGTCGGTGGGGTGATGCTCCAACACATATCCATTAACGATGTGTGGGTCAATGAACCCAACATCATGGATGTTCCTTACTATGCATTCCTTAATCTTCATTCTGCATGTATAATAGCGGACACAACAATATAGTTAGGACATATATATAGTGCAGGCAATATGAACGAGATGGGGTAGAAATAAATCACTTACAGAACGTAGCAACTGATGATAGATTTGTCGAGCTCGCACAGATTGAAAAGCTGGAACAATTCACTCAGATGAATTTGTACATAGTAATGTTTGAAGTGATGCTCATATCTAACTTCCGCATAAATATATTCTTTGGCGTTTTTATTTTTTATGTAACCCTTGTACCATTTCAGCAGACCTTTCATTTGTGGAGGTAGATCCTCTTCCTGCGCAGGCTCGACGAGAGGCCCATTCTTCACATATGTAATTACTACCTCCTTCACTGGCGCCTCATCAAGGCCTAATAGTTCACGAAGAGTAATACCTAAGTTGGCCGCTTGTTCTCTGGCACTCGTTACAGTCAATCCATGTGCTGCCGCAGCTGCTATGATATCGGGGTCATCCGGACCAGCGGCTTTCACTATAAGCGGGGCAATCGATTGTTTACTTTGTTCCCCGAGCTGGGCAACTCGTTTCCCGCTTTTTTTACTTTCTAATTCCGTTTTCTCGGCCTCCTCCAAGGCTTTGTTCTCCTGGTTCTCCGCCCGCTCTTTCTTCTCCTTCAACATGAGTGCCTGCCTACGAAGTTCACGTGCATAGTCGTCAGGCAGATTCTTCGCGGCTTGGGACGGTGTGCTCAAAAATGACTTAGCCCACTTCTTTTGCTCATCAGAAAATACTGGCTTGGGCTCGGGCTCTCTTTTCTTCTTGCAGTCCGCCTTCCATTTCTCATGATCAGCAGCCGCGGCCGCGGCAGTTTCCTCGGCACTACGTTCCCAAGGCCTTGTGGGGAGAGGCTTCAATGATGGCTCCGGTACCTTTGTGGTCTTAGGTACATAAGGGTCCGGGTTAATAATCCAGGACTGCTTCTGCTTCTTTGCCGGAGGTGGATTGGGGGGCGGCGTCTGATCACCCGCCGGACGAGGACTGGGGGGCGGCGTCTGATCTCCCGCCGGACGTTGTGGACTGGGGGGCGTCGGCTGACGTGACGGAGGTGTAGGTGAACCGCCACCACCGTAGGGGGGTGGACTTGTTGTCCTTGGCGCCTCGCCTGGAAACTTGATAAACTTCTTTTGCCATAGAATGAAATGGCGCTTGACATCTCCAAGTCTTTTCTCCCCTTCAGGTGTAGCAATGTCAATCTCCAGGTCCTCAAACCCTTGGACTATGTCCACCACCGTGACACGAGCATAGCCATCTTGAATGGGGTTGTTGTGGTGGAGTGCTCCAGGTAAACATGGTAAAGCACTGCCGATGGCTACCTTCATGGACATGTTCCCGATAGGATAATACAGATGACATTCTTTCATCTCCTTTATATCGTCCACGGGGTAGCGAGGAGGCTCCGGTGCAGTAATTTCGACCACCAGAGGCTCCGGTGCAGTAATTTCGACCACCAGAGGCTCCGGTGCAGTAATTTCGATCGTCGGTGCATCTGCACCAGCCGGTGGGGCCTCCGTGGAAGCCACACTGCTTCTCCGCTGCTGGCTTCTGAGATCCGCTGGATGATCTTCATGCTGCGCCCGAGCTGCATCTCGTTCGGCTACTAGTACACTCACGGTTTTCTTCATCACATCCATTTCCGATGCGAACCGCGCCACAACATCTGCTTCCCGATCCATCTTTCTCTTCCGGCTTCTGTAACCGTACGGGTCATCATTCTGGGGGAACCCTATTTTCCACGGAATGTGCCCCATGCCTCGTACACGTCCTCCGTGTTCAGGATTCCCGAGGGCTTTTGTCAGCGCGTCGTTCTCTCTGTTGAACTTGATCTTCCCCTCTTGAGCATCCCTCATTGCGTCAATAAGGGCTTGGGTGGGTTTAATTATTTTTCCCCGGTAAACACAGTCCCCTGTCTCCGGGTTCAGCGTTCCCCCATGCCCGTACCACCAGCTTTTGGCCCTTGGGTCCCATCCCTCCGTACCTGGACGGATTCCTCGCGCCCTCAGCTCGTTCTCCATCTTCTCCCACCTAGGCTCCCAAAGGCGATACCCTCCTGGCCCCATAATATGATTGTACTCCTTCTTAGCCGCATTTTCCTAATTTTTTTTCGATATTTGAATGAACTGCTCCGATTTCTTTTGCTTCACAAATTCTGGCCAATCATGTTTCAGTTTCTCATATTGTCCTTTGAAATCCGGAGCCTTGTTCTGCTTGACAAAGTCATGGGCTAGATTTTGCTTGAATTTCCGGAATGCGTCGGCCATCTTATGAAGAGCGAACTGTTTGACTAGCCTCCTCCTCTCCTTGTTTTCCTCAATCTTGTTACCCTCCTCATCGAATTTGTTGTATTCCGGAGGTAGAACGAAATGTTCCATAAGCTTTTTGAAGCAATCTTTTTTTGTTCTCTTATCGACAAAAGTGAAACCAGCAATTCGTGCCTTCTTTGGCTTATTCCACTCCTGGACGGTGATCGAGACGTTGTCTCTAACAATGGCTCCGCATTGGTTGACAAACTTGGTGGCGTTCTTGCGGGGCTCCAGCGGCCCGCGGGTTGCACTGTCGACAACCTCGATGGTGCATGTTTCTCCTTGTTTCATCGTCTTGGTTGCGCCACGCTTTGACGACGTACTCGATTGTTTCGACGATCCGGCCGAGGGCTAAAATAAGAAAGAGAGTCGCGCGCGTTAGTCCACACATATTTATTCAAATCAGGGTGTCGCGGTAGAGCGCGAGACGGGGCGGCAGACGACGACGTCACGGAGAGGGAGGCGAGGACAACACACATGTATAACCCTCGCCGCCCCCTCTCGATCCCTAAAAAAACACCGCGCGCATCGCCGCCCCCCTCGCCGCCCCCTCTCCGTATATACGTTTTTTTTGTTAATTATCAAATTTTACGGTTATTTGTTAAGTTATACGTTTTTTGTTAATTAAGTTATTTTACGGTTATACGTTTTTTGTTACGTTATTTTACCGTTTTTGTTAAACTAATTAACTAGTTAAAATTAAAAAGAACAAAAAAAAATTCTCTCTCCCTCTCCACGATCTCGCTAGCTCTCTGTACGTGGGCGAGAGGGGGCGGCGGGCGACGGCGGGCGGCGTCGAGGGCGAGGGCGACGGCGGGCGGCGTCGAGGGCGAGGGCGACGGCGGCAGGCCTTCGGCGCGGCAGAGAAGACGAGAAATGCCCGCGACGGGTCGGGCCCCTGTATTTATAGCCCCCCCTTTAGTCGCGGTTGGGGAGGCGACCCGCGACTAAAGGGCAACCTTTAGTCGCGGTTGGGGAGGCGACCCGCGACTAAAGGGCTTTTTTGGCGGGTTTTTCGTTCCCGCGCGCAACGACCTTTAGTCGCGGTTGGGCAGGCCAACCGCGACTAAAGGTATTCTTAAAATACTTTTTCTTTTTCAAAATGTTAAAAATACAAATAATATATCGAAAAATTCAGAAAAATAAAACTAATTCAATTCAATATGTTAAAAACACAAATATTATATCAAAAAATTCAGAAAAATAAAACTAATTCAATTCAAAATTCTAAAAATACAAATAATATATCAAAAAATTAAGAAAAATAAAACTAATTCAATTCAAAATGTTAAAAATACAAATAATATATCAAAAAATTCAGAAAAATAAAACTAATTCAATTCAATATGTTAAAAACACAAATAATATATCAAAAAATTCAGAAAAATAAAACTAATTCAATTCAATATGTTAAAAACACAAATATTATATCAAAAAATTCAGAAAAATAAAACTAATTCAATTCAAAATTCTAAAAATACAAATGATATATCAAAAAATTAAGAAAAATAAAACTAATTCAATTCAAAATGTTAAAAATACAAATAATATATCAAAAAATTCAGAAAAATAAAACTAATTCAATTCAAAATTTTATACGCCTAGGCAGGAGTATGACTAAATCACTCCAAATTTCATGTATCATCAGTGGTATCTCGAATCATTCGAAAATGGACACCAAACACATCACGGGTAATATAATTCACATGATCCATTCAACAAAGTTTGGTACAATAAATTATTACACATCATTTCTTCCCTTGTGTCCCTGCTTGCTTACATTGTGCCGTATCCATGGAGCATCCTCATCATTTAACTTAATGCTTGGGTCGGTGTTCACTTTGAAGGGCGGAATTTCAGCAAACATATTATAATCTTCTGACATGTCTGTCTTGTCCTCCACTCCCACGATGTTTCTTTTCCCTGAAAGAACAATGTGGCGCTTTGGATCATCGCATGATGTACTGATCGTTTTCTTATCTTTCCGTTTCCTCGGTTTGCTACTCATGTCCTTCACATAGAAAACCTGAGCGACATCTTTCGCTAGGACGAATGGTTCGTCAAGGTAACCAAGATTGTTGAAATCCACCATTGTCATGCCGTATTGCTGGTCCACCTATACCCCACCTCCTGTTAGCTTGAACCATTTGCACCGGAACAAAGGGACCTTAAAGGAGGGTCCATAGTCAAGTTCCCATATCTCCTCTATGTAACCATAATATGTGACCTTTTGCCCATTCTCGGTTGCTGCATCAAAGCGGACACCACTGTTTTGGTTGGTGCTCTTTTTATCTTGGGCGATCGTGTAAAATGTATTCCCATTTATCTCGTACCCTTGGAAAGTCGTTATAGTCGAAATGGTGTCTTGTCCAACATGTACAGCTGATCTACAACATCATTGTCATTCATTAAATGTTTTCTCAACCAACTGCCGAAAGTCTCCATGTGGGCCTTCCTAATCCAGGATTCAGGCTTCCCCGGGTTGTCCGAGCGTAAAATATTCTTGTGTTTCTCAAAGTACGGAGCCACCAAGCTGGAATTGGTCGGTACAGTGTGGTGTGCTTCAGTCAGAGAATGGCCGTCCATACATGTCGTTGATTTCCTTCCGATCGTGCCTTTTCCACTTAGTCTCCCCTCGTGCCGCGATCGAGGAAGACCAATCGGCTTAAGGTCAGGAACAAAGTCAACACAAAACTCAATTACCTCCTCATTTCCATAGCCCTTGGCGATGCTTCCTTCTGGCCTAGCGTGGTTACGAACATATTTCTTTAATACTCCCATGAACCTCTCGAAGGGGAACATATTGTGTAGAAATACAGGACCGAGAATGAAAATCTCTTCGACTAGGTGAACCAAGAGGTGCGTCATAATATTGAAGAAGGATGGCGGGAACACCAACTCGAAACTGACAAGACATTGGATCACATCGTTCTGTAACCGTGGTAGATCTTCTAGATTGATTACCTTCTGAGAGATTGCATTGAGGAATGCATATAGCTTCACAATGGCTACTCGAACATTTTCCGGCAGGAGCCCCCTCAAAGCAATCGGAAGCAATTGCGTCATAATCACGTGGCAGTCGTGAGACTTCAGGTTTTGGAACTTTTTCTCCGCCATGTTTATTATTCCCTTTATATTGGACGAGAATCCAGACGGGACCTTCATACTGCTCAGGCATTCAAAAAAGATGACCTTCTCTTCTTTGGTCAGAGCGTAGCTGGCACGACCTTGAAACCATTCCGGATGCCGGTCGTCAGGGTCTTTCAAACGTTGCTGGTCCTGCCGTGCTTCCTTTGTATCATTTGTCTTCCCATACACGCCCAAGAAGCTTAGGAGGTTCACGCAAATATTCTTCGTAACGTGCATCACGTCGATTGCAGAGCGGACTTCTAGGACTTTCCAATATTCTAGCTCCCAGAATATAGATTTCTTCTTCCACATGGCTGCGTGCCCGTCAGCTCCCTTCGGAACTGATTGTCCGCCAGGACCCTTTCCAAAGATGACTTTCAAATCCTTGACCATATCAAATACCTCAGCACCAGTGCGTTCCGCAGGCTTCGGCCGGTGATCTGCCTTGCCATTGTAATGCTTGCCTTTCTTTCTTACTGGATGAATTTTCGGAAGAAATCGACGATGCCCAAGGTACACGTTCTTCTTACAATTTGGCAAATGTACACTTTCAGTCTCATGTAAGCAGTGCGTGCATGCATTGTATCCCTTATTTGACAGTCCCGAAAGGTTACTAAGAGCAGGCCAATCGTTGATGGTTACGAAAAGCAACGCTCGTAGGTTAAATTCCTCTTTTTTGTGCTCATCCCACACACGGACACCAGGTCTGCCCCACAGCTGTAAAAGTTCATCAACTAATGGCCTTAGGTACACATCGATGTCGTTGCCGGGTTGCTTCGGACCTTGGATGAGCACTGGCATCATAATGAACTTCCGCTTCATGCACAACCAAGGACGAAGGTTGTAGATGCATAGAGTCACGGGCCAGGTGCTATGGCTGGAGCTCTGCTCGCCAAAAGGATTCATGCCATCTGTACTTAGACCAAATCTTATGTTCCTTGCGTCAGCTGCAAAATCTTTGAACTCTTTGTCGATCTTTCTCCATTGCGTTCCATCTGCGGTGTGTCTCAACTCCCCGTCCGACTTACGGTCCTCTTTGTGCCATCGCAACAACTTGGCATGCTCTTTGTTCCTGAACAGACATTTCAACCGTGGTATTATAGGAGCATACCACATCACCTTGGCGGGAACCCTCTTCCTGGGTTTCCCGCCCTCAACATCGTCACCAGGGTCATCGCCTCTGATCTTATAACGCAATGCAGTGCATACCGGGCATTCATTCAAATTCTCGTATTCACCGTGGTAGAGGATGCAGTCGTTGATGCATGCATGTATCTTCAGAACCTCTAAACCTAGAGGGCAGACAACCTTCTTTGCTTCGTACGTACTGGCGGGCAACTCGTTATTCTTTGGAAACATATTCTTCAACATTTTCAGCAAGTTTTCAAATGCCGAGTCAGCTACACCTGCCTGTGCCTTCCATTTCAGCAAATCCAGTGTGCAGCTCAGCTTTTTCAGACCATCATCGCATCCAGGGTACAACGACTTTCTGTGATCCTCTAACATGCGATCCAAATTCTCCCTCTCCTTTTTAGTTTCGCAGCGTCTCCGTGCGTCAGCAATGGTCCGACCAAGATCATCAACGGTCTCATCACGTGCCTCTTCTTCACCTTCACCTTCACCTTCCCCTTCACCTTCCCCTTCACCTTCCCCTTCACCTTCCCCTTCACCTTCAGCATCCTCCATGAAAGTATCACCGAAATGAGCAAGATAGCTTTCATCGATGAAATCATCCCCTTCTTCATCTTCTTCCATTATAACCCCTCTTTCTCCATGCTTGGTCCAACAATTATAGCTTGGCATGAAACCGTGCCGAAGCAGGTGCAGGTGAACTTCTCTTGAGGAAGAGTAACCCTTCTGATTCTTACAGTCAACACATGGACAGATAACAAAACCCTTCTGCTTGTTCGCATTAGCCACTACGAGGAAATCTTTCAAACCCGTAGTGAACTCGCGGGAGAGTCGGTTACCGTACATCCATTGCCGATTCATCTGCATTATTATAATATAAAATATATAATTAACCATCATGCATTTGTTAAAGTAACTAGCTATAAACAATAGAAATTAAACAATGAACAACACACATGCATATTTTATCAATGACACACATGCATGAAAGGTTCAAGTTGCTAACCGCGATCGAGGAGGAACCTCAAGTGTGGCTCCAACACTTCATATCATGTTTGTTTCACGCTGTTGGGCATTTCATCAAACACCTTGTGTGCATAAGAGGAACCAAAAGCAAACCTACACCCCCTTGTGAAGAGAAGTGGCACCAAATGGCTAAGTGAGTGCGCTGAACTGGTATATATAGGGGAGGATCTTTAGTCGCGGTTGGCCAGGCCAACCGCGACTAAAGGCCTTTGGGCACCTTTAGTCGCGGTTGGCCTGGCCAACCGCGACTAAAGCCCCTCACGTGCACCAGCTGGCCACCGAGCGCCCTGGCCCAAGCCTTTGGTCGCGGTTCGTCTGCCGAACCGCGACTAAAGACTTCATTAGTCGCGGTTCCTACAGTTTCGCGACTAATGGGGCTGGACGGAAGCCTCTTTTTCTACCAGTGCCTGGTGCACCATTAGTATCTGGTATACTAATGGCGCACCACGAAGTGCGCCATTAGTATGTAAGAACATGGGTCATTTAGTATGCCTCTCGGGGGGCCATACGTAACCATGTGCTTTGTCATACTAATGGCGCACTCTGTGGTGATGCGTCATTAGTATCCTTTGGCATACTAATGGCGCACCTGAAGGTGATGCACCATTAGTATGAATATTTGGTTTTTTTTTTCTTTTCTGATTTTTGCACAGGTTACAAAATATATTATTGGACAAAATATAGACAGCAGCACACAACAACAGCAGATTCATCGAATACAATAGAAGATTAGTCTCCGAATACAATTCATCATATTAATCTCCGAATTCAAAAGACCAAACAAAGATAAAACATTAAAAGTCTCAAGACCTCGAGTATCGAGTTTGTCTTCACATTACAAGTCGATATCGATCATCTAAACTACCATCACATAGAAGAGAACTGCGGTCATGACGATAAGCATCATCGCGATCAAACTTGTCTTCATCCGGTTCCTACAACGCTCCCTCCTCTCTCCCGCTAGATAGCGGGCGTATCTAGATTCGGCCTCCGCCCTAGTGGTGTACCCTTTGTAACTGTTACCGCTGAAATAGTGAACCTGTCTCCGATACTCCTCCCAGTCGTCGTAGACTCCGGGAACCTTACCCTTGTACACGACATACGACGAGATCTCTATGCACAAGCCAAACAACAGACAATACATAAGCAACATGTAAGTATGCAACAAAAGGATCGAAAGACTAAAGCAAGACATTAATAGCACGATTCATGGTCCTACTAATAAATAGCATTGATTACATCTAAGTTGAATGACTGTCCAAACCAAAGAGACATACGAATTAATTAAAGTTTAATTACAAGATGATCCAATCAATGTTTCAGAACTACACATCACTACTTTTGACTCGACTCATCGTACAGGAGCGTGGATGAAGCCGTCGTCTGTCGTGATGGTCATGAAATCGCGGTCGTTGTCACCCTGCATTTTTAGCATTCCATCTATCTCACTGTTGGACGGTTGATATCTACGGAAGAACTGCCCCGAGGTATGAAGGACATCTTGATGGATGATGTCCGCAAACTCTGACTGGATGTGAAAGAATTCTTCTCTGAGATCCGCGTCCTGGGTTGCCGACAACCTCGCGGCCCAATCTTTGAGACTATCTGGTAGCAGAAGGTGATGATGGTCCCTTACGATCGCCCGCATGTGATGGAGGGCGTAGTAGGCATCCTTCTGAACGCCAGGCGGCTGCTTGACGCAGCAGAACTTCGTATTGTGTGAGAAGGTGTGCTTGCCGTACTTACGAACTGCCCTGGTGAAGGTGCCTCCAGATCTGGCGTAGCCGGGGAGAACATCATCAAGAACTTTCTTGACATTTGTGTACTCTATCTTGGAGTTATGGTTCGGGTCGAAATGCGTGGCCATGGAATATTTCGGGCTTAGGAGGATGAGTGTGCAATGTGTATCACTGCACAGAACACAGAATGTTAGAAAAAAAAGAACAATCGAAATCTAAGAAATCATATGTTACGGGGCGGTTAAGGGATGACTTACTCGGGAAAGTAAGCCACAAGGAAGTTATCCTTATCTGGCGGTCCCCAGCGTTGCTCAAGTGCTTGGCACGCATGTAGAAGGGGTCGACTATCATGATGTCCGGGGTCTTGTCTCTAATGATCTGCATCTTCATACTCAGCAAAAACAGCCGAACTAAGGTGTAGTGCAGCAGATGAAGGTTAAACATAGCAAAGATGTCATCAAACCGCAGGACGATCGTACCCCCGATGTCGCCATCCACAAAGCCCTTGCCCTCTGGCACCTTGGCCACGAAAACCGGGTATGCCACATCATTCTCTCTGAGACGCCGCTTCTCCAAAGAAAGAACACTGTCGTGCAGACTCCGCATAGCGCCGGTTGCAGCATTGAGCATATTTGGCGGTAGCATCGCCCTACCCGCCACATGCACCCTCCTAGAGATATCCTTAGGTGAAGGTGGCCCGTCCTAAGCACGGATCGAACTCGGTGCCGGCTGGCTCGCACCGGCGCCCTTGTTAGTCTTTCGTTTCCGTCCCTTCTTCTTGATCTCCTGTAATGGGGCCGAGTTCTGCTCACAGACCGCCTTCTTGAGCGTGTTGGGGCTGATAATATTTCGCACCTCAGCTATCTGAGGCTCGGTGAAGGCGGGAGCTGGTGGCGTCTCCTGAGAACTGAACACCAGACGACGCCTGTTGGAATTGGATTTCTCCGCCGTATCAGCTAGATTGCGGTCGTCTTGGTTGGGTTCTTGAGAAAGAGGCCCGCAGAATTCGTCAGCGTACCCATGTTCGGCAAAGTACTTATCGACTTTGGTAAATGTACCGTCGTTGTTGTCGTCGTCGTCCGGATCCTGTGCCATAGGGATGTCCGTATCCTGTGCCATAGGGATGTCCGGCATAGGGATGTCCGGCAGGTCCGGTAGCGTTGCGGCGTTCTTGCCATGGCTTGGCGCCGGCACGACTGGCGGTCTTATCTGTGGGATGGTGTCCCCCACCCCCAAACGAATCTGGCTCTTCGGCCAAAGCAGGGGCCAGTTTACGCAGGCACTGAGGGTCATCTCATCTTCTTCGTCGGCCCCAGCGGGTCGAATCGGAGGTAACAACTCATCGCAGCCTGGCAGCACCCGAACCACTTCAACCCAATACACTGTGGGTGCCATCGGATTACCGTGGAATACGCGGTTGCCTGGTTGAACGATTCTGCCCTTGGCGACATCGACCAACTCGCCACCCACGAAGTGCAGAAGAGTGCAAGGAACGTCGGCGGCGCCCTGCGAAAACATGTAGGGCGTCAGGGATGCCTAGTCAAAGGTAAGGAGATGAAGTCATCGGCCGAGAGGCTTAGTTACCGTGATGTCGTCGAGCTCGGCTAATGTCGAGGCACCGCCAAGGGCGGGCGTGCAACTGACGGAGGGGGCGCTTGCTGGCGAGGTGCCGTCCGGCGTACACCCGGGTGCATTAAGCTCCAATGCCCGTGCCGGCGCCGGAGAGACGAATACCACCTCTGCCGGAGACACCAATGGCGCCGCCGGAGACACCAATGGCGCCGCCTGCGCGCTGTGCGAGTTGCTGGCCGTGAAGCTGGGAACCGGGGGAGGCCCCTGTTGGCCGCCCGCAATCCACGTCGTCAGCCCATGAATCAACGTAGGCACCATGGCATTGAGCTTCGTTCCCAGTTGTTATTCCACTTTCTCTTGGACAAGCTCCGGAATCCGCGCCACTTGTGCCTTGAGTGCTTCAACCTCGCGCGTCTGGCTTTCCAAGCTGGTCTTTTTCTCTTTCCGCACACCAGCGGTATAGTATGACCCCCATTTTGTGGACAAGCCTTTGCCGGCCACACGACCAGCTGACGTCGGCTTAGTGAGCTTATCCTTGTTTTTCATTACGTTCAACGCCCTATTTAAAGGGGTGTCGAAAGGGGAGCTCTGAGACGACCCCGCACTACTGCTTTCAGTTTCCTGCGGAAGGAACGTGAACCATTTAGAAATATTAGGGATTAATTAGAGTGCAACCATATGGAGCTAATTACGCGCGGGTGTATTCCTTACTAGAACAAGCTCAAGCGCCCTGGTCTTCGGATCCGTGGTAAGCTCCTTTGTTATCGGGTCCTCCTTGTACCGGGCCCTGACAAAGTTCCTGGTCTGCTTGTCACCGTTGTATTTCTCGAAGCGGGGCGGTAGGCCTTGCTCGGCACGCTCCGTGTCCTCCTTGTCCCATATAGGCTCCGCCACTCTGTAACCGCCGGGACCGAGTTTGTGTTCCCCTAAGTTCAACTCCCGCATTTCTTTCCACCACTGACTTGATTCGGAGGTTGCGCTGCTCTCGCACTTGATCTTGAACTCCTTGTAGTCATCTTCACTGATCAAAGAATATTTCACCTTGATCTTCTCATAACTACCCCCTTTATCAATCATTCTCTTCACAGCGCTTCTCCAAGTAGACAGGGCCGTGCTCATCCTCGTGAGGGCGGCACTGTTCACTTTATTCCCTGAGAGGCGTGTGTTTTCAAAATCGGCGGGGAACTTGTATCGTTCGTGCAGCTTTGTGAAGAGGAGGTTGCGCAAATTCCCTCGGTCCTTATGCCTAAGGTTCTCGGTGTTGATCGAGACGGTGCTCCGGAGAATGCACCCGAGCTGAAGCGACTACCCCTTGACTATATGTTTGGGCTCCGTTGGATGCCCGTCGGAGTCCACTTGAGTAAATTCCTCCTTGAGGGTGCTAAGCATATTCGGGCGCAGGTCCTTCCTTTGCTTCTTCGGTTGGCTGCCATCTGTGTGTGCGCCGCCATCATCAGTGGTGGCGTCCTCGGCGGCACCATCAGTGGTGTCATCCCCGACACCACTAGGGGTTGTGTAGTCAGGATCGTTGTCTTCTGCGGCGTCCTGATTGCGGTGAGGTTGTTCCTCCATCTCCTGGGACAGCTCCCAGAATTGCTTGCCACCCGAACCGCCGGCCTCATCGTTGTGGGCCATGTTTCGCTCTAAATAGGAAAAAAGTTTGGTCAAAAAGTTGGTTATTGCCAAGGAACAAGATCATGGTCTCATCATTTAGGGTTTGTCGACACCGAGGCATCCTAAAAGCTAAGCTTTTATCATTTAGGGTTTGTCAACGCCGAGGCACCCTAAAAGCCTAAGCGTACATCATTTAGATTCTCATCAACACCGAGGCACCCTAAAAGCCAAGGTTTCATCATTTAGGGTTTGTCGACGCCGAGGCACCCTAAATGCTAAGTTAAGTTTTCATCATTTAGGGTTTATCGATGCCAAAACACAGCAAACTAGCAAGATGATCATTATCTTTGCAAGACAGTAGCTCAAGTTTTTGACAGTAGCCTCTGAAGAAAACAACAATGCAACATTCAAGTTTAGACATACACACTGAACATTTGACCAGTTACCTCTGAAGAAAAATATACGCTGACTATTTGACACAAAGAAAACAGCTATTGTAAACATTAAGTCATGGTAGTGTGCGCTGAAGCAATTATAGTATAGGAACAACAACACAACAGTAGCAAACACAAGTCCTCAATAAGTGTAAGCGAAGTGTACTTGAGCTGTAAACAGGCTTAAAAACCCCAACTACTGGACACAATAAATCATGGCCATTTTAACTGTAAAAAGAGTTCCACATGACAATAGATGATTGAAAGAGCTCAAATACTAGTACAAAGATAAACTTGAAAAATGATCAACAACAGCCGCAGAGATACTATTGTGAAACAAAATATGAGGAAAAGAGGAAATTCAGAACATGAGAGACAAAACTGTATTTTCATGACAGAACAATTATTACACAATAGAGCCACAGGAAATACAGGGGAAGGATATTTGTATCACTTTAGATTAGTGTAGCCACTATCTAACAAAACCAGAATGTTAACAAAATTACACCATGATGATACCAAATTCTTGTAGCAGTACAATGAGTTCACAAGATAAAAAAATCATCCACATTCACCAACCAAACTGGTGGAGATACAGCAAACCAGAACATAGCCTCTTAAAATATTTGTTATAAGGTTGTGATTCCATGATGTTATAAGGTACTTGTTTTGATCAGAAGCAGCAATTGCCACAAAATAATTTCACACACATATTCCAACAAGCACTTCAAAACAGTAGAATATTTACTAGCTGTGTTTGCCAAACTGCAACTATGTGATAGTGAACAACACAAGAGGTGCTGCTGCTCAGGGCTTCAATTTGAAATACTACTGGAAGATAACTAACTAAAAATATGTTGAAATGGAGCATTACTACTCTACAGAAAGATAACGCAATGTAACAAAAGTGTGACTCTATCTACAATGAGTGGAAATGGCCAAGCCTAAACAACTTACTACTTAACCAATTCTTAGGCAGGCCATACACAACACGGTGGCTCATAATGCACCAATCAGTCAGATAACAAGAGCAGTTTAGCACCACTGATACAGTGCTCCAGCTACCAAACCAAACAAGTAAATCAATTACCACACCAGCAGAACCATCTGCGACTTACCGTGGCCGATGCACAAAATTCGGTTGTAGCTGAGGTTGAGCACGCGAAGCTTCGTCAGTTCCCGAAGCCCCTCGACGTTGGCGATCTTGTTCCACGACAGATCCAACGAGTGCAGGCCCTTCGGCAGCGATCCCGGGGAGATATGAACTGCATGACGAATAGAACAACCCAAATATAGTTACTGAATGTCTGAAGATGCTACTGTCTAGTACGGGAGCACGGGAGCACGCGAGCACGCGGGAACGATGGCCGCAAGAAGTAGCAGCCGCGAGTACGGTTAACTGAACCTACTATTTTCATCAGGCTGGAGACTGGCAACAAGATAGTAATATTTATCACTTCTATTCTTGCCCAAAATTGCACATTTGTATTTATTACATTAAATTTATGTGCGCACAATTAGATAACCAGTTCAATTATTACATGAAACTAGAGATGGTATAACAGCAACAATCATAATATCTACACTTGTACAAGTACAAAGAAATGCTCATGACAGGCACTAATATGCAAGAGGGCAAACTGAGATTAAGGCCACTCCCACATGATAATCCAACGAAACAAGAAGTGTGGAGGCCTTGGACAACACAACTCAACATAAATGAATCGCGCAATCAGCAAGCAGCACAGCATTGCAGATCAACTGGTTATCCATCAAGAAACTACGCAAGTACCATGTCGGCAAGCCTGATGCAAGGGCGAAACACAGGCACGACCACTCCTCCCTCTAGCTTAACTCCTAACCCTGCTCCAACTAAAATAAAATCGCAGAGCTCACCAACAAGGCAACATCTCACCAACACAGTGCTGCCAAACCGTACCCACGTTGGGCATCCCGCCGCGCCGGCAGGAAGCAGGCGACCAACCCACACGGGCAGGCGGCGGCGGAGGACACAAAGCAGCAGCAGCCGCGGCATGGCGCGCAGATCCCGAGGGGAAGCTAGAGAAAGGCGGCCGCAAGCAGCAGCAGCAGCGGCACGATGGGGCGGCGACGGCAAGCTCCTGCTCCTAACCCTAGGTCGCCGCCCCGTGGGGGCATGGGGATGAGCGGGGGAGAGAGGGAGGGAGGGAGAGAGACTAACCAGGCCGCGCGGGGAGGCTCGCGCCGTCGTCGAGGAGTGCGTCCGACGAGTCTAGCCGCCGTCGAGGGGCAGCTCCGACGAGAGAGATTTGGTGGTGGTGGGAGCGGAGATGACGGAGAGCTCGAGGGGGAGGCGGCGCTCGAGGGGTAGGAAGGGGAGAGGGATGCGGCGGCGGCGCGTGGGCGGCTGCGGCGCCGTGGGTCGGGGCAGCGGCGGTGTCGCGGTGGAGGGAGGGAGCGGCGCGGTGGAGGGAGAGGAAGGAAGTGTCGATCTGGCAAGAGGGAGAGGGACGAGGGAGGGACGAAGTGTATGGATGGGGGCAGATTACTAATGGCGCACCACCAGGGGGTGCGCCATTAGAATGTTTTTTTTAGTTTGAGCACTCAGGTTATATTCCACCTAATCCAATCCACAACAGAACCCCCCCGCTAGCCCGACCGGTTAGCACGCAGCACACACACCGGGAGGTCCTGGGTTCGATTTCCAGGCTCCCCAATATTTTTTTTTTGCATTTTAAATGTTGTTTGATATTTATTTGTGTTTAAATATGTTCAAACTTGTTTAAATCATAACAGTAATATTTTTTTATAAAACAGTAATAATTTTAAAACAAATATGTTCAAATTTGTTACTTGAAAGTATCATCGGCGGCGGCGGTGGAGCGGGGGAGGGAGCGGGGGACGGAGCAGGGGAGGGTGCGGGGGGCCGGGTGCTCGTCGGCCGCGGTGGAGCGGGGGAGGGTTGCGGTGGGTCGGCGGCGGCGGTGGAGCTAGCGGGGGAGGGTGCGGGTGGGATCGAGATGGAGGGGGATCGAGATCGAGATGGAGGGGGAATCGATATCGAGATGGAGGGGGATCGAGATCGAGTGTCCTCATGAATTCAAAAAGTGCCCATGAAATTTAAAAATATTCATGATATCAAAAAGTGCCCATGAAATACAATCGAGAAATGAAGACTATGATTTAAATACAATCGATCTTAGCTAGCTATCTGTTCACAATCTTCTTGCCCTTCTTCTTCGCAAATGGAGTTCTTCTGTGGAACGGACGTCCTTTAGGTAGGGTGGTCCTGCTTCTTCTTGTGGTGTGTGCTGCTACTTCATCGTCGTCGTCATGTTCGATCTTCGGGTCGCCGTACTTGTCGAAGTCTTGCTCGTTTTCTACTCCATCCATTCCGATGATCTTCCTTTTGCCTCTCCTCACGACAACACGACTGGGCTTTGACGGGTCGGTAATGAAGAAGCATTGGTCCACTTGGGAAGCCAGTACCCATGGCTCATTTTTCGCGGTGATGTTTGCGCCCGCAGTCTTGGATTTGGCTTCGGGTATAACCATGATGGTGAAATACCGGTCTTCTTTTAGGACGCTCTTGGCCCATCTGACACGGAACATCGGGACCTTCTCTCCAGCGTAGCTCAGCTCCCAGATCTCCTCGATCCTTCCGTAGTATCTGTCGTTGTCGTTGCCGGTGTAGGATTCCATCGTTACCCCGGAGTTCTGTTAACCATCGCTCTTCATGTGCTTGTTCTCGGTGTAGAATGTGTAGCCGTTGATATCGTACGCCTCATAGGTCATCAGGTTGTGCTCGGCGCCCTGTGACATGGCGAATATGAGTTGTTCTTCCGCGGAAGAATCCTCATGTAAAGGGTACGACAGAAGCTTCTGTTTGAACCAACGCGTGTAACATGAGTTGTGCTCTTTCACTATATCTGCGTCCGTGCTCTATTGGCCTCGGTCATTGTACGTCTTCTCAATAAAGGTTTTGTGCTCTACCACCCAAGGATCGACCACGTCTATGTGTTGTAGCGCGACTAGGTTTGCTCTTGCAAAGTCGGCGAGTCGACCCTCGAAGTCGACATGCATTTCGCGGCGACCCTCACGGTGACCCCATCCAGCGAGCCTGCCGAGGTGCCTGTTGACGGGCAGACCAACGGGGTTCTCGATACCTAGATAATTCATGCAGTAGGAGATGCGCTCTTCGGTCAGAAAGCCCCTGGCTATACTTCCCTCTGGACGTGACATGTTGCGAACGTATCCTTTGATGACACCATTCATCCTTTCGAATGGCATCATGTTGTGCAGGAACGTCGGCCCGAGTTGGATGATATCCTCCACGATATGGACCAGCAGATGCACCATAACGTCGAAGAATGCGGGAGGGAAGTACATCTCAAGCTCGCATAGTATCACCATGATCTCTTCCTGTAGCCTTCTAAGTTGCCTCACGCCAATCGACTTCCGAGAGATGACGTCGAAAAAGTTGCATAGGGCAGATAGCGTTTCACGGACGTGCGCGTCCATGATCCCACGGATTGCAACTGGAAGTATCTGCGTCATCAGCACGTGACAGTCATGAGACTTCATCCCGCTGAACTTCTGCTTCGTTGGGTCAAGATATCTGCTTATCTTCCCCGCGCAACCGTAAGGAAGTTTTACTCCTAGGAGGCAGGTGAAAAACTGCTCGATCTCATCCTGACTTAGAGTGAAGCACGCGGGAGGGTAGTCATTTCCGGTCTTCTTGGCCTTTTTGCCTTTGCGACGACTTTCTGTGTCGTGCTTCGCCTTATCGTCATCATCACCATCATCATCATTAATTAGCGTGAAGCTCCTGCCTGATGCCCATTGATTTCAAGTATGCCCTTGCTTTCGGCCCATCTTTGGTCCTCTCTGGCATGTTGAGCAGGGTACCAAGTAGACTCTCGCACACGTTCTTCGTGATATGCATGACATCAAGGCTGTGAGGCACACGGTGGATCTTCCAGTACGGCAAGTACTAGAAAACAGACCTCGTTTTCCATACCTTCAGCAGCGGCTCTGGCGCCTTTCGCTTCTTTCCCGGCTCTGGCGCCTTTTGCTTCTTTCGCGGCAATGGGCAGTCTTTCCAATTTTTCAATAGCTCGTCTATTTCCTCGCCGCTCCTCGTACACGGGCATTTTCGGGGTTCGGTTTCACCATCGAACAGATCCTTGCATTTCCTCCATGGGTCATCGTCGTGAAGCCACCTTCGATGTCCCATGAAGACGGTTTTCGAAGACCCGGGATCTCTATCTAGCTGGCGATATGTTGTGTCATCCATGCACCTTACGCATCCAGAAAATCCGTGGACTACCTGCCCCGCGAGATATCCGTAACCGAGATAGTCGTGCACCGTCGTGAGCAGTGCGGCTCTCATAGGGAAATATTCTTTCTCTGTGGCGTCCCACGTATTGGATGGCATTTTCCACAGCATGTCTAGCTCCTCCTTTAGTAGCCCCAGATACAGATTGATGTCGTTCCCTGGTTGTTTCGGCCCTTCAGTTAGCATACTCATGTGAATGTACTTCCTCTTCATGCACAACCAGAGGGGGAAGGTTGTACATCTACACAAACACAGGCCAGGTGCTATGTGTGCTTCTCTGGCTGCCAAACGGATTGACTCCATCGTTGCTCGCGCCCAGCACGATGTTCCTTGGATCCTTTCCAAATTTTGGGTATTCGAAGTTCAACGCTTGCCACTGGCTCGCATCCTTAGGGTGACTCAGCATCTTATCTTTTTTATTTATCTCCGGATCATTTCCGTCATCTTCCCGCTTCTTCTCCTCCCTATCCACGTGCCAACGCAGGAGCTTTGCTACCTTAGGGTCCGTGAAATACCGCTGCAGACGAGGAGTGATCGGAAAGTACCACACCGATTTTCGAGGAGCTTTCTTCCTCTTCTTATATTGAGTGACGCCGCACACCGGACATATGGTAGACTCCGCGTGCTCGTCCCGATAAATGATGCAATTGTTCATGCACACATGGTATTTCACGTGCGGTAAATCCAAAGGACACATGATTTTCTTCGCCTCCTCGAAACTGGTTGGGCACTTGTTCCCCTTGGGAAGACGTTTGTGCCAGAAAGACATGTTCTCGTCGAAGCATGCGTCGGTCATTTTGTGTTTTACCTTCATCTCCAGAGCCATGAGCGTTACTTTCAGGCGGGTATCCTCGGGCCTGCATCCTTCATACAATGGAGTAACCGCGTCTATCTCCAGTTGATCCAGCTTGGCTTTCTCTCGGGCGGCAGCTCTTGCGTTATCCGTCTGCTTGAGAAGCAGCTCTTGAATATGAGGGTCCTGCACCCAGCCTCCATCGTTGTCTGCTCCGGCATCTTCATCTTCATGATCATGCCCTTCGTCTTGATCTTCCTCATCATCATGTACGACATCTTCTACATGATGACTGTGTACAGCATCACCGTCGTGATCATGTCCTGGAGATTCTTCGTCTTCTCGCCCGCCCTCGCCGCGGTGGTACTTGTCTTGTTTCCCTTCCTCATTTCTTGCCCGGCCCCCATGGACGACTTCATAGTCATCTTCATCACCTTGCCACCGATAGCCATCCATGAAACCAAGCAAGAGTAGGTGGTCCCGCACCTGGCCGGAATCCGGGTCCGCAATAAGGCTCTTCAGCTTGCATCTTCGACACAGACATCTTATCTCCGTCTCGTTCTTTTGAAGCATCTCGGCCTTCGCGGAGCTCAAAAACCTATTCACGATGCCTTCGGTCATCGTGCGGACCATGATCGCCTGCGGGGTAGAGCAAAACGATATTTTAGAACCAAGAAAAAATTTGGCATGACCTTCCATAAAAATAGGACCAAAAAGAACGCATAGTGCCAAAATTATCGCCGAAACGGAAATGAATCAACATTCCGGCAAAATATTGGCAGCTATCGCATTTCAAATACCGGTACCTGCAAACACAAACATATATGCAACACCACAAATACATGCAACACCACAAACATACATAGATCTAGCTAGGCCACAAAAAGTGCATGTGCACGTTGTTGGAGCGAGCTAGGGAGAAAAAAAGTAGATCTACATCATGAAGATAGCTTTCCCCTTACTTACCTATCAAAAAAGGTAATTTCACCACTTAATTTTGATGAATCTATGGTGGAAATGAGGTGAGGAGGAGGAGGCAGCCGAAAGCTTGGAGAAGGAGGTGGAGGGAATGAAGTGGGGAAAGTGAGTGGGTAGGTGTAGGACTGTCCAAAATATCTTGTTGGGGTCTCAGGTTACTAATGGCGCACCACCCACAAATGCGCCATTAGTAACCCTGGTTACTAATGGCGCACCTGCAGATGGTGCGCCATTAGTAGTTTTGCAGAAAAGTAATAT
>NC_041389.1:33478864-33516585 GCF_002162155.2 Triticum dicoccoides | reverse complement strand
TACTAATGGCGCACTGTGGCACGGTGCGCCATTAGTAGTTTAAACTAGTAATGGCGCACTGTGACACGGTGCGCCATTAGTAGTTTTGCAAAAAAAAGAATAAAAAAAATTCAGTACTGGCTCACTCCTAGTCTGGTGCGCCGTTACTAGTTAGAACTAGTAATGGCGCACTTCGGCCGGATGCGCCATTAGTATGTATGTAAAAATGAAAAAAAAATTATCACTAGTGGCACACCTTTTGTCTGGTGCGCCATTAGTGTCTTCCACACTAATGGCGCAACATCAACTGTGCGCCATTAGTATATAGTAGTGGCTCACTGCTTTCAAGATACGCCATTAGTGTCAATCCTATCTGTAGCCCTTTTCCTAGTAGTGCGGCCCCGAAGGGATGCCCTACGGGGATTAAACTAACTCCCAAGAGCCAAAATCAGAAGCAAATCATGAGCCTGCCATTGTTAATTTGGTGTAGCTAGCTGTCTCGTTGACGGTACCCTGCGCTAGATCGGCACCTGTCCATCTGCATGCACGCAGGGTAGCCAGCGGCCAAAATTCCTACTGCTTGTTGCTAAGTGTAGGTTTGCATTGTACTTCCTCCGTATCTAAATATTTGTCTTTCTAAAGATTTCAACAAGTGAGTACATACAAAGCAAAATGAGTGAATCTACACTCTAAAATATGTCTATATACATCCGTATGTGGTAGTTTATTTGAAATCTCTAAAAAGACAAATATTTAGGAACGGAGGGAGTAGCAACTAAGTACTGTTTGGAGGTGAAATACTGCACACTGTTTGCATCCTGCATTGGGATGGAAAAGGCAGCTTAGTTTGGTTTCTTAATTATATCCTTCCTTCGAAATGTAGAGAGTGTGCAAACTTTTAGGGCATTTTTGATTCGCAAGATTCTAAAAATATAGGTATAGGAAAATATAGGATTGTAGTGGCATAACCACTTAAATCCTATAGGATTAGGATAAAGTGTTTGATGCCACTGAAAAAACAAAGGAATAGTAAAAAGAGATTGGAGTGGATGTTTGGTTTCCTATGAAATGTAGTACAAAAGATTTCATAGAAAAAAATCCTACGAAGTCCAATGCTTTGGATCAAAGGACCAATATAGAAAAAATTCCTAAAGATTTATATCCTGCAGCAATCCTATAGAATTCCTTTGAATCAAAGGAGCCCTTGTTGGTTGTGTTTTTCTCCTATGGTTGATGATCGAAATGCATCATGTATTTCATTGAGATTTGGGTGCGTGCACCACTGTGCATGATGGTGCTTCACTGATGATCGAAATGCATCATGTGTTTCATTAAGATTTGTGTGTGTGCATCCCGGTGCATGCATGGTGCTTCAATATGTTTTTCTTCATATTGTTTTTTCTTCCCGGTGTCCAGAAAGGCCTTTGCTCGGTACACTGTACCTGCGGGTGGTTAGCATTTGCTGGGCAGGTTCGATGCATTTGCATGCATGATACGCGTCGACCTATCGTGATTGCGTGAGGATTGTCTTTGACCATTTGAGCCTTTGAGGAGTTATGTTTTGATCCATCAAGTATATACCTCCAGGTACGACCGCCCACGCGTGTACCTTGTACGTAGGATTGAAAAAAATATATTAAATCTTTGCAAAAAATAATATAAAATTCTTGTGTTCTATAAAATAACACTTTTTACCCTTGTTGCGGCATTCCAAATATGGTCGGTAACTTGTTGCGTTCATGATTTTGGATCCTCAAATATTCATCTATAACGCAACTCTCCGTGGATATGTAGGTATTTTAGAAACATGAACATTGTTGTCAGTATCTTCATGTACCTACCAGTATGCACTGGACAACCGCCAAACATATACTCAAGTATGTTAAAAATATTTGAAGTGCTGATCTAACATTTACCTCAACCTTGGTGAGTGGCCCCTTTTACGCAAATTGGACATATTGTCAAGATCAAACAAAATAACCATGTGTTTGCTATTTTTTTGGGTACAATCAAAAAAGCTTGCTACTGTGTCAAGATCGAGTACAGAAATACAATATAAAGGAGTGGAAATGACACATTGGAAATTATTTGGATTCGATCAGAGCTCACCGGACTAGGGGTGAACAAACTCTATGTATTTAATGTTATAATGTAGGTGCTATATAATTGTCAGCCAATCATGTGTTCCATGCCCGAACTAAGCATATCACGATAGACTTTCATTTTGTTGGAAAGAGAGTTACAAGCAAACTACTTGATATAAGGTTTGAGAATTCCCAATGTCATGTTATTGATGGTCCGTTCAAGAACTTGGAAGAATCCAAATATAACTCAATTTTAACAACGTGGTGATTAAGATAGACCAATAGAGTGCAAATATGCGTCAGTATCACATGGGTTTAGGATATACGTGAGTTAGTCTTCAGAGTTGTCACAAATCCTATAGATTAGTCATGATCAACCTCGACACACGCATACCCATCATCGTTTATTGATTAGTCATGATAAACACCAGCCCCTATCAGTACACAGACATGGCTCTCTATAGGGGTGCAACACTTCACAAACTTTGGTAGAATAAAGGGTTATATACAAGAGTTACCCAATGAAAGGAAACAAAAAAAATAGCAGAACTATGGCGAGTAATTCACAACATTATAGCCTTCAACCATCAAATTATGTGTTGCACATGTTCATCTATTTTCTACAACTATTGCTAGAAATTCCAACCTCACATCATGCGACCATGGGAAGCTCATTTTGCTAAAGCGCCTTTTGTCAAGCGAACCCTTGTGTGAAAACTAGTTACTCCACTTGCTATAGATAACATCACTGCTTCACAGTCATTATTAGTTTATTGAAGCTCAAGCTCTCTATTTATTTTTCTTCTCTAGTCGGGCAATGTACCAGTCGATGTTGACTGTTCTACTTCAATACGCTTTCGCAGTCCAGTTGGTTAACTATATATTCTGATCATTGTATATACTACAAGAGGTTCCAAAATAGTGGGAAATCTAATTAACAATGCCCGCGCATTATAATAGTGTGTACGTCGTGACAAATCATGAACTAAATGACGCACTCCGTGATGCCATTTCTGCCGGAGAGAGACTTATTAATTATAAAGTTTCAATATAGTAGGAGACTTTATTTGTTTGATATGAACACGTATGCAAAGTGCATAGCTGCACACACGTAGCATGCTATGCATGCTCATGAGAATCCGTGTTTGCTTCTCATCAACTTATATGAGATGTATCTATATCTATTACTCCCTCTGTAAACTAATATAAGAACGTTTAGATCACTATTTTAGTATTCTAAGCACTCTTATATTAGGTTCCGGAAGGAGTACATACTCTGGTAGCTTGTATGTTCGTAGCTCCAACAAAGCGGGAAAGCAACATAATGCCCATACATTGCACGACCGGAAGCGTAATAGGTTGGGGCGTCTAGGCGCCGCCGCCAAGCAAGCATTGCAAATTTCATCTCTACATAGAAGTATAAATACATGGTGTAGGTTCGTAACGGCATGTATATGGTGGGAAAGGATTTTTGCCACTTATTAAAAATAAATCAAAGACAAGATTTTTGAATATTAAGCGGTGCATGGCACCAACACTAGTTGCAGAACCGGGCTATAGCCCCGGTTCGTAAACGGCTTTAGTGCCGGTTCTGCAACCGGCACTAAAGGGTGGGGACTAAAGGTCCCCCCCCCCCCCCAATATCGGTTTGGCACGAACCGCCACTAAAGGCAACCACGTGGCACGAGCCGGGGCCGGGTGGCGGGAGACCTTTAGTACCGGTTGGTAACACCAACCGATAGTAAATGTTTGGGATGTTTTGGTTTTATTATTTATTTTTCCTTTAATTTTGTATTTTTCATTTAATTCTTTTCCTTTGCTGGTATTTTACGATACTACATATTGTACACATTATGCATATATATATATATATACAGTTTTTCCTACATGTAGCCTTCAGAGCCAGTGTCATTTTCCTTGGTGCCTTCGAAGCACGATGACAATTGGGAGTAGTTCATTGAGGCGGTAGCATGTAGTAAAATTCCTCTTTGGGATCTAGGACCTCCTCGAGCAAAAATCCCGCTATTTTCTCTTGAAGTGCTCGTATGCGCTCCTCTGGTAGGAGCGTGTTCCGCACCGAATCAAACTGTTAAGAAGGAGATCAATATGCATGTGTATTAGTTATGTGACTAGATATCGATAATGACGTAAAAACGCACGTACCCATAGCTGTCTATCAGTTTTGGTCCTTTCAGACATCATCATGCGAATGTTCTCGAGAACGCAGTATGCACAATGATCTCTCCCCTGCCCTGCTTCAGGGCCTTTACGAGAATTTAATTAGATAATAATTAATCAAGCATGATAATTAATGGTATTGAAACTAGAATTAAAGAGATGCACTAGTGCAGAACCGGGCTATATATAGCCCCGGTTCGTAAGGGGCTTTAGTGCCGGTTCTATAGCCCGGAATTAAAGAGATGCATGCTAGCTAGCTAGTACTACTTAATTAATTATACCTTGGGTCGAAACCAATACAACTTTTCTTTCCATTCGCTTGGAACCTCTTTCGAATCCCTGAACTTTGCCCAAGCCCTGCCCGCCGGCAAAGAAAATGAATAAACAAGTTATTAAATAGTTGATATCAGGAAATGACGAACTAAAGAGGCCGGCATATAGTTAATAATGTTTGAAATTACCTGTTTACTACCCCCTTCACGGTTGTGTAGTCTCTCTGATCTTTAAGTAGTGAGTCCAGTACTTCAACTATTCCTTCGTCAACTTTAATGACTAAGAAGATCCAATGGTAACTGCATGCACACACGTTTGCATGTGTTAAATAGGCGGGCATGTGCGTAACACTCATCAACTATCCTAAACCCCTATACAATTAATTATTAACATCTAGTTATCTAGTAAGTAAAAATAGAATTAAAAAAAACTTCTCAGAGAAATGTATAAAAGTGAGTGTATCTATAACTAAGATATGTCTAGATACGTGCATTTCTTTGACAAGTATTTTCGGACGGAGGGAGTATATAGCAGGAAAAAGAAAAAACAGCTAGCAAGCAAGCAAGCTGTTTCGGCTTAAAAAAACTGGAGGCTGCCAACGCTCGAGAGGACCAAAGACAGCCTGCTGATGAGTAAATTGCAAAAAACCACCACAATTAAGGATCCTGAATCAGAAAAACGTTACCATTCAATTTTTTTTCAAAAAACCACCAACATTGTACTAACAGTTTTCAAAAAACGCCGATCACTAGATTAGAGACGTTTGAGAGAAAACTGACCACTGGGACCCATTGTCAGGTGCCACGTGGCTAGAACAGAGTTAACGACGTTAGTGGACATAGTTCGGAAAAAAAACGCTAGTGGACATCACTGTCCCACCTCCCATCTCTCCTGCTCTCCCTACCCCCGACTCACTCCCCGCCGCTGCCCGGATCATACCACCGCCGACGCCCATTGCTGTCGCTGCCCCGCTCCCCCACTATCCCGCAACCGGCCCCCAATTCCGCCGCCGACCCGCGACCCAGGATCCGCACCACCGCCGCCGGATGGGGATGGCTCCTTTGACCCGGGCCACCCCTGCCCCCGTTGCGGCGCCCCGTGCTCTGGAGGAGACGGCAGCTCGCGCGCCCGTCCGCGGAAGGGGCAGCTGCTAGCGCACCCGTGCGCGCCCACTCCGGCCGGTACTGCCGCTTGCGCACCCTTGCGCGGTCGGGGCAGCTGCACGCGCGCCCGTGCGTGGCCGCGGCCGCTCCCGCTGCTCGTTGTGGACGGACAGGGCTGCTGCTAGCACATCCATGCACGCCCAGTCCGGTCGGTGCTGCGCTCGCGCTCCCATGCGTGGACGGGGCTTCTGCTTGCGTGCCCTTGCGCGGCCGTGGCGGCTCCCGCTGCTCGCACCCCTGCGTGGTCGTCGCTGCTGCTCGCGACCATGCCCCCGCTGCGGCGCGCCCGTGCGCGGGCACTCCTGCCAGTGCTGCTGCTCGCGCACCCATGAGAGGACGGGGCCGCTCCCGCTGCTCGCGCCCGTGCACGGCTGTGGCGGCTCCCGCTGCTACTCACACCCCCTAGAACAGCGGGGCGGCAACGGCATCCCTCGCCGGCGGCGACCGGCGGTCCGGCATGGGATCCTTTCGGATCGGGGCGGCGGCGGCTGTCCGTGTGAATCGGGATCGGGTGGAGGACGGGTGTTTTTTTATTAGAGATAGAGAAATAAGATCGCACTGACATGTAGGCCCATGTCTTTTCTGACGGTCAATTATATTCTAGTCAACCGTCGTTAGTTTTTGTAGCTACGTCATCGCTTATAGTGGGACCAATCTGTCTGTTTTACACTTAGCAAGTGTTTACCTCAGCGATCAGTGTTTTTTGAAAACTGTCAGCACAATGTTGGTGATTTTTTGAAAAAAACCGAATGGTGGCGGTTTTCTGAATTAGGGTCCGCAATTCTGGTGATTTTTTGCAATTTACTCCCTGCTGATAGAAAGTGTCACATGCATGCGCCACATCAGCTGTTTCGGGCCGGTCACCTTGTCTCCTAAGTTTCCTCGTGTAAGCGGATGTGTATATGCTACTAGTGTCTGCGTATGCTTGCTTGGACAAGGGCTTCACACGTAGGAGTACGTACGTACGGTCCCCAGGATACAAAGACAAGTTTTTTTTAACTAGGCTAGATATGAAACCGGAAGGCCCTTGTCACTATGTACTCCGTACTACTAGTACTGTGCATGCATGCATGCACCTCTGTTACGGATTTTTTTTTTCTTTTGCGGATTTTGCTCTTACACCGACACGTGCGCAACACGGCAAAAATATTAGGAACTCACACTCTGGAGCACTCGTACGCCAGCTAGCTAGCTATTCACGACAAGGGACGGAGTTACTCGTATCTAGTACTCCCAAACTCCCATGTTAAAAAGAAGTGTGGATAAAATTATCCATTGACAATTGTTGGAACTTGAAGAAGTAGTGTGGATAATTTGATGCAGAAAAAGAGAGATGGTGTGAACAGGAGGAGCTTGAATACATGCATGCATGGTGCAGGATGGCATCACCGCATACGCATGCATGCATGCACGAAGAAAAAGCTAGCGTAGCTGTACTATTCATTTGTGACATTGACACATTGTGTTGCTTGCAAGTTGCAATCCATTTGTGTTGTTCTTGCATGCAGATTTTGACTTTCCTTCTGCCTGCTTGATTGATGGTTAAATTATCTAGCTCTAGATAAATTGAGGAAATCACCGGGCGGGAGTCACAACCACAGTATCATTACATTTGTCCAGCATTAGCATAATTTGTTAGGCCCCAGTTGCTTATTTGCTCATGAGGTGGCTGCTGCTTATTTGCTCTTCAGATTCGGTCATACGTTTGCTTTGGCTAGCGATAGAATGAGCCGTCGTCAGTTGTGCGCTGACTGGCCAAAACATTCTCACTTTTGTCAACCACTTTCACCACGCACGCGTGGTCAATGTCACCCACACTCAGATCCAGCCAGCTGGTAGGTTTGGATTAAGGTGGCCTACCTATTAATTAAGCATATGCGTGTTACAAAAAGCATAGATTTCGTTAATTAGTAGAGTAATTAAGCTTATCCCTGTGGGTTGTCATGGGCGACTATTTTTCGAAAGATTTTGTCCGTTGTCATGATCGCTAGCTTGTAGAGCAAACTGAAGCTGGGTGTACATAGTCTATTTAAATGTTCATGAGTGGCGGTGGAAGCAACACCAATAGCCATTTAATCATTGTGCTACCTCCTTTTCGATCGATGACTGAATCAATATCAGGAAACATGTATTAGACATGTCAAAAAAAATTAATTATTCTCTCCACTTTTTTACAAAGTCCCAAAACTTTTCCCATCGGCTTTAACAATAATACATAAGTTATGTGATACAAAAATCATACAATCAATTTGTATTCAAAAAATTCCAAAATTATCATTATTGTGATATGTGACTCATATATTATTGTTAATTTGTTTGCAAAATACTCCCTTCGGTTCTTTTTAGTTTGCATATAAGTGTTGTCCGATGTCAAAGTATCTCTAATTTGACTAAACTTATAGAAAAAAGTATCAACATATACAATACCAACTTAGTAGTGCCAGATTCATTGTGAACTGTAGTTTCATAGTATATAAATATGGTCAAACTTTGTAAACTTTGACTTGAAAAAAACTAATACGCAAAGTAAAAAGGACCGAAGAGAGTATATTATCTGTTAAATTGATGATTTAAAGTTTAATAAAAAGTCTTACGTACTGAAATACGTATCCGATGAGAAGATCGTGTACACATTATATTGGTTGTAGTTTTGTCTTGAGCATATTATTTTAAGTCGTCGGCTAGAAGCTATAGCTAAGCTTATGGTGAGTACTCTACTCACCCATACAGCTAGCAGAGCCATAGTCATGTGCACACATACATGGGTGGATAGAAGTCTCGTGGCTGCCGCATAGCATCAAATCTACATATGTGTCGCGTACGTATAAACAAAGAATCTCCTGTGCTCTCTACCAGCTTCTACGCACACACACTTGTTTATGTCACCTCAGCTGTAGCTCTAGTTTGTAATCATGCTTGCAAGTTGCGCATTTGTTTGACCTAGGTAAGGAGTGGCGTGGCACAGACTACAACGTAGCATACATTAAGGTATACTACTCACGGAGAACAACGTCCAGATAACTGTGGCTGGGACGACAGGGTAATCATTTCCTCGATTGCTCTCCATGGATAGAGAGGACAATGTATCGTGAGAGCTAGTACAAGCTACTCCTTTCGTTCGGAATTACTTGTCACAAAATTGGATGTATGTACAACTAAAATACATCTAGATACCTTCATTTTTTAAATGAATAATTTCGAATGAAGGGAGTAGGTTGCTAGCTTGCACACCATTGACCATGTGTTCCGCGCCAAGTCTAGGCTCTAGAGCATGTATATACATGGGGTACGTGGGAGCACAGGCTTGAGTTTCGGCGTGGGCGACCCAAGGCGGCACTACTAGGAAAAGGCCTACTAATGACGCACTGGTTTTGCCTACTAATGACGCACTACCGGTGCGCCATTAGTAGCACACCACTAGTATTTTTTACTAATGGCGCACCACTAAGTGCGCCATTAGTATGTAAGAACATGCGTCATTAGTATGCCTCTCGGGGGGCCATACGTAACCATGTGCTTTGTCATACTAATGGCGCACTCTGTGGTGATGCGTCATTAGTATCCTTTGGCATACTAATGGCGCACCTGGAGGTGATGCACCATTAGTATGAATATTTGGTTTTTTTTTCTTTTCTGATTTTTGCACAGGTTACAAAATATATTATTGGACAAAATATAGACAGCAGCACATAACAACAGCAGATTCAACAAATACAATAGAAGATTAGTCTCCGAATACAATTCATCATATTAGTCTCCGAATTCAAAAGACCGAACAAAGATAAAACATTAAAAGTCTCAAGACCTCGAGTATCAAGTTTGTCTTCACATTACAAGTCGATATCGATCATCTAAACTACCATCACATAGAAGAGAACTGCGGTCATGACGATAAGCATCATCGCGATCAAACTGGTTTTCATCCGGTTCTTCCAACGCTCCCTCCTCTCTCCCGCTAGATAGCGGGCGTATCTAGATTCGGCCTCTGCCCTAGTGGTGTATCCTTTGTAACTGTTACCGCTGAAACGGTGAACCTGTCTCCGACACTCCTCCCAGTCGTCGTAGACTCCGGGAACCTTACCCTTGTACACGACATACGACGACATCTCTATGCACAAGCCAAACAACAGACAATACATAAGCAATATGTAAGTATGCAACAAAAGGATCGAAAGAGAAAAGCAAGACATTAATAGCACGATTCATGGTCCTACTAATAAATAGCATCGATTACATCTAAGTTGAATGACTGTCCAAACCAAAGAGACATACGAATTCATTAAAGTTTAATTACAAGATGAGCCAATCAATGTTTCAGAACTACACATCACTACTTTCGACTCGACTCATCGCACATGAGCATGGATGAAGCCGTCGTCTGTCGTGATGGTCATGAAATCGCGGTCGTTGTCACCCTGCATTTTTAGCATTCCATCTATCTCACTGTTGGACGGTTGATATATGCGGCAGAACTGCCCCGAGGTATGAAGGACATCTTGATGGATGATGTCTGCAAACTCCGACTGGATGCGAAAGAATTCTTGTCTGAGGTCCGCGTCCTGGGTTGCCGACAACCTCGCGGCCCAATCTTTGAGACTATCTGGTAGCAGAAGGTGATGATGGTCCCTTACGATCGCCCGCATGTGATGGAGGGCGTAGTAGGCATCCTTCTGACCGCCAGGCGGCTGCTTGACGCAGCAGAACTTCGTATTGTGTGAGAAGGTGTGCTTGCCGTACTTACGAACTACCCTGGTGAAGGTGCCTCCAGATTTGGCATAGCCGGGGAGAACATCATCAAGAACTTTCTTGACATTTGTGTACTCTATCTTGGAGTTATGGTTCGGGTCGAAATGCGTGGTCATGGAATATTTCGGGCTTAGGAGGATGAGTGTGCAATGTGTGTCACTGCACAGAACACAGAATGTTAGAAAAAAAAAGAATGATCGAAATCTAAGAAATCATATGTTACGGGGCGGTTAAGGGATGACTTACTCAGGAAAGTAAGCCACAAGGAAGTTATCCTTATCTGGGTTTGCCAGAATGACGTCTTCGAGGTGTGTACTCGCAACTTGGCGGTCCCCAGCGCTGCTCAAGTGCTTGGCACGCATGTAGAAGGGGTCGACTATCATGATGTCCGGGTTCTTGTCTCTAATGATCCGCATCTTCATACTCAGCGAAAACAGCCGAACGAAGGTGTAGTGCAGCGGATGAAGGTTAAACATAGCAAAGATGTCATCAAACTGCAGGACGATCGTACCCCCGATGTCGCCATCCACAAAGCCCTTGCCCTCTGGCACCTTGGCCACGAAAACCGGGTATGCCACATCATTCTCTCTGAGACGCCGCTTCTCCAAAGAAAGAACACTGTCGTGCAGACTCCGCATAGCGCCGGTTGCAGCATTGAGCATATTTGGCGATAGCATCGCCCTACCCGCTACATGCACCCTCCTCGAGATATCCTTAGGTGAAGGTGGCCCGTCCTGAGCACGGATCGAACTCGGTGCCGGCTGGCTCGCACCGGCGCCCTTGTTAGTCTTTCGTTTCCGTACCTTCTTCTTGATCTCCTGTAATGGGGCCGAGTTCTGCTCACAGACCGCCTTCTTGAGCGTGTTGGGGCTGATAATATTTCGCACCTCAGCTATCTGAGGCTCGGTGAAGGCGGGAGCTGGAGGCGTCTCCTGAGAACTGAACGCCAAACGACGCCTGTTGCAATTGGATTTCTCCGCCGTATCAGCTAGATTGCGGTCGTCTTGGTTGGGTTCTTGAGAAAGAGGCCCACAGAACTCGTCAGCGTACCCATGTTCGGCAAAGTACTTATCGACTTTGGTAAATGTACCGTCGTCGTTGTCGTCGTCGTCCGGATCCTGTGCCATAGGGATGTCCGTATCCTGTGCCATAGGGATGTCCGGCATAGGGATGTCCGGCAGGTCCGGTAGCGTTGCGGCGTTCTTGCCATGGCTTGGCGCCGGCACGACTGGCGGTCTTGTCTGTGGGGTGGTGTCCCCCGCCCCCAATCCAATCTGGCTCTTCGGCCAAAGCAGGGGCCAGTTTACACAGGCGCTAAGGGTCATCTCAGCTTCTTCGTTGGCCCCAGCGGGTCGAATCGGAGGTAACAACTCATCGCAGCCTGGCAGCACCCGAACCACTTCAACCCTATACACTGTGGGTGCCATCGGATTACCGTGGAACATGCGGTTGCCTGGTTGAACGATTCTGCCCTTGGCGACATCGACCAACTCGCCGCCCACGAAGTGCAGAAGAGTGCAAGGAACGTCGGCGGCACCTTGCGAAAACATGTAGGGCGTCAGGGATGCCCAGTCAAAGGCAAGGAGATGAAGTCATCGGCCGAGAGGCTTAGTTACCGTGATGTCGTCGAGCTCGGCTAATGTCGAGGCACCGCCAACGGCGGGCGTGCAACTGACGGAGGGGGCGCTTGCTGGCGAGGTGCCGACCGGCGTACACCCGGGTGCATTAAGCTCCAATGCCCGTGCCGGCGCCGGAGAGACGAATACCGCATCCGCCGGAGACACCAATGGCGCCGCCGGAGGCACCAATGGCGCCGCCTGCGCGCTATGCGAGTTGCTCGCCGTGAAGCTGGGAACCGGGGGAGACCCCTATTGGCCGCCCGCAATCCACGTCGTCAGCCCATGAATCAACGTAGGCACCATGGCGTTGAGCTTCGTTCCCAGTTGTTGTTCCACTTTCTCTTGGACAAGCTCCGGAATCCGCGCCACTTGTGCCTTGAGTGCTTCAACCTCGCGCGTCTGGCTTTCTGAGCTGGTCTTTTTCTCCTTCTGCACACCAGCGGTATAGTATGACCCCCATTTTGTGGACAAGCCTTTGCCGGCCACACGACCAGCTGACGTTGGCTTAGTGAGCTTATCCTTGTTTTTCATTACGTTCAACGCCCTATTTAAAGGGGTGTCGAAAGGGGAGCTCTAAAACGACCCCGCGCTACTGCTTTCAGTTTCCTGCGGAAGGAACGTGAACCATTTAGAAATATTGGGGATTAATTAGAGTGCAACCATATGGAGCTAATTACGCGCGGGTGTATTCCTTACTAGAACAAGCTCAAGCGCCCTGGTCTTCGGATCCGTGGTAAGCTCCTTTGTTATCGGGTCCTCCTTGTACCGGGCCCTGACAAAGTTCCTGGTCTGCTTGTCTCCGCTGTATTTCTCGAAGCGGGGCGGTAGGCCTTGCTCGGCACGCTCCGCGTCCTCCTTGTCCCATATAGGCTCCGCCACTCTGTAACCGCCGGGACCGAGTTTGTGTTCCCCTAAGTTCAACTCCCGCATTTCTTTCCCCCACTGACTTGATTCGGAGGTTGTGCTGCTCTTGCACTTGATCTTGAACTCCTTGTAGTCATCTTCGCTGATCGAAGAATATTTCGCCTTGATCTTCTCATAACTACCACCTTTATCAATCATTCTCTTCACCGCGCTTCTCCAAGTAGACAGGGTCGTGCTCATCCTCGTGAGGGCGGCACTATTCACTTTATTCCCTGAGAGGCGTGTGTTTTCAAAATCGGCGGTGAACTTGTATCGTTCGTGCAGCTTCGTGAAGAGGAGGTTGCACAAATTCCCTCGGTCCTTATGCCTAAGGTTCTCGGTGTTGATCGAGACGGTGCTCCGGAGAATGCACCCGAGCTGAAGCGAGTACCCCTTGACTATATGTTTTGGCTCCGTTGGATGCCCGTAGTAGTCCACTTGAGTAAATTCCTCCTTGAGGGTGCTAAGCGTATTCGGGCGCAGGTCCTTCCTTTGTTTCTTCGGTTGGCTGCCATCTGTGTGTGCTCCACCATCATCAGTGGTGGCATCCTCGGCAGCACCATCAGTGGTGTCATCCCCGACGCCACTAGGGGTTGTGTAGTCAGGATAGGTGTCTTCCGCGGCGTCCTCATAGCGGTGAGGTTGTTCCTCCATCTCCTGGGACAACTCCCAGAATTGCTTGCCGCCCGAACCGCCGGCCTCATCATTGTGGGCCATGTTTCGCTCTAAATAGGAAAAAAGTTTGGTCAAAAAGTTGGTTATTGCCAAGGAACAAGATCATGGTCTCATCATTTAGGGTTTGTCGACACCGAGGCATCCTAAAAGCTAAGCTTTTATCATTTAGGGTTTGTCGACGCCGAGGCACCCTAAAAGCCTAAGCGTACATCATTTAGATTCTCATCGACACCGAGGCACCCTAAAAGCCAAGGTTTCATCATTTAGGGTTGTCGACGCCGAGGCACCCTAAATGCTAAGTTAAGTTTTCATCATTTAGGGTTTATCGATGCCGAGGCACCCTAGGTTGGGCCTAATCACTTGGCACTAATCACTTGGCTCTATTGCCACCTATGTTGGGTTTATCATCTAGGGTTTATCGATGCTAAGGAGAATTCTAAATTGGGCCTAATCACTTGGCTCTATTGCCACCTATGGTTTAATGCAGCAAGAATGGCAGGGCAGTTGATCCTACTTAACTAAGTACTAAGATACCCCGGCCCATGCATTAGTCGCAAGTACCCCACATGTCCTATTTTTAGCAAAGTCATGCTAAACTTCACGGAAAATTTTAGCATGACCTTTGCTGAAAATAGGACAGATGAAGTACCCGAATTTGCCGGAACGGAAGTTAAGCGACATTCCGGCAAACTCAAGGGCCTCTCGGGGTACCTGCAAATTCATCATGACACAATGGTCGGAGACAAAACCCAGCAAACTAGCAAGATGATCATTATCTTTGCAAGACAATAGCTCAAGTTTTTGACAGTAGCCTCTGAAGAAAACAGCATTGCAACATTCAAGTTTAGACATACACACTGAACATTTGACCAGTTACCTCTGAAGAAAAATATACGCTGACTATTGGACACAAAGAAAACAGCTATTGTAAACATTAAGTCATGGTAGTGTGCGCTGAAGCAATTATAGTATAGGAACAACAACACAACAGTAGCAAATACAAGTCCTTAGTAAGTGTAAGCGAAGTGTACTAGAGCTGTAAACATACTTAAAAAACCCAACTACTGGACACAGTAAATCATGGTCATTTTAACTGTAAAAAGAGTTCCACATGACAGTAGATGATTGAAAGAGCTCAAATACTAGTACAAAGATAAACTTGAAAAATGATCAACAACAGCCGCAGAGATACTATTGTGAAGCAAAATATGAGGAAAAGAGGAAATTCAGAACATGAGAGACAAAACTCTATTTTCATGACAGAACAATTATTACACAATAGAGCCACAGGAAATACAGGGGAAGGAAAATTATATCACTCTATATTAGTGTAGCCACTATCTAACAAAACCAGAATGTTAACAAAATTACACCATGATGATACCAAATTCTTTTAGCAGTACAATGAGTTCACAGGATAAAAAAATCATCCACATTCACCAACCCAAACTGGTGGAGATACAGCAAACCAGAACATAGCCTCTTAAAATATTTGTTATAAGGTTGTGATTCCATGATGTTATAAGGTACCTGTTTTGATCAGAAACAGCAATTGCCACAAAATAATTTCACACACATATTCCAACAAGCACTTCAAAACAGTAGAATATTTACTAGCTGTGTTTGCCAAACTACAACTATGTGATAGTGAACAACACAAGAGGTGCTGCTGCTCAGGGCTTCAATTTGAAATACTACTGGAAGATAACTAACTAAAAATATGTGGAAGTGGAGCATTACAACTCTACAGAAAGATAACGCAATGTAACAAAAGTGTGACTCTATCTACAATGAGTGGAAATGGCCAAGCCTAAACAACTTACTACTTAACCAATTCTTAGGCAGGCCATACACAACACGATGGCTCATAACGCACCAACCAGTCAGATAACAAGAGCAATTTAGCACCACTGATACAGTGCTCCAGCTACCAAACCAAACAAGTAAATCAATTACCACACCAGCAGAACCATCTGCGACTTACCGTGGCCGATGCACAAAATTCGGTTGTAGCTGGGGTTGAGCACGCGAAGCTTCGTCAGTTCCTGAAGCCCCGCGACGTTGGCGATCTTGTTCCGCGACAGATCCAACGAGTGCAGGCCCTTCGGCAGCGATCCCGGGGAGATATGAACTGCATGACGAATAGAACAACTCAAATTTAGTTACTGAATGTCTGAAGATGCTACTGTCTAGTACGGGAGCACGGGAGCGCGCGAGCACGCGGGAACGATGGCCGCAAGAAGTAGCAGCCGCGAGTACGGTTAACTGAACCTACTATTTTCATCAGGCTGGAGACTGGCAACAAGATAGTAATATTTATCACTTCTATTCTTGCCCAAAATCGCACATTTGTATTTATTACATTAAACTTATGTGCGTACAATTAGATAACCAGTTCAATCATTACATGAAACTAGCGATGGTATAACAGCAACAATCATAATATCTACACTTGTACAGGTACAAAGAAATGCTCATGACAGACACTAATATGCAAGAGGGCAGACTGAGATTAAGGCCACTCCCACATGATAATCCGACGAAACAAGAAGTGCAGAGGCCTTGGACAACACAACTCAACATAAACAAATTGCACAATCAGCAAGCAGCACAACATTGCAGATCAACTGGTTATCCATCAAGAAACTACGCAAGTACCATGTCGGCAAGCCCGATGCAAGGGCGAAACACAGGCACGGCCACTCCTCCCTCTAGCTTAACTCCTAACCCTACTCCAACTAAAATAAAATCGCAGAGCTCACCAACAAGGCAACAGCTCACCAACACAGTGCTGCCAAACCGTACCCACGTTGGGCATCCCGCCGCGCCGGCAGAGGAAGCAGGCGACCAACCCACACGGGCAGGCGGCGGCAGAGGCTACAAAGCAGCAGCAGCGCGGCATGGCGCGCAGATCTCGAGGGGAAGCTAGAGAAAGGCGGCCGCAAGCAACAGCAGCAGCGGCACGACGGGGCGGCGACGGCGAGCTCCTGCTCTGCTCCTAACCCTAGGTCACCGCCCCGTGGGGGCATGGGGATGAGCGAGGGAGAGAGGGAGGGAGGGAGAGAGACTAACCAGGCCGCGCGGGGAGGCTCGCGCCGTCGTCGAGGAGCGCGTCCGACGAGTCTAGCCGCCCTCGAGGGGCATCTCCGACGAGAGAGATTTGGTGGTGGTCGGAGCGGAGATGACGGAGGGCTCAAGGCAGAGGCGGCGCTCGAGGGGGAGGAAGGGGAGAGGGAGGCGGCGGGGGCGCGTGGGCGGCTGCGGCGCCGTGGGTCGGGGTAGCGCGGTGGCGCGGTGGAGGGAGGGAGCGGCGCGGTGGAGGGAGAGGAAGGAAGTGTCGATCTGGCGAGAGGGAGAGGGACGAGGGAAGGACGAAGTGTATGGATGGGGGCAGATTACTAATGGCGCACCACCTGAGGGTGCGCCATTAGAATGTTTTTTTAGTTCGAGCACGCAGGTTATATTCCACCTAATCCAATCCACAACAGAACCCCCCCACTAGCCCGACCGGTCAGCACGCAACACACACACCAGGAGGTCCTGGGTTCGATTTCCAGGCTCCCCAATATTTTTTTTTGCATTTTAAATGTTGTTTGATATTTATTTGTGTTTAAATATGTTCAAACTTGTTTAAATCATAACAGTAATATTTTTTTATAAAACAGTAATAATTTTTTAAAAAATATGTTCAAATTTGTTACTTGAAAATATCATCGGCGGCGGCGGTGGAGCGGGGGAGGGAGCGGGGGAGGGAGCAGGGGAGGGTAAGGGGGGCCGGGTGCTCGTCGGCGGCGGTGGAGCGGGGGAGGGTTGCGGTGGGTCGGCGGCGGCGGTGGAGCTAGCGGGGTGGGTGCGGGTGGGATCGAGATGGAGGGGGATCGAGATCGAGATGGAGGGGGAATCGAGATCGAGATGGTGGCGGATCAAGATCGAGTGTCCTCATGAATTCAAAAAGTGCCCATGAAATTTAAAAGTATTCATGATATCAAAAAGTGCCCATGAAATACAATCGAGAAATGAAGACTACGATTTAAATACAATCGATCTTAGCTAGCTATCTGTTCACAATCTTCTTGCCCTTCTTCTTCGCAAATGGAGTTCTTCTGTGGAACGAACGTCCTTTAGGTAGGGTGGTCCTGCTTCTTCTTGTGGTATGTGCTGCTACTTCATCGTCGTCGTCATGTTCGATCTTCGGGTCGCCGTACTTGTCGAAGTCTTGCTCATTGGCTACTCCATCCATTTTGATGATCTTCCTTTTGCCTCTCCTCACGACAACACGACTGGGCTTTGACGAGTCGGTAATGAAGAAGCATCGGTCCACTTGGGAAGCCAGTACCCATGGCTCATTTTTCGCGGTGACGTATGCGCCCGCAGTCTTGGATTTGGCTTCGGGTATAACCATGGTGGTGAAATACCGGTCTTCTTTTAGGACGCTCTTGGCCCATCTGACACGGAACATCGGGACCTTGTTGGAAATATGCCCTTGAGGCAATAATAAAAGTATTATTATTATATTTCCTTGTTCATGATAATTGTCTTTTATTCATGCTATAACTGTATTATCCGGAAATCGTAATACACGTGTGAATACATAGACCACAATATGTCCCTAGTGAGCCTCTAGTTGACTAGCTCGTTGTGATCAACAGATAGTCATGGTTTCCTGGCTATGGACATTGGATGTCGTTGATAACGGGATCACATCATTAGGAGAATGATGTGATGGACAAGACCCAATCCTAAGACTAGCACAAAAGATCGTGTAGTTCATTTGCTAGAGCTTTGCCAATGTCAAGTATCTCTTCCTTCGACCATGAGAGCGTGTAACTCCTGGATACCGTAGGAGTGCTTTGGGTGTATCAAACGTCACAACGTAACTGGGTGACTATAAAGGTGCACTACAGGTATCTCCGAAAGTATCTATTGTTTTATGCGGATCGAGACTGGGATTTGTCACTCCGTGTAAATGGAGAGGTATCTCTGGGCCCACTCGGTAGGACATCATCATATGCGCAATGTGACCAAGGAGTTGATCACGGGATGATGTGTTACGGAACGAGTAAAGTGACTTGCCGGTAACAAGATTGAACAAGGTATTGGATACCGACGATCGAATCTCGGGCAAGTAACATACCGATAGACAAAGGGAATTGAATACGGGATTGATTAAGTCCTTGACATCGTGGTTCATCCGATGAGATCATCGTGGAACATGTGGGAGCCATCATGGGTATCCAGATCCCGCTGTTGGTAATTGACCGGAGAACGTCTCGGTCATGTCTACATGTCTCCCGAACCGGTAGGGTCTACACACTTAAGGTTCAATGACTCTAGGGTTATAAAGGAAGTTTGTATGTGGTTACCGAATGTTGTTCGGAGTCCCGGATGAGATCCCGGACGTCACGAGGAGTTCCGGAATGGTCCGGAGGTAAAGATTTATATATGGGAAGTCCTATTTTGGCCACCGAAAAATGTTCGGGATTTTTCGGTATTGTACCGGGAAGGTTCTAGAAGGTTCCGGAGTGGGGCCCACCTGCATGGGGGGACCCACATAGACGTGGGTAGTGGGGGCAAGGCCCCACACCCCTGGTCAAGGCGCACCAAGATCCCCCCTTAGAAGGAATAAGATCATATCCCGAAGGGATAAGATCAAGATCCCTAAAAAGGGGGGATAACAATCGGTGGGGAAGGAAATAATGAGATTTCTTTCCTCCCACCTTGGCCAACGCCCCAATGGACTTGGAGGGCAAGAAGCCAGCCCCTCCACCCCTATATATAGTGGAGAGGCGCATGGGAGCTATACACGAAGTTCTGGCACAGCCCTACCTCTCTCCCTACTCCTCCTCTCCCATGGTGCTTGGCGAAGCCCTGCTGGATTGCCACGCTCCTCCACCACCACCACGCCGTTGTGCTGCTGTTGGATGGAGTCTTCCTCAACCTCTCCCTCTCTCCTTGCTGGATCAAGGCGTGGGAGACGTCACCGGGCTGTACGTGTGTTGAACGCGGAGGTGCCGTCCGTTCGGCACTAGGATCATCGGTGATTTGAATCACGACGAGTACGACTCCATCAACCCCGTTCACTTGAACGCTTCCGCTTAGCGATCTACAAGGGTATGTAGATGCACTCTCTTTCTACTCGTTGCTGGTCTCTCCATAGATAGATCTTGGTGACACGTAGGAAAATTTTGAATTTCTGCTACGTTCCCCAAAAGTGGCATCATGAGCTAGGTCTATTGCGTAGATTCTTTGCACGAGTAGAACACAAAGTAGTTGTGGGCGTTGATGTTGTTCAATATGCTTACCGTTACTAGTCCAATCTTGTTTCGACGGTATTGTGGGATGAAGCGGCCCGGACCGACCTTACACGTACTCTTACGTGAGACAGGTTCCACCGATTGACATGCACTTGGTGCATAAGGTGGCTAGCGGGTGCCAGTCTCTCCCACTTTAGTCGGAACGGATTCGATGAAAAGGGTCCTTATGAAGGGTAAATAGCAATTGGCATATCACGTTGTGGTCTTGCGTAGGTAAGAAACGTTCTTGCTAGAAACCCATAGCAGCCACGTAAAACATGCAACAACAATTAGAGGACGTCTAACTTGTTTTTGCAGGGTATGCTATGTGATGTGATATGGCCAAGAAGAATGTGATGAATGATATGTGATGTAAGAGATTGATCATGTTCTTGTAATAGGATTCACGACTTGCATGTCGATGAGTATGACAACCAGCAGGAGCCATAGGAGTTGTCTTTATTTATTGTATGACCTGCGTGTCATTGAAGAACGCCATGTAAACTACTTTACTTTATTGCTAAACGCGTTAGTCATAGAAGTAGAAGTAGTCGTTGGCGTGACAACTTCATGAAGACACGATGATGGAGATCATGATGATGGAGATCATGGTGTCGTGCCGGTGACGATGATGATCATGGAGCCCCGAAGATGAAGATCAAAAGGAGCAAAATGATATTGGCCATATCATGTCACTATTTGATTGCATGTGATGTTTATCATGTTTATGCATCTTGTTTTCTTAGGACGACGGTAGTAAATAAGATGATCCCTTACAAAATTTCAAGAAGTGTTCTCCCCTAACTGTGCACCGTTGCTACAGTTCGTCGCTTCTAAGCACCACGTGATGATCGGGTGTGATGGATTCTTACGTTCACATACAACGGGTGTAAGACAGTTTTACACAGCGAAAACACTTAGGGTTAACTTGACGAGCCTAGCATGTGCAGACATGGCCTCGGAACACGGAGACCGAAAGGTCGAGCATGAGTCATATGGTAGATACGATCAACATGAAGATGTTCACCGATGATGACTAGTCCGTCTCACGTGATGATCGGACACGGCCTAGTTGACTCGGATCATGTGATCACTTAGATGACCAGAGGGATGTCTATCTAAGTGGGAGTTCATAAGATGAACTTAATTATCCTAAACATAGTCAAAAGACCTTTTGCAAATTATGTCGTAAGCTCGCGCTTTAGTTCCACTGTTTAGATATGTTCCTAGAGAAAATATAGTTGAAAGTTGATAGTAGCGATTATGCGATCAGTAGAAAGCTTATGTCCTTAATGCACCGCTCAGTGTGCTGAACCCCAACGTCGTTTGTCGATGTTGCGAACATCGGACATACACGTTTTGATAACTACGTGATAGTTCAATTAAATGGTTTAAGTAGAGGCACCAAAGACGTTTTCGAAACGTCGTGGAACATATGAGATGTTTCGAGGGCTGAAATTGGGATTTCAGGCTCGTGCCCACGTCAAGAGGTATAAGACCTCCGACGATTTTCTTAGCCTGCAAACTAAGGGAGAAAAGCTCAATCGTTGAGCTTGTGCTCAGATTATCTGAGCACAACAATCACTTGAATCGAGTGGGAGTTGATCCTCCAGTTGAGATAGTGATGTTTCCCCAAAGTCATTGCCACCAAGCTGCTAGAGCTTCGTGATTAACTATAACATATCAGGGATAGATATGATGATCCTTGAAATATTCATGATGTTTGACACCGCGAAAGTAGAAATCATGAAGGAGCATCAATTGTTGATGGTTGGTGAAACCACTAGTTTCAAGAAGGGCAAGGGAACAAAGGGATACTTCATGAAACGGCAATTCAGCTGCTGCTCTAGTGAAGAAACCCAAGGTTGAACCCAAACCCGAGACTAAGTGCTTCTGTAATAAGGGGAACAACCACTGGAGCAGCATTACCCTAGATACTTGGTAGATGAGAAGGCTGGCAAGATCGATAGAAGTATATTGGATATACATTATGTTAATGTGTACTTTACTAGTACTCCTAGTAGCACCAGGGTATTGGATACCGGTTCGGTTGCTAAGTGTTAGTAACTCGAAATAAAAGCTACGGAATAAACAGAGACTAGCTAAAGGTGAGCTGACGATATATGTTGGAAGTGTTTCCAAGGTTGATATGATCAAGCATTGCACGCTCCCTCTACCACCGAGATTGGTGTTTGCGTTGAGCATAGACATGATTGGATTATGTCTATCGCAATACGGTTATTCATTTAAGGAGAATAATGGTTACTCTATTTTTGAATAATACCTTCAATGGTCTTGCACCTAAAGGAATGGTTTATTGAATCTCGGTCGTAGTGATACACATTTTCATGCCAAAAGATATAAGATAGTAATGATAGTACCACTTACTTGTGGCACTGCCATGTAAGTCACAATGGTATAAAACGCATGAAGAAGCTCCATGTTGATGGATCTTTGGACTCACTCGTTTTTGAAAAGTTTGAGACATGCGAACCATGTCTATTGGTGTATATGCATGAAGAAACTCCATGCAAATGGATCGTTCGGACTCACTTGATTTTGAATCACTTGAGATATGCAAATCATACCACATGGGCAAGATGACTGAAAAGCCTCATTTTCAGTAAGATGGAACAAGATAGCAACTTGTTGAAAGTAACACATTTTGATGTGTGCAGTCGAATGAGTGCTGAGGCATGCAGTGAATATCATTATGTTCTTACTTCACAGATGATTCGAGTAAATGTTGAGTATATTTACTTGATGAAACACAAGTCTGAATTATTGAATGGTTCAAGTAATTTCAGAGTGAAGTAGCAGATCATTGTGACAAGAGGATAAAATGTCTATGATATGATCATAGAGATGAATATCTGAGTTACGAGTTTTGGCGCACAATTAAGACATTGTGGAAATTGTTTCGCAATTAATACCGCCTGGAACACCATAATGTGATGGTGTGTCCGAACATCATAGTTGCACCCTATTGGATATGGTGCGTACCATGATGTCTCTTATCGAATTACCACTATCATTCATGGGTTAGGCATTAGAGACAACCACATTCACTTTAAATAGGGCACCACGTAATTCCGATGAGATGACACCGTATGAATTATGGTTTAGAGAAACCTAAGTTGTCGTTTCTTAAAAGTTTGGGGCTGCGACGCTTATATGAAAAAGTTTCAGGTTGATAAGCTCGAACCCAAAGCGGATAAAATGCATCTTCATAGGAAACCCAAAACAGTTGGGTATACCTCCTAATTCAGATCCGAAAGCAATATGAATTGTTTCTAGAATCGGGTCCTTTCTCGAGGAAAAGTTTCTCTCGAAAGAATTGAGTGGGAGGATGGTGGAGAATTGATGAGGTTATTGAACCGTCTCTTCAACTAGTGTGTGACAGGGCACAGTGAGTTGTTCCTATGGCACCTACACCAATTGAAGTGGAAGCTTATGATATTGATCATGAAACTTCGGATCAAGTCACTCCCAAACCTCGTAGGATGACAAGGATGCGTACTACTTCAGAGTGGTACGTAATCCTGTCTTGAAGGTCATGTTGCTAGACAACAATGAACCTACGAGCTATGGAGAAGCGATGGTGGGCCCGGATTCCGATAAATGGCTTGAGGCCATAAAATCCGAGAGAGGATCCATGTATGAAAACAAAGTGTAGACTTTGGCAGAACGGCTCGATGGTCGTAAGGCTAATGAGTACAGATGGATTTCAAAAGGAAGACGGACAATGATGGTAAATGTCACCATTAAGAAAGCTCGACTTGTCGTTAAGATGTTTTCCGACAAGTTCAAGGAGTTGACTACGATGAGATTTTCTCACTCGTAGCAATGCTAAGAGTCTGTTGGAATTATATTAGCGATTACTGCATTATTTATGAAATCTTGCAGATAGGATGTCAAAACATTGTTTCCTCGACGATTTTAATGAGGAAAGGTTGTATGTGATACAACCGGAAGGTTTTGTCAATCCCGAAAGATGCTAATAAGTATGCAAAGCTCCAGCAATCCTTCTAAGGACTGGAGTGAGCATCTCGGAGTTGGAATGTATGCTTTGATGATGATCAAAAATTTTGGGTTTGTTCAAAGTTTATGAGAAACTTGTATTTCCAAAGAAGTGAGTGGGAGCACTATAGAATTTCTGATGAGTATATGTTGTTGACATATTGTTGATCAGAAATGACGTAGAATTTCTGGAAAGCATATAGGGTTATTTTGAAAGTGTTTTTCAATGGAAAGCCTGCATTAAGCTACTTGAGCATTGAGCATCAAGATCTATAAGGATAGATCAAAACACTTAATAATACTTTCAAATGAGCACATACCTTGACATGATCTTGAAGGTGTTCAAGATGGACCAGTCAAAGAAGGAGTTCTTGCCTGAGTTGTAAGGTACGAAGTTAAGACTTAAAGCTCGACCACGGCAGAATAGAGAGAAAGGACGAAGGTCGTCCCCTATGCTTAAGACGTAGGCTCTTCAGTATGCTATGGTGTGTACCGCACCTGAAGTGTGCCTTGCCATGAGTCAGTCAAGGGGTACAAGATTGATCCAAGAATGGCTCACAGGACAGCGGTCAAAGTTATCCTTAGTAACTAGTGGACTAAGGAATTTTCTCAATTATGGAGGTGGTAAAAGAGTTCGTCGTAAAGGTTACGACGATGCAAGCTTGACACCTATCCGGATAGCTCTGAGTAGAGAGACCGGATACATATAATGGAGCAATAATTTAGAATAGCTCCATGTAGAATAGTTGTTTGGAATAGCTCCAAATAGAGCGTGGTAGCTGCATCTAGGAGATGACATAGAAATTTGTAAAGCACACACGGATCTGAAAGGTTCAGACCCGTTGACTAAAACCTCTCTCACAAGCAACATGATCAAACATAAAACTCATTGAGTGTTAATCACATAGTGATGTGAACTAGACTACTGACTCTAGTAAACTCTTGGGTATTAGTCACATGGCGATGTGACCTGTGAGTGTTAATCACATGGCGATGTGAACTAGATTATTGACTCTAGTGCAAGTGGGAGACTGTTGGAAATATGCCCTAGAGGCAATAATAAAAGTATTATTATTATATTTCCTTGTTCATGATAATTGTCTTTTATTCATGCTATAACTGTATTATTCGGAAATCGTAATACACGTGTGAATACATAGACCACAATATGTCCCTAGTGAGCCTCTAGTTGACTAGCTCGTTGTGATCAACAGATAGTCATGGTTTCCTGGCTATGGACATTGGATGTCGTTGATAACGGGATCACATCATTAGGAGAATGATGTGATGGACAAGACCCAATCCTAAGCCTAGCACAAAGATCGTGTAGTTCATTTGCTAGAGCTTTGCCAATGTCAAGTATCTCTTCCTTCGACCATGAGAGCGTGTAACTCCTGGATACCGTAGGAGTGCTTTGGGTGTATCAAACGTCACAACATAACTGGGTGACTATAAAGGTGCACTACAGGTATCTCCGAAAGTATCTATTGTTTTATGCGGATCGAGACTGGGATTTGTCACTCCGTGTAAACGGAGAGGTATCTCTGGGCCCACTCGGTAGGACATCATCATATGCGCAATGTGACCAAGGAGTTGATCACGGGATGATGTGTTACGGAACGAGTAAAGTGACTTGCCGGTAACGAGATTGAACAAGGTATTGGATACCGACGATCGAATCTCGGGCAAGTAACATACCGATAGACAAAGGGAATTGAATACGGGATTGATTAAGTCCTTGACATCGAGGTTCATCCGATGAGATCATCGTGGAACATGTGGGAGCCATCATGGGTATCCAGATCCCGCTGTTGGTTATTGACCGGAGAACTTCTCGGTCATGTCTACATGTCTCCCGAACCGGTAGGGTCTACACACTTAAGGTTCGATGACGCTAGGGTTATAAAGGAAGTTTGTATGTGGTTACCGAATGTTGTTCGGAGTCCCGGATGAGATCTCGGACGTCACGAGGAGTTCCGGAATGGTCCGGAGGTAAAGATTTATATATGGGAAGTCCTATTTTGGCCACCGGAAAATGTTCGGGATTTTTCGGTATTGTACCGGGAAGGTTCTAGAAGGTTCCGGAGTGGGGCCCACCTGCATGGGGGGACCCACATGGACGTGGGTAGTGGGGGCAAGGCCCCACACCCCTGGTCAAGGCGCACCAAGATCCCCCCTTAGAAGGAATAAGATCATATCCCGAAGGGATAAGATCAAGATCCCTAAAAAGGGGGGATAACAATCGGTGGGGAAGGAAATAATGAGATTTCTTTCCTCCCACCTTGGCCAACGCCCCAATGGACTTGGAGGGCAAGAAACCATCCCCTCCACCCCTATATATAGTGGAGAGGCGCATGGGAGCTATACACGAAGTTCTGGCACAACCCTACCTCTCTCCCTACTCCTCCTCTCCCATGGTGCTTGGCGAAGCCCTGCTGGATTGCCACGCTCCTCCACCACCACCACGCCGTTGTGCTACTGTTGGATGGAGTCTTCCTCAACCTCTCCCTCTCTCCTTGCTGGATCAAGGCGTGGGAGACGTCACCGGGCTGTACGTGTGTTGAACGCGGAGGTGCCGTCCGTTCGGCACTAGGATCATCGGTGATTTGAATCACGACGAGTACGACTCCATCAACCCCGTTCACTTGAACGCTTCCGCTTAGCGATCTACAAGGGTATGTAGATGCACTCTCTTTCTACTCGTTGCTGGTCTCTCCATAGATAGATCTTGGTGACACGTAGGAAAATTTTGAATTTCTGCTACGTTCCCCAACACTCTCCAGCGTAGCTCAGCTCCTAGATCTCCTCGATCCTTCCGTAGTATCTGTCCTTGTCGTTGCCGGTGTAGGATTCCATCTTTACCCCGGAGTTTTGATAACCATTGCTCTTCATGTCCTTGTTCTCGGTGTAGAATGTGTAGCCGTTGATATTGTACGCCTCATAGGTCATCAGGTTGTGCTTGGCGCCCTGTGATAAGGCGAATATGAGTTGTTCTTCCATGGAAGAATCCTCATGTAAATGGTACGACAGAAGCTTCTGCTTGAACCAACGCGTGAAATATGAGTTGTGCTCTTTGATTATATCTGCGTTCGTCCTCTGTTGGCCTCGGTCATTGTACGTCTTCTCAATAAAGGTTTTGTGCTCTACCACCCAAGGATCGACCAAGTCTATGTGTTGTAGCGCGACTAGGTTTGCACTTGCAAAGTCGGCGAGTCGACCCTCGAAGTCGACATGCATTTCGCGGCGACCCTCACGGTGACCCCATCCAGCGAGCCTGTCAAGGTGCCTGTTGACGGGCAGACCAATGGGGTTCTCGATACCTAGATAATTCGTGCAGTAGGAGATGCACTCTTCGGTCAGAAAGCCCCTGGCTATACTTCCCTCTAGACGTGACATGTTGCGAACGTATCCTTTGATGACACCATTCATCCTTTCGAACGGCATCATGCTGTGCAGGAACGTCGGCCCGAGTTGGATGATATCCTCCACGATATGGACCAGCAGATGCACCATAACGTCGAAGAATGCGGGCGGGAAGTACATCTCAAGCTCGCATAGTATCACCACGATCTCTTCCTGTAGCCTTCTGAGTTGCCTCACGCCAATCGACTTCCGAGAGATGACGTCGAAAAAGTTGCATAGGCCAAATAGCATTTCACGGACGTGCGCGTCCATGATCCCACGGATTGCAACTGGAAGTATCTGCGTCATCAGCACGTGACAGTCATGAGATTTCATCCCGCTGAACTTCTGCTTCGTTGGGTCTAGGTATCTGCTTATCTTCCCAGCGTAACCGTAAGGAAGTTTTACTCCTAGGAGGCAGGTGAAAAACTGCTCGATCTCATCCTGACTTAGAGTGAAGCGCGCGGGAGGGTAGTCATTTCTAGTCTTCTTCGCCTTTTTTCCTTTGCGACGACTTTCTGTGTCGTGCTTCGCCTCATCGTCATCATCATCATCATCATCATCATCATCATTAATTAGCGTGAAGCTCCTGCCTGATGCCCATTGATTTCAAGTCTGCCCTTGCTTTCAGCCCATCTTTGGTCCTCTCTGGCATGTTGAGCAGGGTACCAAGTAGACTCTCGCACACGTTCTTTGTGATATGCATGACATCAAGGCTGTGAGGCACACAGTAGATCTTTCAGTACGGCAAGTCCCAGAAAATAGACCTCGTTTTCCATACCTTCAGCAGCGGCTCTGGCGCCTTTTGCTTCTTTCCCGGCAATGGGCAGTCTTTCCAATTTTTCAATAGCTCGTCTATTTCCTCTCCGCTCCTCGTACACGGGCGTTTTTAGGGTTCGGTTTCACCATCGAACAGATCCTTGCGTTTCCTCCACGGGTCATCGTCGCGAAGCCACCTTCGATGTCCCATGAAGACGGTTTTCGAAGACCCGGGATCTCTATCTAGCTGGCGATATGTTGTGTCATCCATGCACCTTACGCATCCAGAAAATCCGTGGAGTACCTGCCCCGCGAGATATCCGTAACCGAGATAGTCGTGCACCGTCGTGAGCAGTGCGGCTCTCATAGGGAAATATTCTTTCTCTGTGGCGTCCCACGTATTGGCTGGCGTTTTCTATAGCGTGTCTAGCTCCTCCTTTAGTAGCCCCAGATACAGATTGATGTTGTTCCCTGGTTGTTTCGGCCCTTCAGTTAGCATACTAATGTGAATGTACTTCCTCTTCATGCACAACCAGGGGGGAAGGTTGTACATCCACACAAACACATGCCAGGTGCTATGTGTGCTTCTCTGGCTGCCAAACGGATTGACTCCATCATTGCTCGCGCCCAGCACGATGTTCCTTGGATCCTTTCCAAATTCTGGGTATTCGAAGTTCAACGCTTGCCACTGGCTCGCATCCTTAGGGTGCCTCAGCATCTTGTCTTTTTTATTTATCTCCGGATCATTTCCGTCATCTTCCCGCTTCTTCTCCTTCCTATCCGCGTGCCAACGCAGGAGCTTTGCTACCTTAGGGTCCGTGAAATACCGCTGCAGACGAGGAGTGATCGGAAAGTACCATACCGATTTTCGAGGAGCTTTCTTCCTCTTCTTATATCGAGTGACGCCGCACACCGGACATATGGTAGACTCCGCGTGCTCGTCCCGATAAATGATGCAATTCTTCATGCACACATGGTATTTCACGTGCGGTAAATCCAGAGGACACATGATTTTCTTTGCCTCCTCGAAACTGGTCGGGCACTTGTTCCCCTTGGGAAGACGTTCGTGCCAGAATGACATGTTCTCGTCGAAGCATGCGTCGGTCATTTTGTGTTTTACCTTCATCTCCAGAGCCATGAGTGTTACTTTCAGGCGGGTATCCTCGGGCCTGCATCCTTCATACAATGGAGTAACCGTGTCTATCTCCAGTTGATCCAGCTTGGCTTTCTCTCGGGCGGCAGCTCTTGCGTTATCCGTCTGCTTAAGAAGCAGCTCTTGAATATGAGGGTCCTGCACCCAGCCTCCATCGTCGTCTGCTCCGGCATCTTCATCTTCATGATCATGGCCTTCGTCTTGATCTTCCTCATCATCATGTACGATATCTTCTACATGATGACTGTGTACATCATCACCGTCCTGATCATGTCCTGGAGATTCTTCGTCTTCTAGCCCGCCCTCGCCGCGGTGGTACTTGTCTTGTTGCCCTTCCTCATTTCTTGCCCGGCCCCCATGGACGACTTCATAGTCATCTTCATCACCTTGCCACCGATAGCCCTCCATGAAACCACGCAAGAGCAGGTGGTCCCGCACCTGCCCGGAATCCGGGTCCGCAATAAGGCTCTTCAGCTTGCATCTTCGACATGAACATCTTATCTCCGTCTCGTTCTTTTGAAGCATCTCGGCCTTCGCGGAGCTCAAAAACCTATTCACGATGCCTTCGGTCATCGTGCGGACCATGATCGCCTGCGGGGTAGAGCAAAACGATATTTTAGAACCAAGAAAAAATTTGGCATGACCTTCCCTAAAAATAGGACCAAAAAGAATGCATAGTGCCAAAATTCTCGCCGAAACGGAAATGAATCAACATTCCGGCAAAATATTGGCAGCTATCGCATTTCAAATATCGGTACCTGCAAACACAAACATATATGGAACACCACAAATACATGCAACACCACAAACATACATAGATCTAGCTAGGACACAAAAAGTGCATGTGCACGTTGTTGGAGCGAGTTAGGGAGAAAAAAAGTAGATCTACATCATGAAGATTGCTTTCCCCTTACTTGCCTATCAAAGAAAAGGTAATTTCACCACTTAATTTTGATGACTCTATGGTGGAAATGAGGTGAGGAGGAGGAGGCAGCCGAAAGCTTGGAGAAGGAGGTGGAGGGAATGAAGTGGGGAAAGTGAGTGGGTAGGTGTGGGACTGTCCAAAATATCTTATTGGTGTCTCAGGTTACTAATGGCGCACCTGCAGGTGGTGCGCCATTAGTAGTTTTGCAGAAAAGTAAAAAGTATATATTGCGCCATTAGTATATATGTAAAAATGAAAAAAAAATTATCACTAGTGGCACACCTTTTGTCTGGTGCGCCATTAATGTCTTCCACACTAATGACGCATCATCAACTGGTGCGTCATTAGTATATAGTAGTGGCGCACTGCTTCCAAGGTACGTCATTAGTGTCAATCCTATCTATAGGCTTTTACTAATAGTGCGGTCCCCGAAGGGACGCCCTACGAGGATTAAACTAACTCCCAAGAAGAGCCAAAATCAGAAGCAAATCATGAGCCTGCCATTGTTAATTTGGTGTAGCTAGCTGTCTCGTTGACGGTACCCTGCGCTAGATCGGCACCTGTCCATCTGCATGCACGCAGGGTAGCCAGCGGCCAAAATTCCTACTGCTTGTTGCTAAGTGTAGGTTTGCATTGTACTCCCTCCGTATTTAAATATTTGTCTTTCTAAAAATTTCAACAAGTAAGTACATATAGAGCAAAATGAATGAATCTACACTCTAAAATATGTCTATATACATCCGTATATGGTAATCTATTTGAAATCTCCAAAAAGACAAATATTTAGTAACGGAGGGAGTAGTAAGTAAGTACTGTTTGGAGGTGAAATACTGCACACTGTTTGCATCCTGCATTGGGATGGAAAAGGCAGCTTAGTTTGGTTTCTTAATTATATCCTTCCTTCGAAATGTAGAGGGTGTGCAAACTTTTAGGGCATTTTGATTCTCAAGATTCTAAAAATATAGGAATAGGAAAATATAGGATTGTAGTGGCATAACCACTTAAATCCTATAGGATTAGCATAAAGTGTTTGATGCCACTGAAAAAACAAAGGAATAGTAAAAAGAGATTGGAGTGGATGTTAGGTTTCCTATGAAATGTAGTACAAAAGATTTCATAGGAAAAAATCCTACGAAGTCCAATGCTTTGAATCAAAGGACCAATATAGAAAAAATTCCTAAAGACTTATATCCTGCAGCAATCCTATAGAATTCCTTTGAATCAAAGGAGCCCTTGTTGGTTGTGTTTTTCTCCTATGGTTGATGATCGAAATGCATCATGTATTTCATTGAGATTTGGATGCGTGCACCCTGTGCATGATGGTGCTTAACTGATGATCGAAATGCATCATGTGTTTCATTAAGATTTGTGTGTGTGCACCCCGGTGCATGCATGGTGCTTCAATATGTTTTTCTTCATATTGTTTTTTCTTCCTGGTGTCCAGAAAGGCCTTTGCTCGGTACACTGTACCTGCGGGTGGTTACCATTTGTTGGGCAGGTTCGATGCATTTGCATGCATGATACGCGTCGACCTATCGTGATTGCGTGAGGATTGTCTTTGACCATTTGAGCCTTTGAGGAGTTATGTTTTGATCCATCAAGTATATACCTCCAGGTACGACCGCCCATGCGTGTACCTTGTACGTAGGATTGAAAAATATATATTAAATCTTTGCAAAAAATAATATAAAATTCTTGTGTTCTATAAAATAACACTTTTTACCCTTGTTGCGGCATTCCAAATATGGTCGGTAACTTGTTGCGTTCATGATTTTGGATCCTCAAATATTCATCTATAACGCAACTCTCCGTGGATATGTAGGTATTTTAGAAACATGAACATTGTTGTCAGTATCTTCATGTACCTACCAGTATGCACTGGACAACCGCCAAACATATACTCAAGTATGTTAAAAATATTTGAAGTGTTGATCTAACATTTACCTCAACCTTGGTGAGTGGCCCCTTTTACGCAAATTGGACATATTGTCAAGATCAAACAAAATAACCATGTGTTTGCTATTTTTTGGGTACAATCAAAAAAGCTTGCTACTGTGTCAAGATCGAGTACAGAAATACAATATAAAGGAGTGGAAATGACACATTGAAAATTATTTGGATTCGATCAGAGCTCACCGGACTAGGGGTGAACAAACTCTATGTATTTAATGTTATAATGTAGGTGCTATATAATTGTCAGCCAATCATGTGTTCCATCCCCGAACTAAGCATATCACAATAGACTTTCATTTTGTTGGAAAGAGAGTTACAAGCAAACTACTTGATATAAGGTTTGAGAATTCCCAATATCATGTTATTGATGGTCCGTTCAAGAACTTGGAAGAATCCAAATATAACTCAATTTTAACAACGTGGTGATTAAGATAGACCAATAGAGTGCAAATATGCGTCAGTATCACATGGGTTTAGGATATACGTGAGTTAGTCTTCAGAGTTGTCACAAATCCTATAGATTAGTCATGATCAACCTCGACACACGCATACCCATCATCGTTTATTGATTAGTCATGATAAACACCAACCCCTATCAGTACACAGACATGGCTCTCTATAGGGGTGCAACACTTCACAAACTTTGGTAGAATAAAGGGTTATATACAAGAGTTACCCAATGAAAGGAAACAAAAAAAATAGCAGAACTATGGCGAGTAATTCACAACATTATAGCCTTGAACCATCAAATTATGTGTTGCACATGTTCATCTATTTTCTACAACTATTGCTAGAAATTCCAACCTCACATCATGCGACCATGGGAAGCTCATTTTGCTAAAGCGCCTTTTGTCAAGGGAACCCTTGTGTGAAAACTAGTTACTCCACTTGCTATAGATAACATCACTGCTTCACAGTCATTATTAGTTTATTGAAGCTCAAGCTCTCTATTTATTTTTCTTCTCTAGTCGGGCAATGTACCAGTCGATGTTGACTGTTCTACTTCAATACGCTTTCGCAGTCCAGCTGGTTAACTATATATTCTGATCATTGTATATACTACAAGAGGTTCCAAAATAGTGGGAGATCTAATTAACATTGCCCGCGCATTATAATAGTGTGTACGTTGTGACAAATCATGAACTAAATGACGCACTCCGTGATGCCATTTCTGCCGGAGAGAGACTGATTAATTATAAAGTTTCAATATAGTAGGAGACTTTATTTGTTTGATATGAACACGTATGCAAAGTGCATAGCTGCACACACGTAGCATGCTATGCATGCTCATGAGAATCCGTGTTTGCTTCGCACCAACTTATATGAGATGTATCTATATCTATTACTCCCTCTGTAAACTAATATAAGAGCGTTTAGATCATTATTTTAGTATTCTAAACACTCTTATATTAGGTTACGGAGGGAGTACATACTCTGGTAGCTTGTACGTACGTAGCTCCAACAAAGCGGGAAAGCAACATAATGCCCATACTTTGCAAGACCGGAAGCGTAATAGGTTGGGGCGTCTAGGCGCCGCCGCCAAGCAAGCATTGCAAATTTCATCTCTACATAGAACTATAAATACATGGTGTAGGTTCGTAACGGCATGTATATGGTGGGAAAGGATTTTTGCCACTTATTAAAAATAAATCAAAGACAAGATTTTTGAATATTAAGCGGTGCATGGCACCAACACTAGTTGCAGAACCGGGCTATAGCCCCGGTTCGTAAACGGCTTTAGTGCCGGTTCTGCAACCGGCACTAAAGGGTGGGGACTAAAGTTTGGCACGAACTGCCACTAAAAGGCAACCACGTGGCACGAGCCGGGGCCGGGTGGCGGGAGACCTTTAGTACCGGTTGGTAACACCAACCGATAGTAAATGTTTGGGCTGTTTTGGTTTTATTATTTATTTTTCCTTTAATTTTGTATTTTCCATTTAATTATTTTTCCTTTGCTGGTATTTTACGATACTACATATTGTACACGTTATGCATATATATAAATAGAATTTCTCGTAGAACCGATTATATATATATATATATATATATAGGAAAAATATATCCTACCACCCGGTGGTAGTTACCCCACATGTCTCATATACTAGCATGTGGTACTATATGTACTATTTTATTATATTAAATATGTTCGTATACTATATCTAAGATATTTTAAAACAAGTTACATGAAAAAATTGCATATGAGCCCATAGTTTTTGTTATATTTGTGAAATACGTACATATTTGTACGTAAAAAAGAGAATACTCAAAAAATGGTACATACTACCTAAAAATTTGTATATATACTATCTAATCATTGTTATATACTACACACTACACGTACATACTCTCGGTTTCAACAGATACTACATACAACATACAAAACGCAAGTGGTGGTAACTATCACTGCTTGTAGGAAACATTTGTCCTATATATATATAGGGAAAATCCATCCTACCACCCGGTGGTAGTTACCCCACATGTCTCGTATACTAGCATGTGGTACTATATATACTATTTTATTGTTTTAATTATGTTCATATACTATATCTAAGATATTTCAAAACAAGTTACATGAAAAAATTGCATATGAGCCCATAGTTTTTTTATATTTGTGAAATACATACATATTTGTATGTAAAAAAGAGCATACTCAAAAAAAGGTACATACTACCTAAAAATTTATATATATACTACCTAATCCTTGTTATATACTACATACTACATGTACATACTCTCGGTTTCGACAGATACTACATACAACATACAAAACGCAAGTGGTGGTAACTACCACTGCTTGTAGGAAACATTTGTCCTATATATATATATACATATATATATATATATATATATATATATATATATATATACAGTTTTTCCTACATCTAGCCTTCAGAGCCAGTGTCATTTTCCTTGGTGCCTTCGGAGCACGATGACAATTGGGAGTAGTTCATTGAGGCGGTAGCATGTAGTAGAATTCCTCTTTGGGATCTAGGACCTCGTCGAGCAAAAATTCCGCTATTTTCTCTTGAAGTGCTCGTATGCGCTCCTCTGGTAGGAGCGTGTTCCGCACCGAATCAAACTGTTAAGAAGGAGATTAATATGCATGTGTATTAGTTATGTGACTAGATATCGATAATGACGTAAAAACGCACGTACCCATAGCTGTCTATCAGTTTTGGTCCTTTCGGACATTATCATGCGAATATTCTCGAGAATGCAGTATGCACAATGATCTCTCCCCTGCCCTGCTTCAGGGCCTTTACGAGAATTTAATCAGATAATAATTAATCAAACATGATAATTAATGGTATTGAAACTAGAATTAAAGAGATGCACTAGTGCAGAGCCGGGCTATATATAGCCCCGGTTCGTAAGGGGCTTTAGTGCCGGTTCTATAGGCCGGAATTAAAGAGATGCATGGTAGCTAGCTAGTACTACTTAATTAATTATACCTTGGGTCGAAACCAATACAGCTTTTCTTTCCATTCGCTTGGAACCTCTTTCGAATCCCTGAACTATGCCCAAGCCCTGCCCGCCGGCAAAGAAAATGAATAAACAAGTTATTAAATAGTTGATATCAGGAAATGACGAACTAAAGAGGCCGACATATAGTTAATAATATTTGAAATTACCTGTTTACTACCCCCTTCAAGGTTGTGTAGTCTCTCTGATCTTTAAGTAGTGAGTCCAGTACTTCAACTGTTCCTTCATCAACTTTAATGACTAACAAGATCCAATGGTAACTGCATGCACACGCGTTTGCATGTCTTAAATACGCGGGCATGTGCGTAACACTCATCAACTATCCTAAACCCCTATACAATTAATTATTAACATCTAGCTAGCTAGTAAGTAAAAACAGAATTTATAGTACAAGACAGTATGACTCACGTGTAGTTGTAAGGAAGTAGTATATGTTCATTGGTGTTGAGGCGCTTCAAGAACTCTAGCATGTTTTTCTCTACTTCTTTTCGATACCATGCATATGGCCATGTATCTTCATTAATGGATTTGGGTCAATGAACCCAATGCCATAGTGTCCACCTTTTTTCATTTCATACATCTTCATCCTCCATAATACCACAGAAAAGAATATAGTGAGGATAATTACAAGTAATGATCGATCAATGAGCACTACAACTAGCTTGAGACACTAGTAGAAAAGGGGGCAATGGTCCAGGTCGGGTCAGCCCATTAGTCCCGGTTCAATCCAGAACCGGGACCAATGGGGGCATTGGACCCGGTTCGTGAGCCCCGGGGGCCGGCCGGGCCACGTGGGCCATTCGTCCCGGTTCGTCTGGACCTTTTGGTCCTGATTGGTGGGACGAACCGGGACCAATGGTCCTCGCTCCTGGCCCACCACTATTGGTCCCGGTTGGAGGCATGAACCGGGACCAAAGGCCGCCCATTAGTCCCGGTTCATACCACCAACCGGGACTAAAGGGTTGGTCCCTGTTGCAGCCAGAGTTTAGCCCCTCCTCGCCAATCGAAGGGGGCTCACACCGGTTTATAAACCCCTCCCTCTCTGACTTGTTGAGCTCCTCTCAAAATGAAAATAGATGCCCTTATACAGGAAATTTGATCTAAATTCATACTGAATTTCTCTGAAGTTAGTAGAAATTTATTATGAATTTAGGTTGAATTTTCTCTATAAGCGCATCTATGCTCATTTTTTTAGTAAAGCTAATCACAACTATTTTTTCTTCTATTTATTTCTGAGTAGTTTTTTATATAGTTTTTTTCTTTTCTGCTATATTTATTTTTTCTATTTATTTCTGAGTTGTAATAAGTCATTAAAAATAAAAAAAATTTTAGTAAAGTTAATCACAACTATTTTTTCTTCTATTTATTTCTGAGTAGTTTTTTATATATTTTTTTCTTTTCTGCTATATTTATTTTTTTCTATTTATTTCTGTGTGGTAATAAGTCAATAAAAATAAAAAAGAGGCGCAATGCTAGTTAATTCGCTTCAAGCCTTTTGGAATAGTGGAAACTGCACTGCACATAGCTCTGTGCAGTCTACCCTATTCCTCAAGGCTTGAAGCGAACAATGTGCAGGTGAGCATTGAGCCTCTTCTTCATCGTCTCTGCACTCAGGGCTTATAAACAGCTGCGAGTGCCTCTCGCTTGGCGAGGTGGGACTAAAAAAACAGCTGCAAAAAGAATCAACTAAAAAACAGCTGCAGAAAATAAATAAGTAATTAGACGGGTCCATTGGTACTGGTTGGTGGATCCAACCGGGACCAATGCCCCTCTTTAGTCCCGGTTGGTGGCACCAACTGGGACCAATGCCCCTATTTAGTCCCGGGTGGTGGCAATAACCGGGACCAAAGGTCTTTGTTTCCCGCCCTTTGGGCTGCTGAAAAGAGGCATTTGCTCTCGGTTGGTGCCACCAACCGGGACTAAAGGGGGAATTGGTCCTTGTTTGTGCCACGAACCGAGACCAAAGCCTTTGCTATATAAGGAAAATTTCAGAACCACATCCCCACTTCGATCTCTCCTCCTCCTCTCCCGATGCCGCACACCATCGCCTGCCGCCACCTCACCATCGCCGCCCCGCCCCGACGCCGTCGCCCCCCGCCCTGACGCCGTCGCC
>NC_041389.1:33442272-33478108 GCF_002162155.2 Triticum dicoccoides | reverse complement strand
CGCCGCCCCGGACAACGCCGCCCCGATGCCGTCGCCGCCCCGCGCCGCACCTCGCCGTCGCCGTCGCCGTCGCCGTCGACCTCGCCGTGAGCAACTTTTTATGATTTTTGTTAGATATTTTAGATTTTTTTTGTAGTTTATAGATTTTTTTGTTAGATTAGATGTGTAGTAATTTAGATATGTAGTTCATAGTATGTTAATTCAGATTGTGTAATTAATTTGTTCATATTGTGTTAGATTTTTTTTGTTAATAGATTTTTTGGTGATATTACTGTTGAATATGCATGTTTGGTGATATTATTGTTAATAAATTTTTTTAGTGATATTTAGATTGTGTTAGTAAGTACTAGTTTATTTTTTTGGTAATATAATTAGTTAGAAAAATACTAGTTAGTTAGAAAATACTAGTTTATTTTTAGTAAGTACTATTTTATTTTATTTATAGTAAGTGCTTCATATATAGTTGAACTAGCTAGTTGATTTAATAAACTAATTTATTTTACTATATATAGAAGTAGTTTGTAGTAAGTGCTACTTTATTTATTTATAGTAAGTGCTACTTTATTTATTTATAGTAAGTGCTACTTTGTTTTTAGTAAGTACTACTTTATTTATTTATAGTAAGTGCTTAGTAGTTGAACTAGATAGTTGATTTAATTAATAAAACTACTTTATTTAACTATATATAGAAGTACATAGTTCCCGCATCGACGTCGGCGATGCCTATCCCGCATCCTCGTCGTCGTCGACTCGGTAGTGGAGGCCTGCTTGATCAGGGCCATGTTCGGGACTGGGCTCCGCCGGGCTGGTATTGGGAGGTGCTACCTTCTGGGGGACGTAGGTTGGTGAGGAGGCAGCCCGTTGTTGACCCGATCCTTGTTTGGTGGCGGTCCCGTGGGTCAGTGATGGTGCCGAGGCTTCCGGACACCGCGGAGGTGGTACGTCACCGTGTCAGCAAGGAGGACGAGCACGTCCGTCGCTACATGGTTGCGTTGGAGGGCAGGTTCGACAATACCTGGCAGGTTCTTCAGGGATCTCACTGGAGATATGATCCTGTGATCGTTCCTTATCTTTGGGTGTCCACCGCCCGCGATGATACCCGTCGGGCGCTACGGTTCTAGCTATATTAATTAGCGATGCTATATGTATGATAGTATTCGAGGAGTATTTGACGATGTACGGACACAAGAGATGATGTACTTTTGGTTATAATTGAATGCATGCTAATTTCAATACTACTTTATTTTACGATTTGGTTTTGCTTATTAAATGCTCATATTGGAAAAGTACTCCTACTTTGAATGCTAAAATTGAAGAGCACTCAATGCAGAAATCTAGGAGCCCCCTCCATCATCCACGCCATCGTGGGGGTAGCTTCTCCTTCATTCCCGTGTGCTAGACAATCTAGGAGCCCCCTCCATCATCCACCAGTGATTAATAATAATGATCTAATTTAGGTTTTTTAGTACATATATTTAATATTTGAATTATGAACTTAGGCCGGAAATGTCGTACTCGGACGATGAAAACCGCCCGGGGGAGTGCGACTGGTGCCACGATGACCGAGGTATGTGCGACAGGTTCATTGAGCTGGACGAAGATCGACGTTTCAGCATTAAGCTCGAGGAGACCTTCGATGTTCATACGGTACGCAACGACGACAATAGTTTTTTTCATAATTAAGCACGACTTCAACTATTTTAACGTGTATTTTTTATCTTTTCCAATTCAACTAGCTTATCCCATGCTTTGCAAGACGCTATGTCTTGGAGAGGATGGGTTTTGAAGACCATGAACGTATGGAAACCAAAAAAAATATTCTAAGTACCAATCATGGTGTGGATTTTCAAGTAAAGTTGTACAATGCTCAGAGTGTAACCCATTTTGGTTGCAAAAACTGGGAAGCACTTTGCAAGATGTATGGTTTTGATGAGGGTATGCTTGTCACCATGGATCATGGTGATCCTAGAATCGCGCAAGAGAGACCTTCGATTTTCGTCCTTGTGGATACACCTCAAATTCTTCCCCCATATGAGCTTAACATAGTTATTACGTAATTTATATTGTTTATTTCCATTGACAGCTTATTTTCATTCTTCAAAGAATGTGCGGAAGATGGTAGACATAACCTACTACACTGAAGGCTCCGAATTAACTTATCAGGAGAAAAATCATCTGGTCGCATTTTGTACTGATCTTGAGAATTACAATATCTACAATCAAACTCCTCAACATTATGGTCAATACGTGCCACTAGTGCACGTGTTGAACTACGGTAACTACCATGGAGATACCCTGGTAAGATTTTTTATTATTACGACATCCGTGCATCTTTTTGCACACTTTTAAAACTAGTACATCATTGCTAACTACGAAGTTATTACTATGTTTTTCAACAGATAATCCTGAATGATTGTGTGCCTCATCTGATGTATACGCACGGTAGCCTTCATGTTTTGAACATACAACCAGGTCTTCCTGCAAATCCGAACTGTCCATACTAGGTTTCTAAAAGAAGTGGAGACATGACAATCAAAGAATGGAAAAAATGTACGGACAATCGTAAGGAGCTTCTTGGAAGCCAAAAGCAGCAAAGGGCAAGAATTGGAGACATGATTATCGCCATTCTTCATAATGGAGAGTCAGGGTCTATATTGTTTTATGCTATTTTACCTTAGGGGTGTTTAGGTCATGTCCTACCTGATACTGATGATCATGTGCTAAGAACAATTATGTAGGATTGGGTTCGATGACTATGAGGATGATGATCGTATGATTTATTATTAACAACAAGTAGAAGTTGTATGATGATGCATGATTAGTAGGACTTGTTATTATATATGATGATGTATGATGCGAGCATGCATGAGTTATTATATCAGCGGGTGAAATGAACATATATAGCAGCAGCGTTGGTAAACCAAGGACGAAGATATAAGAGAGGACACTTCTCTCTATTGTCTAGCTAATAACAACCTAAAAATAACCCCCAAAACCCCTAAAGCAGCCACTTTTCTAAAAAAAACATGGACTTTTGGTCCCGGTTGGTGCCACCAACCGGGACCAATGGCCCCCTGACTGGGCTCGGCGCACAGGGCCACGTGGAGGCACATTGGTCCCGGTTCGTATTTGAACATGGACTAATGGGTGGAGGTATTAGTAACGACCCATTAGTCCCGGTTCATGAACGGGGACTAAAGGCCCTTACAAACCGGGACTATTAGGTGTTTTTCTACTAGTGGGACTTGAATTACAGAAAGAAATCACTTACAGACAATACAAACTGATGATGGATTTGTCGAGTGCGTCTTGATGGAATAACTGATATAGTTCTGAATACTCAATGGACAGAGTTAGCTCATGGAAGTAATACTCTTCTTTGACTTTCACCATGAGGCCCTCTCGATTGCTACTCTTGGTAATTTTCATGTACCAATCATGGAATTGATACATTCTCGTTGGGAGGTTCTTGACCTCCTCAGGCCTTACCAAAGGTTGGCCACGGGCATATTTCCATTTTATGTCCTTCTCTTTAAGGTTAGGCATGGGCTCAATCTCGAGGAGTTGTCCAACAGTGATACCAAGCATTTCAGCGTTCCGTCTATGCTCGTCGGTTATTACCAGACCGGCGCCCATACTCTCATGTGTTGGTACAACAAGCGGGGGGATCGATTGTGCCGCCTGTTCTCCTAGCTGGGGAACGGTTTTCCCGCATTTTTGACGAGTTGCTTGGCTCGAGCTCAAGCTCGACCCCTTTTGTTGTCGTTCTCGATGTGCCTTCCTGATTTGGCGCTAATAGTCTGAATCAATAGGCTTGGGAGCTGGTGGTTGCGCCATACAAATAAAATGGTCAATCGTCTCCTCGGACACTTTCTCCCTTGGGGGCGGTGCCGGTTATGGTGCGAAATGGGCCTCCACTTGGGCCTTCACTATGGCTTCGTTTTGCTCCTTGGTCATGTCGTAAGGCTCTGCGGAAGAGGCGTGAGGCTTTTTGGACCATATTGAAATCGCTTTACTCCGCCTGTTCCTCCTGTACTACCTCGACTTGTAGCACTACGCACCATAGCTGTGGCGGCTCTCTTCCGTGATTGCTGAGGCAGCAGAGACGGCTGACGCGGTGTCGGACTTCGAGGAGGAGTGGCACGCGTTGGTGGACTTGGAGGAGGAGGAGTGGCCTCACGCGTTGGATGAGTTGAAGCAGGAGGAGTGGCCTCACACGTTGGCAGAATTGAAGCAGGAGTAGTGGCCTCACGCGTTGGCTGAGTTGAAGCAGGAGTAGTGGCCTCATGCGTTGGCTGAGTTGAAGCAGGAGGAGTGGCCTTAAGTTGTGCCGGACTAGGAGGAGCGTGAATCGTCTACTCCTCGTCACCTCCTAGAATTTCAAGCTCTAGCTGACGCGGTGTCTGTGGCCTTCGAAAGATGATGTAATCCTTTTTTCATAGGATGATACGATGTATGGCCTCTCCCAGTGTGTGCTCCTCGTCACCTCCAGGAATGTCAAACGCTAGCCCCGAATATAGGTCCACCACCTCATCAACCACGACATGAGCATAGCCTTCTGGAATCGCTCTGCAATTGTAGGTTGCTCCGGGGGGATTTGTATAAGCAACGGCGTCCGCCGCCTTCACGGATATGTTCTTTACTTTGAAGTGTAGCTCACAGTTAGTGTTCTCCATGATGTCATCCACAGGGTATCTATCCAGCAATGTGTCGCCCGGGACGGAACCCATGCCGCTTCTCAGCATGGATGAGACGATGCTATCCAATGCTGGATCATCCTCTAGCTGCGGCCACTGCTGAGATCCCCTTTCCAGGCTAAGCGAGTCGATCTGCTGTTGTTGCCTCTACAATTTGAGTGCCAACTCCGCGTGAGCTGATTCTAGGCCTTGAAGTCGTTCTGCTTCCTTCTTCCTCTGCTCGTCCTCCAACTTCTTCTTCTTCTCCTCCTCCATCTTCCTTCTCGCACGGCTTCTGTAGTCGGCGTTCCAGTCAGAAAAGCCCTCATACCACGGAATAATGCCCTTGCCTCGTGTTATTCCCGGGTGTTCAGGATTTCCCAGGGCGCGCGTGAGCTCGTTGTTCTCTCTGTTGGGCGTGAACACCCCCTCTCAAGCTTCTTGTATTGCTTGAACTATATTAACATCGGCTCCTTTAAGAGATGCCTTCTTCAAAACCAGGCCTGTCTTCGGGTCCAACACCCCCCCATGCGCATAGAACCAACATCTGCACCTGGGGTGCCAGCTCAATGTAACTGGAGTGACCTGTGCAACCTGCATCTCCTGCTCAGACTTATCCCACTTAGGCATTGCCAACGCGTAGCCACCTGGCCATGGCCTATGGAATTGCTCCTTTTTTGCGGCATTGGCCTTGTTTTTTTCGGACCATTCCTTAGATAATTCTGATTTCTTATATTTCACGAAATCGTCCCAGTGTTCTCTTTGGTTCTCCAGTGTTCCCATGAATTCTGGAGTCTTCTTTCCTGCTTTGACGTATTTACTCCATACAGTTTTCTTGTGGTTGTTGAATGCAATTGCCATCTTCCTAAGAGCAGCGTCCTTGACTTTCTGCACATCTACAGCTATGAAATGATCTGGTAGGGTGAAATGTTCCATCAGATCTTCCCAAAGCGCTTTTTTTGCTCTCTCATTGACTAAAGTAAGATCTGGATGGGGCTTTGATGGCTCTTTCCATTCTTGAAGGGAGATCTGGAGTTTGTCCCTCACAAGAACTCCTCACTGACGAACGAACTTGTTCGCAATGTTCTTAGGCACTATTGGTTCGCCATTAGCTTTGATGGCCTCAATGTTGTACTTTACGCCGTCCTTCAACTTTTTTCCTGGGCCTCGCACTACACTGCCTGTAGAAGATTTGCTCAATCCGGAGGGCTGAAAAGAAGAAAGATCGATTCATTAATATATCTTCAAATCATTTAAAACATGTGATGATCACCAGATGCCTGCTTATATAAATATACCTCGCCGGTCTCTGTTATATCAAGATCAACATTTTCTTCGCCATCATAATCATTAATTTCTTCGCCATAATAATCATTAATTTCTTCGCCATCATAATCCATGACTTCATCAATTTGGTCGTCGCGGTCAAATATCATATCATCACCCTCCCCGGTATTGTTCACATATTGGGAGCCATCATCTTCTCCATTTCGATTATCTGGCGAGCGAGGGGAGCGTATGATCTCGAACAGGGCCTCTTCTCCCTCTCTGCGGTATTGTCCGCCATAGCTTTTATTTAACAAATCAAGAAGAAATATAAAACAATTTAGTATTCAAATTACAATATGCATGCATTCAATCAATCAATAAGAGGAAATCCTGAATCGTAGTATATAATATGCATCCTCTCGAATAATATATAATCTCGAATACATCGTCTCGAATATTATATATCGAATACATCACTAGCTAGCTAGCTAATAAAGATCGAATACTACAGAATAATCTAGGCCACTTGCGGTTCCTGAGACACGGGGGTGGACACCCAAAGAGAAGGAACCATCACAGTATCATAGCTCCAGTGATCTCCCCAAAGACTCTGCCAGGTATTGGAGAACCCGACGTCCATAGCAGCCAAGTAGCGACGGACGTGCTCGTCCTCCTCCCTGACACGGCGACGCACCACCTCCGGCGGGGTCGGCTCCCTCCGCACCAAAAGTGGCCCACGGGAATGCCACCAAAGGAGCTCAGGGTCGATGATGGGACCCGGGTTCTTCACCAAGCGGCGAGCCCCTGAAGGTAGCACCTCCCAGTGCCAGCTCGGGGGAGCCCAGTCCCAGACGCGGATCCTCTGAAGCAGGACGTCGTCGCGAACGGGTCGACGGCGAGGATGCGGGCCGGACATCGTCGAGAACAAATACTATACACCGCAAAAGTAACATTTTTTAAATGATTGAATTGTGATTTCTTATATGCAAATTCTAAATTTGTATAACTAAAATTATACGAAACTAAAAACTAACATTTCTGTAACAATTTGAAATTAATCTAATTCATCTAGCTAAAACTAACATTTCTAAAATTTCTGACATATCTATAAAATTTATAGAACATTTCTATATACTATTTGACATTAATCTAATTCATCTAGCTAAAACTAACATTTCTAAAATTTCTGACATTTCTATAACATTTCTATAACATTTCTAACATTTCTATATACTATTTGACATTAATCTAATCTAATTAATTAATTCATCTAAAACTTTATATGAAAAACAGAAAAACAGACAAACTAAAAACTAAAAACAGAAAAATTGTGTGTGTGTGTGCGCGCGCGTGTAGTGTGAGTGAGTGAGTGAGTGTGTGTGTGTGTGTGCGTGTAGTGTGTGTGTGTGTGCACGCAAGCACGGCCGGCACCGGCGGCGGCGTGGTGGATTGGAGGGAGGAGAGGCCACGGGAGGGGCTCACAGCGCGCGCGGGCGAGGTCGAGGCGACGGCGACGGCGAGGTCCAGGCGACGGCGACGGCGAGGCGAGGTCATGCGCGACGGCAACGGCGAGGCGAGGGGATGGACGGCGATGGAGCGGGACGGGGCGACGGCGCGACAGGGACAGCGACGGCGCTGGACGGGGGCGGCGATGGTGCTGGACGGGGGCGGCGACGAGGGGCGGCGGTGACTGGGCAGAGGAGAAGCAGAGGGAAACTGGCGATTTTTTTGAAGTGTCTAGTTATATAGAAACTACCTTTAGTATCGGTTGGAGCCACTAACCGGTACTAAAGGTCTGTTTTAGCCAGGCGAAGCGGCGGGAAGTGCACCCCTTTAGTACCGGGTGGTGGCTATAACCGGTACTAAAGACCCCCGCCTTTCTGCTAGTCGAGGAGCACCGAGGCCAGTTTATAAGCTCCGGCGCGGGTACTGCATTGAGCTCCTCTCTAATGTAGGCCTTCTGGGCCTACCTCTTCTACTCTGCCGTGTTGGGCCTACTGGGCTAGCAGGCCTGCGTCCTGGCCCAACTACAGGTTGGGTTTCTAGTCGTATGCAGGCCGCTATGGCCCAGTAGGTGGGCTTTTTTTATTTAGTTTTTGTCTCAACAAAAATTTAGTTTTTTTCTTTTCTACTTTATTTATTTTCATTTATTTAATTCTGAATATTTTTTCTTTAGGTACAAAAAATTACAAACTTTCTGTTAGTGCGAGTAGTTTTCAAATTTGAATAGTTTATTTTTTTAATTTAGTTTTTGTCTAAACAAAAATTTAGTTTTTTCTTTTCTACTTTATTTATTTTCATTTATTTATTTCTGAATATTTTTTCTATAGTTACAAAAAATTACAAACTTTCTGTTAGTGCTAGTAGTTTTCAAATTTGAATAGTTTAAATTTGAATTATTTGATGAACTAATTTGTAGACGAAGTGCATCCAGTTTTTGCACATAAAATTTCTCCGCGTTTCAAATACCAAAACACATAAGTACCCTAACTATTACAAAGATTCCGTCCGGTTTGTTCGAAGCGGCACTTTCCAGATATATACGTCTGGAAAGTCACTACAAAATAAAGTGACGACGGTGAAGCCTATCACATGTCAGTGTGGGATCTTTGAGTGTCACACTTTTTCTTCGCTTGTGTCCCTTTGCGCCGTAATCATGGACAATCTTCATCATTTAACTGGATGCTCGGATCAATATTCACTTTGAATGGAGCAATTTCATCAAACTTTTCGTAATCCTATGACATGTCTGTCTTGTCATCCACTCCCACGATGTTTCTTTTCCTTGAAAGAACTATGGGGCGCTTTGGCTGATCTTACGATCCATTCGCTTCCTTATCTTTTCTTTTTCTCGGCCTGGTAGACATGTATTTCACATAGAAAACTTGCGCCACATCATTGGCTAGGACGAATGGTTCATCTGCATACACAAGATTGTTGAGATCGACTGTTGTCATTCCGTACTACGGGTCTTTCGTTACCCCGCCTCGTGCCATATTGACCCATTTGCACCGAAACAAAGGGACCTTCAAACCACCTCCATAGTTAAGTTCCCATATGTCCTCTATGTAACCATAATATGTTTCATTTCCCGTGTTGGTTGTTGCATAAAAACGGACACCACTGTTTGGTTGGTTCTCTTCTTATCTTGGGCGATCGTGTAAAATGTATTCCCATTTATCTCGTACCCTTTGAAAGTCATTATATTCGAAGATGGTAACTGGGATAGCAAGTACAGGTCATCTTCAATATCGCCATCATGCATGGCACGTGTCTGCAACCAACTGGCGAAAGTCCTCGTTTGTTCATGTGTCGTCAGGCTGCTTCGAGTGTTTGGAGTGTAGAAAATTCTTGTGTTCCTCCATATACGGAGCCACCAAGGCGTAATTCTGTAGAACTATGTAGTGTGCTTCAGTGAGAGAATGCCCGTCCATACATATTATTTGAGCCCCTCCTAGCATGCCTTTTCCATCCAGTCTGCCCTTATGCCGCGATTCAGGAACACCAATCGACTTAAGGTCAGGAATAAAGTCAATACAAAACTCAATGACCTCCTCATTTCATGGCCCTTCGAGATGTTTCCTTCTGTCCTAGCACGGTTATGAACATATTTCTTCAAGACTCCCATGAACCTCTCAAAGGGGAACATATTATGTAGAAATACAGGACCCAAAACGTTAATCTCTTCGTAAAGGTGAACTAGGACGTGCATCATGATGTTGAAGAAGGATGGTGGGAACAGCAACTAGAAACTGACAAGACATTGCACCAAATCATTATGTAACCTTGGTATGATTTCTGGATCGATTACCTTCTGAGATATTGCATTGAGGAATGCACATAGCTTCACAATGGCTAATCGAACGTTTTCCGGTAGAAGCCCTCTCAATGCAACCGGAAGCAGTTGTGTCATAATCACGTGACAGTCATGAGACTTTAGGTTCTGGAACTTTTTCTCTGCCATATTTATTATTCCCTTTATATTCGAAGAGAAGCCAGACGGTACCTTCATACTGAGCAGGCATTCAAAGAAGATTTCCTTCTATTTTTTGGTAAGAGCATAGCTGGCCTAACACTGATGTATGTCGTCTTTTCCGTGCATATGTTGCTGGTCCTCCCGTGCCTCCGGTGTATCTTTTGTCTTCCCATACACGCCCAAGAATCCAAGCAGGGTCACGCAAAGATTCTTCGTCCCGTGCATAACGTCGATTGCGGAGCGGACCTCTACGTCTTTCCAATAGAACAGGACCAAAAATATAGATTTCTTCTTCCACATGGGTGCGCGTCCGTTAGCGTCCCTCGGAACAGGTTGTCCGCCAGGACCCTTTCCAAAGATTACCTTCAAATCCTTGACCATATCATGTACATCAGCACCCGTACGATGGTGAGGCTTCGTCCGGTTATCCGCCTCACCTTGGAAATTCTTGCCTTTCTTTCTTACGAGATGCTTGCTCGGAAGAAATCTACGATGTCCCAGGTACACATTCTTCCTACAACTATCCAAATATATACTGTCGGTGTCATCCAAATAGTGCGTGCATCCGCAGTATCCCTTGTTTGTTTGTCCTGAAAGGTTACTGAGAGTAGGTCAATCATTGATGGTCACTGTCGGTGTCAAAACCGGCAGATCGCGGGTAGGGGGACCCGAACTGTGCGTCTAGGCGGATGGTAACAATAGACAAGGGACACGATGTTTTTACCCAGGTTCGGGCCCTCTCGATGGAGGTAAAACCCTACTCCTGCTTGATTAATATTGATGATATGCGTAGTACAAGAGTAGATCTACCACGAGATCAGAGAGGCTAAACCCTAGAAGCTAGCCTATGGTATGATTGTTGTTCGTCCTACGGACTAAATCTCTCTGGTTTATATAGACACCGGAGAGGGCTAGGGTTACACAGAGTCGGTTACAGTGGGAGGAGATCTACATATCATATCGCCAAGCTTGCCTTCCACGCCAAGGAAAGTCCTATCCGGACACGGGACGAAGTCTTCAATCTTGTATCTTCATAGTCCGGGAGTCCGGCCAAAGGTCATAGTACGGCCATCCGGACACCCCCTAATCCATGAATCCCTCAGTAGCCCCTGAACTAGGCTTCAATGACGACGTGTCCGGCGCGCAAATTGTCTTCGGCATTGCAAGGCGGGTTCCTCCTCCGAATACTTCATAGAAGATGTTGAACACAAGGATAGTGTCCGGCTCTGCAAAATAGTTTCCACATACCACCGTAGAGAGAATAATATTCGCACAAATCTAATCTACTGACATATTCCGTAGCGTGACATCATGCCACAGACAAGCCTGCATTCGAATTGTTTTACTGTCGCACCTCAGCGTGTTTAGCGAGGCGGTTTCCTTGGCACGTCTTGTCAAAGCAGATATCGTGTCCCCTTGTTCTGGGATTCTCATCAATACGGGCGTGGGTCACCCAACCGTGCCATTAATCGCGGCGCTTGGGAGATAAGTGAGTTTTACTAGGCTGGTGGGGGCTCATAGTTTCGGCCGCCCATATAAGGGGATAAGGATCTACCCTTTCCATCTACGCCTTCTTCCTCCTTCGCTTATCCATTCCTGCGCACTCAAGCTCCAGCGCCCAAGTCCGCACTTCCCACCTCAACCTTCTCCAATCATGTCCGGAGCGGGAGGCAGGTGGATGGCCTCCTTCGTTACGGAGGGGAAAATCAAGAAGCTAAGGAAAGCCGAATACTTGTCCAACGACATCGCGCACCGGCTCCCAGATGAGGGGTACCTCATCCCCGCCCCCAGGCCCCATGAGAGGGTCGTGTTTCTCCACCATTTCCTCCATGGACTGGGCTTTTCCCTTCACCCATTTGTCCGGGGGCTCATGTTCTACTACGGCCTGGATTTGAACGATCTAGCCCCGAACTTCATCCTCAACATCTCGGCGTTTATCGTCGTGTGCGAGGTCTTCCTCCACATCCAGCCCCACTTCGGCTTATGGCTGAAGACCTTCAATGTCAAGCCGAAGGTTGTGGGCGTCTGGCAAGTGGAGTGCGGAGGCGCCATGTTGGGCAAGATGCCCAACGTCACCTGGCTCGAGGGCTCCTTTGTGGAAACCATCAAAGGGTGGCAATCGGGGTGGTTCTACATTATCGAGCCGCGTGACCCTGAATGGGCAGCGGCACCGAATTCCAATCTGGCATCCCCACACGGCTCACCTCTCGGAAAGAGACGGGCCTGTCGTGGGGTAATCCGGAATAGGTGACCGGACTCCAAACCTGCGTCCAAAACTTGGTGGATAAGAAGGTTAAGCTTGTCGATGCAGTCCAGGTCATGCTCTTCTGCCGGATCCTCCCGTGTCAACGACGGGCTTTCAACTTGTGGGAGTTCGACCCGGCTCAGCACCAAACTTTGTCCAGGCTCTTTGACACAACGCACGAAGATGCCTGGAAGGTGCTATTCAAGAGCTCAGAGGTTCCCCCACCCATTGAAAGCGCACTCCTCCTCCGAAGACGAGGAGGAGGAAGAAAAAGCCTCTCCCCCTCCAGCGGGGGGAGGAAAGAAAAGAAAGTCCGCCCCAACTAGGGAGGCCGAAGGGTCCAAGAAGGGGACGACCCTTCTTCCGGACTACGCCTCCGACTCCGACGACGGCGGAGAGGAGTGGCCATCCAGGGCCAAGCCCCTAGCCAAATCCTAAGTATCCGGACACCAGAATAGTTCATGGCGTTCCTTTATTTGCACAATACCTTCTGACGCCGAATATAATCATGCAGTCCACCCAAGGCTCAACTCGACGGTTCGTCGAGCGGCTCCCTGGATTCGTCGGATGTGAATAGTCTTTCACTCCCGACGGCTACCTCCCCCCGCCTTATGGACGATGCCGAGGTGGAGTCCCAAAAGGGGTTAGACCAGGAGGAGGTGGTCCCAGAGGCACCGCAAGGCGACCTCCCGGACTCCAGGCCCAAAGGGGATAAAACCCCGGAGGGATCTAAGTCCGGCTCTAGGCCGGACACCGCACCGGAACCTTTAGTGGCTCCGGTGTCCGGCAGGCGGCCCCCTCGCAAGAAGGGCAAGCCTACAACGCGGAGTGCGGTTATGAGTGCGGTTATCCAGAAGGAACACCGCACTACAATGACGAGGAACACCACACTGTTATGAGTGCAGTTATGAGTGCGGTTATCTGTCCTACAATGACGAGGAACACCGCACTGTTATGAGTGCGGTTATCCAGAAGGTTCAGTCCGCCAAGAGCGGGCTAACAGAAGCCTGTGCCAGCCTTCTAACAGGCTTTGAGGTATGTATTTAAAACATACAAAAATGTTACCGCATAGAGAGTAGCCCCTGATGCTCAGTTTGGCGTTCGGAAAGAAAAGCCGGACTGAGGATCTAAAAAGATATACGCATGAGTCTAACATAAATATGTCAATATGGGAATGCAGGCTGCACTGCTGACCCCTGCCGCACTGACTGCGGAGGTCGATGCATTGAAGCATAGCCTCGAGCGGTCCAAGAACGAGCTCGGCCGTGCCAAGAAGCAGCTCGAGGACAAGGAAGGTAGGTAGTACCTTATGTAAGTATATAAAAATACCTGGTTGCAGATAATGACAGGACCAACGTGAATATTACAGGGGCCACAAACGAGGTGGCGGCCCTGAAGGAAGCGCTGTCCAAGGCCAAAGACAATGCGGCCGTGGAGCGCACTGAGCGAGAAAAGCAGGAGGCGCAGGTGGCGGAGGTGCGGCAAGAGCTCGATGCTCTCGTGAAGAAACACGAGAGTCCGAGCTTGCCTCGGCACTTGAAAGCGCCAAGTCTGCTAGGGCCGCAGCCCAAAAAGCCCTCCAGGATATTGAGGCGATGAAAAAAATAGCGGCGGGTAAGGCATTCTTTATGCAAAGCAAGCATGTGAAAGTGAATTACGTGTTACTTACCCGAATCCGGAGCTCTCCAAGAGCATTCGCAGATCTGCCCCGCAGTGTGTCCGACGTTGCCGCATTCTACCGAGCCAAAGAAGGGAGCTCGACGGAGAAGGTGTTCTGGTCCCAGTATGCTGAGGCCGGACACCCAGTGCCCCTGAGCGACCAGCTGAAGCAGCTGGTCGAGCTCCATAAGGCAGCTGAACAGGCCATGAAGGGCCTTATAGGCCGGCTGTGGCCTGGGGAGGCCATGCTTGGGAGCTACTTTGGGCTGGTGCGGCGGCTGGTGGAGGCCTGTCCATGGCTTGAAGTCATCAAGCGCTCCTTATGCATCGAAGGCGCCCGTAGGGCCCTTGCCCGTACCAAAGTGCAATGGGGCAAGCTGGATGCTGAGAAGCTGGTGAAGGATGGGCCACCGGAGGGGAAGGAGCATCGCAAGCCCGAGATGTATTATGAGGGCATCCTGAAGGGTGCCCGTCTTGTAGCGAATGAATGTATCAGGGATGTAATTTTTGAGTAAACTCGCTCGTGTTTATCCTGTGCGCTGAAAACTTGTTCATATGCGCTAAGCTACGCTTTTTGAATTTAAAATATTACCTTCTGTGCGGCCATTTATTAAATTTGAGAGATGCAAGTCGTCGGCTTCTACCCCCATGCCACGAGTGCTGGGGTGTTCGGGATAAACCTGAGCGCTCATGTTCCCATTCTTGGGTCCGTCGAGGGAGGCGCTCAGCACAACGAACAAGGCAATCGGACTTATAATGCTTTATCACTCTCACTTAGCCATAGAATTCTATAATTTTAAATTTCGGTGAAGCCCCTAGTATTCGGAAGACCGAGTTCGGGGCGCTATCCACGCCTAGGCCGGATAAATCCAGCTCCTCGCTCTAAGCGGCATAAGTCTTTAGGGACTCAAAAAAACTCTCAAACAGCGACCGGTCTCTCGCCCTATCATGACGGTCAGTTTTAGCATTCTGTACTGAGGTGTTAACCCAGCTCAACTGGGCACAATCGCAGTAGTTCTCCCAGTGCTACCTTAGCCGATATAACGGAATGTAAGGTACCAAAACATGGGAGCAGGGCAAACCCAACTATTGACCCAAGACATGATTCGGAGCCGATGCATATAGTGCTATAAGTTCGGGGTGCCGCACTCATGAGAGTGTTCGGTCTTCTCACACCGTATTTTGGGGAACATAAGCCCCTAGTGTATTGGCCGTATCAAAGTGTACGGTTGCATAATGTCATGACTGAACATATTTACATGAAAAAGGAATACAATAATAGACAAGAGCTATGTATTGTTTAATAAAGGGCTGCTATGAAAGCAGAACGATACAAATAGTGCGATAAGCAAGAGATGGGATTATTTGACCTGTCCCCCTCCAGGGGCAAGTTGCGAAACTTTAAGTAAGATAGGTATTTAGCTCGTTATAGAGACCACCTGGACTTTCGATTTGGCTTGCTATCTCCCTGGCTGTTGCATCATGTGTTCGGCGAGCGTACTGCCGGACAGGCCTTCCGAAGAGTGGAGTCCTGAAAGTAAGAAAAGTGAAATGACAAAATCGGGAGCCCCTAGTGCGGTTGAGCCGCATTCTGGGCATGTCGTGGTTGTGCCCCTCCCCTTATGCCCATGGTATTTCCAGAGCGTAATTATGTACGCGTGGTACTGGTTTCACAATCTCGCGAGGGCTGGGGTTGGGGCCGCACTGCTATGCTTTCTCGGAACGTGCCAGACGGTCTTGTTGTAGGTTACTCTGGGCGCGCTTGACGGTGTCCAGACGCTTAACAGCCTGACTTGAGAATTGCCTTGAGAGGCTACTTTGTACTTCCGCCGCGAGGGGCGCCGTGTGCTCCTCTGTTCGGAGAGAGCGTTTGGTGTTTCCATTGACCGTAATGACTCCGCGAGGACCTGGCATCTTGAGCTTGAAATATGCGTAGTGCGGCACCGCATTCAACTTTGCAAATGCGGTTCGTCTGAGCAGGGCGTGATAGCCACTGCAGAACGGGACTATGTCGAAGATTAACTCCTCGCTTCAGAAATTATCCGGGGATCCGAAGACCAGTTCGAGTGTAACTGAGCCTGTATAGCTGGCCTCTACACCTCGTATGACGCCTTTCAAGGTCGTCTTTGTGGGTTTAATCCTTGAGGGATCTATGCCCATTTTCCGCACTGTATCCTGGTAAAGCAGGTCCAGGCTGCTGCCACCGTCCATGAGGACTCTAGTGAAGTGAAATTCGTCAATGATTGGGTCTAGAACCAATGCGGCAAATCCGCCGTGACGAATGCTAGTGGGGTGGTCCCTTCGATCAAAAGTGATCGGGCAGGAGGACCATGGGTTGAACTTTGGGGCGACTGGCTCCAACGCATATACGTCCCTGAGCGCACGCTTCCGTTCCCTTTTGGGGATGTGGGTTGCGTATATCATGTTCACCATCCGCACTTGTGGGGGCAAGCCCTTTTGTCCTCTGTTGTTCGGCGGCTGGGGCTCCTCCTCGTCATCGCTATGCAGCCCCTTGTCTCTGTTTTCGGCACTTAACTTGCCTACCTGTTTGAACACCCAACAATCCCTGTTGGTGTGATTGGCTGGTTGTTCGGGGGTGCCGTGTATCTGGCATGAGCGATCGAGTATCCGGTCTAAACTGGACGGGCCCGGAGGATTTCTTTTGAATGGCTTCTTACACTGACCGGGTTTAGAGCCTCTGAATCCGGCATTAACTGCCGTATCCTCAGTATTGTTGCGACGCGACCTGCCATTGTTGTCCTTGGTATGTGAATTACCAGGGCTCTTGGTCATGTTATTACTATGAGCTAGCCAGCTGTCTTCTCCTGCGCAAAAGCGGGTCATGAGTGTTGTGAGGGCTGCCATGGATTTCGGCTTTTCCTGTCCAAGGTGCCGGGCAAGCCATTCGTCATGGATGTTATGTTTGAAGGCTGCGAGGGCCTCTACGTCTGGACAGTCAACTATTTGATTTTTCTTGGTTAGGAACCGTGTCCAGAATTGTCTGGCCGATTCCTTTGGCTGCTGAATTATGTGGCTTAGGTCATCGGCGTCTGGTGGTCGCACATAAGTGCCCTGGAAGTTGTCAAGGAATGAGGATTCCAGGTCCTCCCAGCAACCAATTGACTCTGCTGGCAAGCTGTTAAGCCAATGCCGAGCTGGTCCTTTAAGCTTGAGTGGGAGGTATTTTATGGCGTGTAGATCATCACCACGGGCCATGTGGATATGAAGGAGATAATCCTCGATCCATACCACAGGATCTGTTGTGCCATCGTATTATTCGATGTTTACGGGTTTAAACCCTTCGGGGATTTGATGATCCATTACTTCATCTGTGAAGCATAGTGGGTGTGCAGCGCCTCTGTACTGGGCTATATCACGACGTAGCTCATATGAGCTTTGTCTGCCCTATTCGAGCTGGCCGTATTTGCTATGTCTGGCGTGACGGTTATCGTCACGTGTCGTGGGGCGCCCACGTGATTCATAGATCAATCTTGTTTTCCTGGCCTTGTCCTCCGATATGTCTCGCAGGTCTGGCGCGTTTCCCCGTGCCTTGGTACTTTTTGAGGGGCGCCAGGGTGCGGCTTGAATGGATGGCCGAGAGGCCTCTCTGTCGCGGCCACGAGGTGGCCGGTTGGCCGCGTCATACACTGGTGATGTAGGTTTAGTTGCTTCCTCCTCTAATTGGGGTAGCAGCTGCGCTTTGGGTAGCTCTTGGAGGGGCGTTCGAGTTTGTACTCTTCGGCCGCCAGGACTTCAGTCCATCTGTCGGCTAGCAAATCTTGGTCAGCTCTAAGCTGCTGCTGTTTTTTCTTGAGGCTGCTTGCCGTGGCCATAAGCCTGCGTTTGAAACGCTCTTGTTCGACGAGATCCTCAGGAACGACAAATTCATCATCGTCGAGGCTTGCCTCGTCTTCGGAGGGAGACATATAATTGTCGTCCTCGACCTCTCTGTCTATCGCTCTCTCATGAGGGATGGCTTCCCCATCCTCATGTGCTGAATCCTGCTGGAGGGGGTTGTCTTCGGCACTGTCCGGGGTGTTATTGTCTCCGGTGCCGGAATCGCCGTTTTTTCTTTGGCGTGATTTAGAGCGGCGCCGCCGACGCCGGCGCTTAGGCTGTTTCTTGGAGGGGTCATCCTCCGTTGTTCCATCGCCATCCCCTTCTTTTGGGGTGTCCACCATGTATATGTCGTATGATGAGGTGGCTTTCCAGTGCCCTATAGGCGCTGGTTCTTGGTTATCTCCTTCATCGGCGTCCATACCGTCGATGTCTTTGGAGTCGAAGTCGAGCATGTCGGCTAAGTCGTCGACAGTGGCTACAAAGTGGGTGGTGGGTGGGTTTCGAATTTGTTCGTCGTCCACATCCCAACCTTGCTGACCATAGTCCGGCCAGGGTTCTCCTGACAAAGAGAAAGACTTTAGTGAATTCAGGATGTCGCCAAAGGGCGAGTGTTGAAAGATGTCCGCAGCGGTGAACTCCATGATCGAAGCCCAATTGGGTTCGATCGGGAGGGGTGCGGAATATTCGGAGTCCGGAAAGGAGTCCGGCACCTTGGAGCCACGAGCTCCGCGAAGGACAAGATTGGTGTTCGGCTCGATCGCCGTAGAGATTGCAGCCCCCGAGGCGGCATCTAGCCACCTGTCCTCGACTGGCGCAGTCGGCTCTGAGCTAAGGGTCGAAGCGGACACCTGAGCGGCGCTCTGGGCACTGTCAGGCGGCAGAGCTAGATCATGCCCATCGTGACAGTGCGGCGCGCTCGGCTGTGGCTCGAATCCGTCGAAGATCAAGTCTCCGCGGATGTCAGCCGTGTAGTTTAACCTAACAAATTTGACCTGATGGCCAGGGGCGTAGCTTTCGAGCTGCTCCCGATGGCCAAGTGAATTGGCCCGTAATGCAAAGCTGCCGAATACGAAGATCTGTCTGGGGGGAAAAGTCTCACCCTGGACCGCGTCGTGGTTGATGATCGAAGAAGCCATCGGGCCTAAAGGTGACGAACCAGAGGAACTCTCAATGAAAGCACCAATGTCGGTGTCAAAACCGGCGGATCTCGGGTAGGGGGTCCCGAACTGTGCGTCTAGGCGGATGGTAACAAGATACAAGGGACATGATGTTTTTACCCAGGTTCGGGCCCTCTCGATGGAGGTAAAACCGTACTCCTGCTTGATTAATATTGATGATATGGGTAGTACAAGAGTAGATCTACCACGAGATAAGAGATGCTAAACCCTAGAAGCTAGCCTATGGTATGATTGTTGTTCGTCCTACGGACTAAATCTCTCTGGTTTATATAGACACCGGAGAGGGCTAGGGTTACACAGAGTCGGTCACAATGGGAGGAGATCTACATATTGTATCGCCAAGCTTGCCTTCCACGCCAAGGAAAGTCCTATCCGGGCACGGGACAAAGTTTTCAATCTTGTATCTTCATAGTCCGGGAGTCCGGCCAAAGGTCATAGTCCGGCCATCCGGACACCCCCTAATCTAGGAGTCACGAACAGCAATGCCTTTAGGTCAAATTCTTCCTGTTTGTGCTCATCCCACGCACATACACCTTTTCCATTCCATAGCTGTAATAGTTCTTCAACTAATGGCCTTAGGTACACATCAATGTCATTGCCGGGTTGCTGAACTTCCGCTTCATGCACAACAAAGGAGGTGTTGGGGAACGTTGCAGAAAATAAAAAATTTCCTACGGTTTCACCAAGATCAATCTATGAGTTCATCTTGCAACGAGAGAGAGGAGTGCATCTACATACCTTTGTAGATCGAGCGGAAGCGTTCAAGGGAACGGGGTTGAGGGAGTCGTACTCGTCGTGATCCAAATCACCGGAGATCCTAGCGCCGAAAGGACGGCACCTCCCCGTTCAACACACGTACGTTCAGGGAGACGTCTCCTCCTTCTTGATCCAGCAAGGGGAAAGGAGAGGTTGATGAAGATCCAGCAGCATGACGGCTTGGTGGTGGATGCAGCAGGGATCCCCGTAGGGCTTCGCCAAGCGTCTGCGAGAGGGAGAGGTGTAGCAAGGGGGAAGGGAGGCGCCAAGTGCATGGGTGCGGCTGCCCTCCCTCCCCCCTCTTTATATAGGGCCCCTAGGGGGCGGCCCTAGGAGATGGGATCACCTAGGGGGAGCGGCAGCCAAGGGGGTGCCTTGCCCCCCAAGGCAAGTGGAGGCGCCCCCCACCCTAGGGTTTCCAACCCTAGTCGCAGGGGGGCCCAAGGGGGGCGCACCAGCCCACCTGGGGCTGGTTCCCCTCCCACTTAATCCCATGGGGCCCTCTGGGATAGGTGGCCCCACCCGGTGGACCCCCGGGACCCTTCCGGTGGTCCCGGTACAATACCGATGAACCCCGAAACTTTCCCGATGGCCGAAACTAGACCTCTTGATAATTACGGAACTCCTCGTGACGTCCGAGATCTCATCCGGGACTCCGAACAACTTTCGGTTTACTGTATACTCATATCTCTACAACCCTAGAGTCACCGCACCTTAAGTGTGTAGACCCTACGGGTTCGGGAGACATGCAGACATGACCGAGACGCATCTCCGGTCAATAACCAACAACGGGATCTGGATACCCATGTTGGCTCCCACATGCTCCTCGATGATCTCATCGGATGAACCACGATGTCGAGGATTTAAGTAACCCCGTATACAATTCCCTTTGTCAATCGGTACGTTACTTGCCCGAGACTCGATTGTCGGTATCGCAATACCTCGTTTAATCTCGTTACCGGCAAGTCACTTTACTCATACCGTAATGCATGATCCCGTGACCAGACACTTGGTCACATTGAGCTCATTATGATGATGCATTACTGAGTGGGCCCAGAGATACCTCTCCGTCATACGGAGTGACAAATCCCAGTCTCGATTCGTGCCAACCCAACAGACACTTTCGGAGATACCCGTAGTGCACCTTTATAGTCACCCAGTTACGTTGTGATGTTTGGCAGACCCAAAGCACTCCTACGGTATCCGGGAGTTGCAAAATCTCATGGTCTAGGGAAATGATACTTGATATTTGGAAAAGCTCTAGCTAAACGAACTACACGATCTTTGAGCTATGCTTAGGATTGGGTCTTGTCCATCACATCATTCTCCTAATGATGTGATCCCGTTACCAATGACATCCAATGTCCATAGTCAGGAAACCATGACTATCTGATCAACGATCTTGTCAACTAGAGGCTCACTAGGGACATGTTGTGGTCTATGTATTCACACGTGTATTACGATTTCCAGATAATACAATTACAGCATGAATAACAGACAATTATCATGAACAAAGAAATATAATAATAACCATTTTATTATTGCCTCTAGGGCATATTTCCAACAGTCTCCCACTTGCACTAGAGTTCAATAATCTAGATACATTGTGATGAATCGAACACCCATGGATTTCTAGTGTTGATCATGTTTTGCCCTAGGGAGAGGTTTAGTCAACGGATCTGCCACATTCAGGTCCGTATGTACTTTACAAATATCTATGTGTCCATCTTGGACATTTTCACGAATGGAGTTGAAGCGACGGTTGATGTGCCTGGTCTTCTTCTGAAACCTGGGCTCCTTGGCAAGTGCAATAGCTCCAGTGTTGTCACAGAAGAGGTTGATTGGCCCCGACGCATTGGGTATGACTCCTAGGTCGGTGATGAACTCCTTCACCCAGATTGCTTCACCCGCTGCCTCCAAGGCTGCCATGTACTCCGCTTCACATGTAGATCCCGCCACGACGCTATGCTTGCAACTGCACCAGCTTACTGCCCCCACCATTGAGAATATACATGTATCCGGTTTGTGACTTCGAGTCATCCAGATCTGTGTCGAAGCTAGCGTCGACGTAACCCTTTACGACGAGCTCTTCGTCACCTCCATAGATGAGAAACATGTCCTTTGTCCTTTTCAGGTACTTCAGGATATTCTTGACCGTTGTCCAGTGTTCCTTGCCGGGATTACTTTGGTACCTTCCTACCAAACTTACGGCAAGGTTTACATCAGGTCTGGTACACAACATGGCATACATAATAGATCCTATGGCTGAGGCATAGGGGATGACACTCATCTCTTCTTTATCTTCTGCCATGGTCAGGCATTGAGCCGAGCTCAATCTCACACCTTGCAATACAGGCAAGAACCCTTTCTTGGACTGATCCATATTGAACTTCTTCAACATCTTATCAAGGTATGTGCTTTGTGAAAGACCTATGAGGCGTCTCGATCTATCCCTATAGATCTTGATGCCTAATATGTAAGCAGCTTCTCCAAGGTCCTTCATTGAAAAAAACTTATTCAAGTAGGCCTTAATGCTGTCCAAAAGTTCTATATCATTGCCCATCAAAAGTATGTCATCTACATATAATATGAGAAATGCTACAGAGCTCCCACTCACTTTCTTGTAAACGAAGGCTTCTCCATAAGTCTGCATAAACCCAAACGCTTTGATCATCTCATCAAAGTGAATGTTCCAACTCTAAGATGCTTGCACCAGCCCATAAATGGATCACTGGAGCTTGCATACCTTGTTAGCATTCTTAGGATCGACAAAACCTTCCGGTTGCATCATATACAGTTCTTCCTTAAGATAACCATTAAGGAATGCTGTTTTGACGTCCATCTGCCATATCTCATAATCATAGTATGTGGCAATTGCTAACATGATTCAGACGGACTTTAGCTTCACTACGGGAGAGAAAGTCTCATTGTAGTGAACCCCTTGAAATTGACGATAACCCTTAGCGACAAGTCGAGCTTTATAGATGGTAACATTACCATCCGCGTCCGTCTTCTTCTTAAAGATCCATTTGCTTTCTATCGCTCGCCGATCATCGGGAAAGTCTGTCAAAGTCCATACTTTGTTTTCATACATGGATTCTATCTCGGATTGCATGGCTTCAAGCCATTTGTTGGAATCTGGGCCCGCCATCGCTTCTTCATAGTTCGAAGGTTCATCGTTCTCTAACAACATGATCTCCAGGACAAGGTTAACATACCACTCTGGTGTGGAACGTGTCCTTGTGGACCTACGAAGTTCAGTAGCAACTTGATCCGAAGTACCTTGATCATCATCATTAATTTCCTCTCTAGTCGGTGGAGGCACCATAGGAACATCTTCCTGAGCTGCGCTACTTACCGGTTCAAGAGGTAGTACTTCATCAAGTTCCACTTTCCTCCCACTTACTTCTCTCGAGAGAAACTCTTTCTCCAGAAAGGACCCGTTCTTGGCAACAAAGATCATGCCTTCGGATCTAAGGTAGAAGGTATATCCAATGGTTTCCTTAGGGTATCCTATGAATACGCATTTTCTGACTTGGGTTTGAGCTTTTCAGGTTGAAGTTTCTTGACATAAGCATCGCATCCCCAAACTTTCAGAAACGACAGCTTAGGTTTCTTCCCAAACCATAATTCATACGGTGTCGTCTCAACGGATTTAGACGGTGCCCTATTTAAATTGACTGTAGCTGTCTCTAGAGCATATCCCCAAAAAGATAGCGGTAAATCGGTAAGAGACATCATAGATCGCACCATATCCAATAAAGTGCGATTACGACGTTCGGACACACCGTTACGCTGAGGTGTTCCAGGCGGCATGAGTTGTGAAACGATTCCACGTTTCCTTAAGTGCGTACAAAATTCGTGACTTAAATATTCTCCTCCACGATCTGATCGTAAGAACTTTATTTTTCGGTCACGTTGATTCTCTACCTCATTCTGAAACTCCTTGAACTTTTCACTACTAGGGAAAAGCCTATACACAGAATTTTACCAGCAGCGCTAACCAAAATACCACGCTACTGCTATTTAGCAGCAGCGCGTGTTACCGAAACGCGCTGCTGACAGGAAAATAGCAGTAGCGCGTCCACCACAAACCGCGCTACTGCTATAATTGCCATGACCTCGCCCCCCGCTAATTATAGCAGTAGCGCACTATATTGAACAGTGCTACTGCTATAGAAGTTAGCAGCAGCGCGCTTCTAGGAAAACCGCTACTGCTAAGATCAGCCCACAAGTTTAGTCCCACCTCGCTCCGTGAACAGGGTGTTTACCACCTTAAATATGTTATTTCTGAAACTACCACAACCAGTTGATCTTCACTGAACTCTATGTGTAAAATTTGTGGCCGCAATATGAGTCCTCTCCGGTTCTACCGGAGAGGACTCATATTGACAATTCAGATTGTACACAAAAAGATCATTGATGGCCAATGTATTTTTGCATTGACGTATTTTTTGTATAGTTACACTTAGCAGTAGCGGTTTATATGCGAAGCTCTACTGCTATTCAGATTAGTTGTAGCGTGTTTTGGCAAATGCGCTACAACTATCCCTACCTTATCCCCACGCGCACGACCGGCCCTCACTCCACACTCTCACTCTCGCCCACGTGCCGATAACCATCGTCGTGCGTCGCCGCCGCCGCCGCCTTTGTTCGTCCGCCGCCGAGGTACTCCCCTCCGTCCGTCCCTACTCCCTCCTCCTCGCACATCCTTCCTCCGCCCACGGCCGCCCCTCCCTCCTCCTCCGCCACCCTCCTCCCCCCGCCTACGGCCGCCCCTCCTCCCTCCTCCGCCGACAGCCCTCCTCCCACTGCCCTCGACCTCGCCGCCCCTAGCTACCTCTCCGTCGCCCCCCACCCCCTGCCACTAGTTAGTACTAGATTTAGTAGTTGTAGATGTTAATTTAGGGTCCATAGCTAGTACTAGATGTTGCTTAGTTAGTACTAGATTTTTAGTAGTAGTAGATGTTAATTACTAGTAGTGATGGTACTAGTTAACTAGGGCAGTATGATTAATAGTAGTTGTAGTTGAACTACTTTAGTTGTAGTTGAACTAGTTTAGTAAGTAAATTAATAAATAGTTGAACTAGTTGAATTAATAGAACTAATGTATTTTTAGTAAGATAATTAATATAACTAGTTGAACTACTTTAATTTTAGAAAGAACTAGTTTTTTTCTATTTATAGTAAGTTTATATTTAGTAAGAACTAGTTGAATTAATAAAACTAGTTGAACATGTCATATTTGTTGTTATTTTTTAGTTTAAGCAATTATTCGGGATGTATTAGTGATAACTTATATGGTTTCAGGTGACCACCGTCGTCCCCGTCACCGACCCCCTCCGACATCCCCGTCGTCGTCCCAGTCACCCACCCCCTCCGACATCGAGGTGAGACCAGCCAAATATCCTTCTATATCTTGTGTTGTTGCTCAAATAGGATATGCGGTTCCCCAAGTGGCCGTGCATGTTCAGTTTACATCTTCGAGTGGCCTATGTTTTGCCGGAGTGTTGATTAATTTCTGTTCCGGTAAATTTCAGGCGCTCGATATGTCCTTTTTTAGCAAAGGTCATGCCGGATTTTTTCGTGAATTCTGGCATGACTTGTGCTAGAATATGTACAAGTTTAATCTTTGAATTATGAACATAGGAAATGTCATACTCGGATGACGACAATCTCCCGGGGGAGTGTAGCTGGTACCACGACGATCGAGGTATGTGCGACAAGTTCATTCAGCTGGACGAAGATCGGCGCTTCAGCATTAAGCTCGAGGAGACCTTCGATTGTGAAACGGTACGCAACAATGACAAGTGTTTTTTTCGTAATTAAGCATGACTTCAACTATTTCAACGTATAATTTTCATATTTTACAATTCGACTAGCTTATCCCGTGCCATGCAAGATGTTTTGTCTTGGAGAGGATGGGTTTTGAAGACCATGAAAATTTCGAAACAAAGAAAATACACCTAAGGACCCATCATGATATGGATTTTGAAGTAAATCTATGCAATGCTTAGACCGTAACCCATTTTGGTTGCCAAAATTGGGAAGCACTTTGCAAAATGTATGGTTTTTATGAGGGTATGATTGTCACCATGGATCTTGGTGATCCTGACATCGAGCAAGACAATATGGACATTTGGGTCCTTGTTGATACGCTTCCGATTGTACCGCTATGTGAGTTTCTCAAACATAGTTATTAACTAATTTATATTATTTATTTCAAAATAGTTGATAACTTATTTCCATTGACAACTTATTTTGACTCTTCAAAGACTGTGCGGAAGATGGTAGATAAAACCCACTACACCGATGGCACCGAATTAACGTATAAGGAGAAAAATCATCTAATCGCATTTTATACTCTTCTTGAGAATTACAATAACTATTATCGAACTCCTCCAAATTATGGTGAATACGTGCCACTAGTGCCTGTGTTGAACCACAGTAACTTCTCTGGAGATACCCTGGTAAGATTTTTTACTATTACGACATCCATGCATCTTTTGCATACTTCTAAAACTAGTACATCATTGCTAACTACGAAGTTATTATTATGTTTTTCAACAGAAACTCCCGATGGATTGTGTGCCTCATATGATGTCTCTGCATGGTCGCCTCTCAGTTCTGAACATACTGCCAGGTAAATCTACGGAGCTCACCTGTGCATATCGGATTTCTAAAACCCGTGAACACATGTTCATCAAAGAATGGAAGAAATGTATGGACATTCGCAAGGAGGTTCTTGGAAGTAACATTAAGCGAAAGGCAAGAATTGGAGACAGGCTAATCTCCATTCTCCATAATGGAGAGTCAGGAGCTATCTTGTTTTTTGGTATTTTACCTTAGAAAATGTAGTAGGTCTTAATCGAATGTAATAGGTCCTATGAGGTACAATATGTTTATTATGTGGTAATGTGTTAGAGTTTATAATGAGGAGTACTTGTGATTACGACTAGTGACCAATTTGCTATGTGATGTCATTGATGAAAACGATGATCTTGAGGAGGTGTTATATGACAATGATGTATTATGATGATAAGTTGTTAATGATATGATGATGATGATGATGATATTATTATATCATTGGGTGAAAGAACCGCGGATTAGTTTCAAGTGGATGGACATCCACTTGAAACTAGTCCACGGTTCTTTCACCCCGTGATGTAATAACTCATTATGATGTAAAAACAATCTCTAAATTCCTGTTGTATGAAAACTTGTGTAAAGGTGTATGAATACAACATGAAATAAAAAATAAATAAAATACTAAATAATAGTAGTAGCGCGGGAAAGAAGAAGCGCTACTACGAATTACCAGTAGCGCTATTCTGACGAAGCGCTACTACTAAGTCAATTTAGCAGTAGCGTGGATCTAGGCACGCTATTGCTAAGCATTAGCTGTAGCGCTTTATCAGTAGCGCTCCTGCCCACGCTACTGATAGGCCTAAAACCCGCGCTGCTGCTAGGCTTTTCCCTAGTAGTGTTTCAAAGGTCTCAGACTTGTGTTTCATCAAGTAGACATACCCATATCTACTCAAGTCATCAATGAGAGTGAGAACATAACGATATCCTCCGCGAGCCTCAACGCTCATTGGACCGCACACATCAGTATGTATGATTTCCAATAAGTTGGTTGCTCACTCCATTGTTCCGGAGAACGGAGTCTTGGTCATTTTCCCATGAGGCATGGTTCGCATGTGTCAAATGATTCATAATCAAGAGACTCTAAAAGTCCATCAGCATGGAGCTTCTTCATGCGCTTGACACCAATGTGACCAAGGCGGCAGTGCTACAAGTATGTGGGACTATCGTTATCAACTTTACATCTTTTGGTATTCACACTATGAATATGTGTAACATCACGTTTGAGATTCATTAAGAATAAACCATTGACCATCGGGGCATGACCATAAAACATATCTCTCATATAAATAGAACAACCATTATTCTCGGATTTAAATGACTAGCCATCTCATATTAAATGAGATCCAGATACAATGTTCATGCTCAATGCTGGCACTAAATAACAATTATTGAGGTTTAAAACTAATCCCGTAGGTAAATGTAGAGGTAGCGTGCCGACGGCGATCACATCGACTCTGGAACCATTCCCGACGCGCATCGTCACCTCGTCCTTCACCAGTCTCCGCTTATTCCGCAGCTCCTGCTTTGAGTTGCAAATATGAGCAACGGCACCGGTATCAAATACCCAGGAGCTACTACGAGCACTGGTAAGGTACACATCAATTACATGTATATCACATATAGCTTTAGTGTTGCTGGCCTTCTTGTACGCTAAGTATTTGGGGCAGTTCCGCTTCCAGTGACCCTTCCCTTTGCAATAAAAGCACTCAGTCTCAGGCTTGGGTCCATTCTTTGACTTCTTCCCGGCAGCTGGCTTACCGGGCGCGGCAACTTCCTTGCCGTCCTTCTTGAAGTTCTTCTTACCCTTGCCTTTCTTGAACTTAGTGGTTTTATTCACCATCAACACTTGATGTTCCTTTTTGATTTCCACCTCTGCTGATTTCAGCATTGAATATACTTCAGGAATGGTCTTTTCCATCCCCTGCATATTGAAGTTCATCATAAAGCTCTTGTAGCTCGATGGAAGCGACTGAAGGATTCTGTCAATAACCGCGTCATCCGGGAGATTAACTCCCAGCTGAGTCAAGCGGTTGTGCAACCCAGACATTTTGAGTATGTGCTCACTGACAAAACTATTTTCCTCCATCTTACAGCTAAAGAACTTGTCGGAGACTTCATATCTCTCGACCCGGGCATGAGCTTGGAAAACCATTTTCAGCTCTTCGAACATCTCATATGCTTCGTGTTGCTCAAAACGCTTTTGGAGCCCCGATTCTAAGCTGTAAAGCATGCCGCACTGAACGAGGGAGTAATCATCAGCACGAGACTGCCAAGCGTTCATGACGTCTTGGTTCTCTGGGATGGGAGCTTCACCTAGCGGTGCTTCTAGGACATAACATTTCTTTGCAGCTATGAGGATGATCCTCAGGTTCCGAACCTAGTCCGTATAGTTGCTGCCGTCATCTTTCAGCTTGGTTTTCTCTAGGAACGCGTTGAAGTTGAGGTGGACATGAGCGTTGGCCATTTGATCTACAAGACATATTTGCAAAGGTTTTTAGACTAAGTTCATGATACTTAAGTTCATCTAATCAAATTATTTAATGAACTCCCACTCAGATTAGACATCCCTCTAGTTATCTAAGTGATACATGATCCGAGTCGACTAGGCCGTGTCCGATCATCACATGAGACGGACTAGTCATCATTGGTGAACATCTCCATGTTTATCTTATCTTCCATACGACTCATGTTCGACCTTTCGGTCTCTTGTGTTACAAGGCCATGTCTGTACATGCTAGGCTCGTCAAGTTAACCTAAGTTTTTTGCATGTGTAAATCTGTCTTACACCCGTTGTATGTGAACGTTAGAATCTATCACACCCGATCATCACGTGGTGCTTCGAAACGATGAACTTTCGCAACGGTGCACAGTTAGGGGGAACACTTTCTTGAAATTATTATGAGGGATCATCTTATTTACTACCGTCATTCTAAGTAAACAAGATGCATAAACATAATAAACATCAGATGCAATTAAACAGTGACATGATATGGCCAATATCATATAGCTCCTTTGATCTCCATCTTCGGGGCTCCATGATCATCTTCGCCACCAGCATGACACCATGATCTCCATGAAGTTGCTTGCCAACTATTACTTCTACTACTATGGCTAACGGTTTCGCAATAAAGTAAAGTAATTACATGGCGTTGAATAATTGACATGCATGTCATACAATAATTAAGACAACTCATATGGCTCCTGCCGGTTGTCATACTCATTGACATGCAAGTCGTGATTCCTATTACAAGAACATGATCTCATACATCACATATATATCATTCATCATTCATCACAACTTTTGGCCATATCATATCACAAATCATATGCTGCAAAAACAAGTTAGACGTCCTCTAATTGTTGTTGCATGTTTTACGTGGCTGCAATAGGGTTCTAGCAAGAATGTTTTCTTACCTACGTAAAAGCCACAACGTGATTTGTCAACTTCTATTTAACCTTCATAAGGACCCTTTTCATCGGATCGGCTCCAACTAAAGTGGGAGAGACAGACACCCGCTAGCCACCTTATGCAACTAGTGCATGTCAGTCGGTGGAACCTGTCTCACGTAAGTGTATGTGTAAGGTCGGTTCGGGCCGCTTCATCCCACAATATCGCTGAAGCAAAATAAGACTAGTAGTGGAAAGAAAGTTGACAACATCTACGTCCACAACAAATTTGTGTTCTACTCATGCAAAGAGAACTACGCATAGACCTAGCTCTGATATCACTGTTGGGGAACGTTGCAGAAAATAAAAAAATTCCTACGGTTTCACCAAGATAAATCTATGAGTTCATCTAGCAACGAGAGAGAGGAGTGCACCTACATACCCTTGTAGATCGAGCGTAAGCGTTCAAGGGAACGGGGTTGAGGGAGTCGTACTCGTCGTGATCCAAATCACCGGAGATCCTAGCGCCAAACGGACGGCACCTCCGTGTTCAACACACGTATGGTCAGGGAGACGTCTCCTCCTTCTTGATCCAGCAAGAGGAAAGGTGAGGTTGATGAAGATCCAGCAGCACGACAGCTTGGTGGTGGATGCAGCAGGGATCCCGGCAGGGCTTCGCCAAGTGTCTGCGAGAGGGAGAGATGTAGCAAGGGGGAAGGTAGGCGCCAAGTGCATGGGTGCGGCTTCCCTCCCTTCCCCCTCTTTATATAGGGCCCCTAGGGGGGGCGCCGGCCCTAGGAGATGGGATCTCCCAGGGGAGGCGGCGGCCAAGGGGGTGCCTTGCCCCCCAAGACAAGTGGAGGCGCCCCCCACCCTAGGGTTTCCAACCCTAGGCGCAGGGGAGCCCAAGGGGGGGGCGCACCAGCCCACCTGGGGCTGGTTCCCCTCCCACTTAAGCCCATGAGGCCCTCCAGGATAGGTGGCCCCACCCGGTGGACCCCCGGGACCCTTCCGGTGGTCCCGATACAATACCGGTGACCCCCGAAACTTTCCCGATGGACGAAACATGACTTCCTCTATATAATTCTTTACCTCCGGACCATTACGGAACTCCTCGTTATGTCCGAGATCTCATCCAGGCCTCCGAACAACTTTTGGTTTACTGCATACTCATATCTCTACAACCCTAGCGTCACTGAACCTTAAGTGTGTAGACCCTACGGGTTCGGGAGACATGCAGACATGACCGAGACGCCTCTCCTATCAATAACCAACAGCTTGATCTGGATACCCATGTTGGCTCCCACATGCTCCTCGATGATCTCATTGGATGAACCACGATGTCGAGGATTTAAGTAACCCCGTATACAATTCCCTTTGTCAATCGGTATGTTACTTGCCCGAGACTCGATCGTCGGTATCCCAATACCTCGTTTAATCTCGTTACCGGCAAGTCACTTTACTCGTACCATAATGCATGATCCCGTGACCAGACACTTGGTCACATTGAGCTCATTATGATGATGCATTACCGAGTGGGCCCAGAGATACCTCTCTGTCATACGGAGTGACAAATCCCAGTCTCGATTCGTGCCAACCCAACATACACTTTCGGAGATACCCGTAGTGCACCTTTATAGTCACCCAGTTACGTTGTGACGTTTGGCACACCCAAAGCACTCCTACGGTATCCGGGAGTTGCACAATCTCATGGTCTAAGGAAATGATACTTGACATTTGGAAAAGCTCTAGCTAAACGAACTACACGATCTTTGAGCTATGCTTAGGATTGGGTCTTGTCCATCACATCATTCTCCTAATGATGTGATCCCGTTATCAATGACATCCAATGTCCATAGTCAGGAAACCATGACTATCCGTTGATCAACGAGCTAGTCAACTAGAGGCTCACTAGGGACATGTTGTGGTCTATGTATTCACATGTGTATTACGATTTCCGGATAATACAATTACAGCATGAATAACAGACAATTATCATGAACAAAGAAATATAATAATAACCATTTTATTATTGCCTCTAGGGCATATTTCCAACAGGAGGAAGGTTATACAAACATAGAGTCACAGGCCACGTGCTATGGTTGCTGCTCTGCTCCCCAAAAGGATTAATGCCATCTGCGCTTAGACCAAACCATACGTTCCTTGGGTCACCTGCAAACTGCTCCCTGTACTTTCTCTTGATTTTTCTCCACTTCAACCCGTCAGCGGGTACTCTCAACTTTCCGTCTCTCTTACGGTCTTCTCCATGCCATCGCATCGCCCTGGCATGCTCTTTATTCTAGAACAAACGTTTCAACTGTGGTATTATAGGGGCATATACTACATCACCTTCACAGGAATCTTCTTCCTGGGGCGCTCGCCCTCGACATCACCAGGGTTATCGCGGCTGATCTTATAGCGCAATGCACCACATATTGGGCACGCGTTCAAATCCTCGTACTCACCGCAGTAGAGGATGCAGTCATTAGGGCATGCATGTATCTTCTGTACCTCTAAACCTAGAGGGCAGACAACCTTCTTCGCTTCATACATACTCTCGGGCAATTCGTTGTCCTCTGGAAGCATATTCTTTATCATTACCAGCAACCTTCCAAATCCCTTGTCAGATACACCATTCTCTGCCTTCCATTGCAGCAATTCCAGTGTGGTGCCCAGCTTTTTCTTGTCACCTTTGTAATTCGGGTACAACAATTTCTTGTGATCCTCTAACATGCGCTACAACTTTTTCCTCTCCTTTTCACCTGCGCAGTTTCTCTTTGCATCGGCAATGGCCCGACCTAGATCATCAGGGGGCTCATCTGATGCCTCTTCTTCAGCTTCTTCCCGCATGACCGGCTCAGCTTCTTCCCCCATTGTTGTATCATCGTATTCCGGGAACCCATGGCCAGGATAGCTATCGTCGTCCTCTTCTTCTTCATTGTTTTCCATCATAATCCCTCTTTCTCCGTGCTTGGTCCAAACATTATAGTGGCGCATGAAACCGGACTCAAACAGGTGGACGTGAATGGTTCTTTAGTTAGAGTAATTGTGACCATTCTTACAGCCAGCACTTGGACAAGGCATAAAACCACCCGCCCGCTTGTTTTCCTGAGCCACAATCAGAAAAGTATGCACGCCATCAACGAACTGGGGAGAGCATCGGTCATCGTACATCCATTGCCGGCACATCTTTATTACACACCACCGAATAGACCAAATTAATACAAGTTCATACATAAAGTTCATACAACACTTAAATGCAATATACAAATAACTCTCTAGCTAAAGAATTTAAATGCAATAACAAATGCTATCAAGATCGCAACTAAGGTAACAATTGATCCAACAGCATAGTGATACCAAGCCACACTATCAATGGCATATTTTCTAATCTTTCTAATCTTCAACCGCATTTTCTCCATCTTGATCTTGTGATCATCAAAGACATCGGCAACATGCAACTCCAATTCCATCTTCTCCCCCTTAATTCTTTTCATTTTTTCTTTCAAATACTCGTTTTCTCTTTCAACTAAATTTAACCTCTCGACAATAGGGTCGGTTGGAATTTCTGGTTCACATACCTCCTAGATAAAAATATCTATGTCAACTTGATGGGCACAATTTGTCATAAACAGAAAATGCAACAAATAGTTTTAAAAGAGAATATACCACATCCGAATCATAACACAGACGAGGGCCGACGGGGACGGATATCAAAACCATGGCAGTCTGTATAACAAACAACGTACGAGTAAGATAATTATACAAGTAACTATATATCTAAATCACACAAACATGATTTTTTATATAAAAAAGATAAGAACAAGAGGCTCACCACAAGGTGGTGCCGGCGACAGGTCGGTGCGAACGATCGACGGTGGTTACGACGGAGACGGGAATGCACTAAGTAAACCAGACCTACATATGCAAACTAATAGTTATTTTAAGCTCAAATTACATATAAATCAAATAAACTACCACATATAATTCCCCCCAAATTACTAAAACCCACAAATTAATCACTATATAAAGCATTGCAAGAGCTAATCTAGCAATGAGAGATGAAAGGATAAAGTTGCTAACCTTTGTGATCACTTGAATGGATGGGGTCCTTCTAATCTTGACAAAATTTGGGCAAAATGTGTGATGGAGCTCGAGGGGAGGAGAGGAAGAACAGAGAGGAGGAGAGGGGAAAGGGGGGAAGAACAGAGCAAGCTGGACGAAGGGTTTATATGCAGGATGACCTTTAGTACCGGTCCGTGCCACGAACCGGTACTAAAGGTGCTGGAGGGGCCCCAGTCTGACAACATCCTGCCACCACTCTCTTTAGTACCGGTTCGTGGCACGAACCAGTGCTAAAGGTTCGCCACGAACTGGTACTAACGACCTCCGCCCCGCTAGCCGTTGGAACTGACACTAATGGTCACATTAGTGCCGGCTCAAATACAAACTTGGACTAATGAGCTGCACATTAGACCCTTTTTCTACTTGTGCAAGCCCAGGGGTGCCCTCATGGTAGTCCCCCATGGGCTCCCTCAACGAGGCCATGCAGCCGAAGTGACTAAGGAGTGGCACTGTAGCTAAGCAGACCAAGGGGCCTCAGAGACCCCACATTTTTTTAATTTTTATTGGGGGGGGGGGTCGTGTCACCGCGAGGAAAGATGATCTTACAAAAGCCTGGCATGATGTTTTTGTTCCAGCTTACGAAACCTATTAGTCCAGAGCGTAAAGTTGTATATCGTGTTAGTTGTTACAACAGTGGAGGTTAGCACCTCATTTAGAAGAATTAGCATTTCTGGCATCCCAAATTTTCCACAATATTGTGAGAATACCAAAAGAGTTGAGTGACTACGACAGCTGAGGAGTTGCTGAAGAGACTGGTAAGTCCTTAATAGGGGGGGGGGGATGATGGTGTTATATTGATCCGCCCCGAAACTCTTTATGCAAAGGGCACAAGAAGAAAAGGTAACCTCTCGATTCTTGTGCATGTGAACAAAGTGGGCATGATTCATCGTCGATGACCTTATTTTTTAGATTTTGCCTGGCGTTTATCCTATCCAAGTAAACCTGCATCAGAAGAACACGCAAGAAACATAGTTTTATGGATGCACCCACGGTTATCCGTCTTCGCAAGGAAAGGTTGATCCCTTCATGGAAAATATCATTACGAAGGCATTTTGTATTAGGTGGTGAGAGAAAATGGAAAGGAAGGCAACTGCAAGCTGCTCATAAAGGATCCATTTGTCTAACCAGATCAAGGTGGATCAAACATTGTTTACTTGGATTGAGAAACTGGGCTTAGTGTTGCTAAATTTTTATGGACAATTTTTCAAAGTAGAAGATAGTGTTTGCAAAAGGACATGGGTGAGTGATGTAGTATCCAGTTTTTCCAGGAAAGTGGTTTTGAGTGGAGGAAATTCAATCAAATTTCAGCAGTACACCAACATTCTGTAACTCTATGTTTTTAACACCGAGCTCCCCCCCCCCCAGCTAGTTTGGGTGTACACACTTTGTCCCACACAACCAGACACTTACCTCACGAGCAAGTGTCAACATCGTCGTCATTTATCTAACTGTTCTATGATCATCTTAGGCGGGTTAAAGAAATGTATTATGTCGGGAGGCTGTAAAGAACAGGAGAGAGTAGCAGTAGCCCCCCTCCCCCCTCCTTGGTGAGCAGAAGGTCAACCCAACCAGAGAGGTGTCTATCAAAGATATCGATGACTGGCTGGTAAGTCGAGATGCGGGTATTTGGTTTGGCAAAAGGGGAAGCCCTAGGTAGGTTCATGGGAAAGATGCAATGGAGGCCCCAAGGGTGGATGGAATAAATCCACAAGGTTGTCGGGAGAGGCAGATGGTCGACTGGGGGAGACATATTGTTGGGTCAGAACTACAGAGAAAAAGATAGTCCTACGGTCCCTTTGAGAGTACTTAATAAATCTATCCATGTGAAATACGTGCGATGTTCTCGGTGTTAGGTTGGATTGAAATGATCGATTTGGTTCTTCATATTCTAAGGGAATTTAGTTCTTTGGAATGTTTACTAGTCGGTTCTCTAAAAATTTAAGAATGAAACATTTGAAGGACTAAAAGTTTCATTCATTATTAGTTTTTACTGAGCAAAACAGAATAGTCGGAGAAGAAGATTTGACGGGGGCTTTGCCGCCAAGATTTCTCAAGAGAGGTGGCGACACGGCACATG
>NC_041389.1:33437399-33442101 GCF_002162155.2 Triticum dicoccoides | reverse complement strand
ATTGGTTGGTGGTTGCCGGAGAGGCTGTGTGACGAGGAACTATGGCAGCTGGTTAGGCGGTTGTTCGATTTCTTACTGCCATGGGATGCTGCTGGTCATGCCTATTAGGATTATTTCCGGTTTCTTCATTATTTTGGGGGCTCGAGGGTCAAAAGTCGAAATTGAATTTGGTTTGTTGGAATTGATGACCAAATCAGGTAACAAAATGATTATTCTGGTTCGGATGTTTGGTACTCTCGGTTAAAATGCCCACCCTAACCATCCAGCATGTTTTGAGTAAATCCTCAAAAGAAAAGAACATGTTTTGAGTAAAACATGTAATGTCTAATCATGTACACGTAAGCCACTTCTCACAAGACGTAAGGGACAGGCAGACTCTTGATCCATGGACTCTCTTATCTGATTTATTTTACTCTATCTATATGTTCAGAGACGCCACACCACACCAGTGAGGCTTGTCCCTTTCCCTATCTTTCTTTCATGTCATATACATAAATCATAGAGCATATATAGAATTAAGAAAAAAAAGGAATATATGAGTATACGTGGTATGCATAGCTGGGTCGGGTGGTACCTGGGGGAGGCTGTGTGCCCTTGGAGGAAGGCAAGGCTGCATGGGCGTTGCCTGCTTGGCTTCAGGTGCAGGCCGGATGCATCAACGTGGCAGCTCCTGCCCTGCACGCCCACAGAAACATCTACCTACCAACCTGCCTGCCGGTCATTGACACGTCACTTGCCTAGCTTACCTAACTACAAGCTTAGATAATTAATTAAAGTACATCCACCTATACTTTATGCATCTCAAGGAAAATGCAACGTACTTTTTTATTGATCACCATGTACGACTGGTCCATCTGCTATTGCTTTACGCCAATAAAGTGTAAACCAAGATATTTCTAGGCTTGGCTAATTAACTAGCATCAGTAAAGATAACAACAAATATATAAGAACATTTATAGGAGTCGTAGTACAAGGCCAACTCCACCGCGCGACTCCAAACGGATGTCTGTTTTGTCCGGATTCTATCCGTTTGGATAAGGCGATGAGGTCGTGTCCGGGCAGTTTCTGGAATGTGGTGGCCGTGCGCGCAACGCGCCGACGCATTCCGGCCGCATCCTGTCTGCATACATTTTTCTTTACAAGCCCTTAACTTTTTTCATCATTCATTTTTGATACAGGAAAATACATCATCAAATTTTGACTAGAAAATTAAGCCCAAAGAAAACAAGAACCACAAGAATACATTTTAGATAATATCCAACTTCCATAACTGCTCCGTAAGTTGGATTAGTGCCTTCTCAATGCACTCATTGTTGATCTGTGGAGAAGGCTCGATCTTGCGTGCTTCTTTCTTCTTCGAGTCTAAAGAAGTCGATGTTGCTTCCTCACATTTAGTCTCGTGTCTAGCCTCTAATCTAGCAACAAGTGCACTTGTCTCATCTACAACCTCTATGCTAGCTAAAAGTGCACGAACATCTACTAAATTACGCTCTATCAATATATCGATGTATTCTTCTTTCCAATATCAAAACTTGCATCCATGCTACACAATAAAATTTGAAGCACAACTAGTCAAATCTAGAGCATAAATCGAAGCTACAAAGAGCACATACCCTGTTAGAGTTGTGTCGAATATAGTGTACAAGGTAGGTTACAGTTGGACTTGTAGTTGTATTGTGTTTACATAGGATGTGGAGTCGTGTCCTAGTAGGACACTAGTATCCTAGGCCTCTCATATATAGCGGGGGTAGACACACGATGTAACCTATGCCCACATAATAGCACCGGAACGCAGGGGAAGCCGGCGGCATGTGCCGGTGTCCAGGGCGGCCGGGTGAGGTATTGTGGCGGTGTCATGGGAAGGAGCGCCCATAGTCAGGCCCCGGGGATGTAGCCATATCGGTGAACCTCGTTAACAAATCTCGGTGTCGTGTTCGTGTGATTGCTTGATCCTCGGATGATCAACGGAGTGCCTCGGATTTATTCTAACAAGTGGTATCATGGACAAGGTTGAAAAGATCCGGGAGGCGGTCGAGTTGATCCAGAGGAGGAAGAAAGTATCGACAGAAATTTGCAGATGCAGAGTTGGTCGTGTTTTGATCTTCAAGCAGCAATTGCCAGCAGGTTGGCGGCGCGTGGCACGGAATTTCGGACGAGATCGATCTGAAAGCGGGCAACGGGCGGAAGCTGCTAGGGTTGCATGGCTGCGAAACCTACGGCCGCGAGGCGAGACGTACGGCGGTCGATCCACCTGATCGATCGGGCGAGCGTCAGGCGGCGGCGAGCGTAGGTGCTACGAATCCTGGCGGCCCGTGGCAAGAGGCCCATCAGAGGGCGCTGGACCGGGTACCGGTGCAGCAGTGACAGGGCAGCGCGGTGCTTGTTTGCTGGAGCAGATCGAGGAACCAAGGAATCATGTACGCAAGATTTGTTTGGACCAAAGGGAGACCGAGTCTCCACGTGACATGGAGGCGGGCTGATTAGATCGGCGGAAAGAAAATCCATCAGATTACGTTTCATTGGAATAGCAGGAGCGTTGACGAAGGCAATTGCTAGCATCAAGGGAGTTGAGCCTGGAAGCTAATACACGTGAATACAGGAAAGATTTTTGGTACGAATTTGCTACTGGTGCATCTTGTGTACTTGGGCATTGTGTGGAAAGCTCAGATAATTTTTTCATAGGGTCAGCCATACAAAGGACCATGGCGCCAACGGGTACCAGGTTTGAGGTGAATATGTTCACGCAACTAAAAACCTTGAGTTATGGCAGACAAGGGTGAAAGATTTGTTGGCACAACATGGATGCTTGAAGGCGTTGCGGGAAGTCATGTCAGCTGTGATGGAATTATCATGTGATGGATGGAAATTCATGGAAGATGATCTTGGAGCCTAGATCGAACTAGACAGTCTGATTGATCGAGGTGAGTCGGTTGGTACAGAAGACGGTGGTGGGATCGGCGTCGACGACATAGGAGCGTGATGCTGATGGTGACCTACTTCTGGGCGTGGAAACACGTGGCACGGGCCTGAGTGCTTGTGTGGCTTCGACAAGACTATGGCGCGGGGTTGATTCAAGACGGTGCACATGTGAGCTTGAAGTCGACGGGGCGCGGGGTGGACTGATCATCTACCATGGAGTCATGTTGAAGGTGGAGCTGGATTGAGGGGCTACGGTGTAAGGATCCAGAGAATCGAAGCCTATTCAACGGATGGGAAAAGCGAGTGGCACGTAGTTCGGACTGGAGCCCAGTGGTCTGATGGAAGCGTGAAACTCTTCATCGGTCGGTGATGATCGGTGGTACTCTGCAGTGGGGGTTGAGTGGTGTGGTTTCGTGACCCTTGAGACTCGACCGGGACAGCGGAGGCTCGACGCGGTAATAGCGACGAGGCGTGCGGTATGCACGGGACATGGAGACGGGCCAGGGCTCTGGTGGTCATACATGTGGTGAGACAACTGCGAATTTGACTCGGGATGACTACAAGCAATGGTGAAATTCCTTCAAGTTTCAGACAGACGGTCAAGAAAGGAGCGGTGACGTTGAGTTCAGGTTATTCTTATGTGTGACACCCAATATGTGAGTTGTTCATTTTCATGCAGGTCAGTGATCAGTGTGTGATGGCGTTGAACGGAGCTCTGGAAGCTGGGAGCATACACTAGAGCAAAGAGGAACTTAATTTTGCTCGAGTATTGACTTTGGTCAAGAAAAGAAGGGACTACAAGTTGCAGGTGGAGTCACATGGAGTCTTTGGAGTAGCAGCAGTGCTCATGGGATAAACTCAAGTCCAATGTACATGGAAGTTTGACGCATGGACGAACTCAAGGTGGTGGAGAATATTCGCCAAGGTGGAGTTTGTTAGAGTTGTGTCGAATATAGTGTACAAGGTAGGTTACAGTTGGACTTGTAGTTGTATTGTGTTTACATAGGATGTGGAGTCGTGTCCTAGTAGGACACTAGTATCCTAGGCCTCTCATATATAGCAGGGGTAGACACACGATGTAACCTATGCCCACATAATAGCACCGGTACGCAGGGGAAGCCGGCGGCATGTGCCGGTGTCCAGGGCGGCCGGGTGCGGTATTGTAGCGGTGTCATGGGAAGGAGCGCCCATAGTCAGGCCCCGGGGATGTAGCCATATCGGTGAACCTCGTTAACAAATCTCGGTGTCGTGTTCGTGTGATTGCTTGATCCTCGGATGATCAACGGAGTGCCTCACATTTATTCTAACGTACCCCATCGTTTAAGCACTCGATGAACACCCATATGGGATGTTTCGGCATTGTAGACACGCGGTGCATGACCTTCTTTGGGCAGTGGTCGCACTTAATGAGTAGCAACGGTGCGCAGACGAGCTTTTGGGCTAGCATCGAGTCCGACCGACCGCCATTCTTGTATCTGCCGGTGGACCACCGACGGTGCAGATCCGAACGGCTAGAGGAGGAGCCACTGCCTGCATGTGGCCTTGCGGCCTAGCCAGGGCCTTCCAGCCAGGTGCCCGACCAGTCCATGGCGCGGCGCGGCCTCCCACAGCCGGGCGAGCTCAAGACCGACCGGATCCGCGACAAATCCGGCTGGCGGGTGCACAAACCAGGTGTCTGTGGTTGGGTAGCTCGGGGGCGCCGAGGGAAAGGGGTTGGGCGAGCGCGTGTCCGAGCTGCATGGCTGCAATGGCAGCGGCGGCGGTGGCGAGGGGAAGAGTCGGG
>NC_041389.1:33431633-33437078 GCF_002162155.2 Triticum dicoccoides | reverse complement strand
GGCGGATAGAAAAAGGCGTCCTTGTGCCACCGACGGGCGGACCAGGGGAGGACACCCATAGACGGCCGGCGCATCCGCGTGCTATCCGTTTCACCCCAAAAGTGGTGCAAACTTGGGCCGGTTAGGCCAAATCCACCGCGCGACCCCAAACATACGTCCGTTTTGTCCGGATTCTGTCCGTTTGGGTAGGGCAATTGGGCCGTATCCGGGCGTGTCCTGGGATGCGGTGGCCGTGCACCCAGCGCGCGGCTGCATCCGTTTGCCCCATCTTGTCTGCGTCCATTTAAAAAAAAGCAACGTTTCAAATGCCAAGCCCTAGTTCACGGCCCCAGTTCATCACGCCGGCAACAAGGCCAGCGGCCTACACGTCCATCGCCGGCATCAGCCAGCGGTCGGCAACATAACCAGCCTCCAAAATGAATAGTTGTCCTCGCCGGCAACACAGCCAGCGGCCGGCAACACAGCCGACCTTCGAAATGAATGTTTTTGTCGCCGGCACTTAGCCAACGGCCCAGTAGCAGGCGGCACCCATGCCAGCCTCCAAAAAAGAACAGACACGACCAATCGGACGACCTAGTTCTGGCCGTCGGCGTCGAGCATCTCCTTCTCCCTGGCCTCGAACTAGGCCCTCGTCTTCTCGCTCATCTTCAACAAGTTCGCGCTCATGATCGCAAGGGCCACCTCCTTCGCTTTGGTGGCGGCATTGGTGGCCTCGATGTCGAGCTGCCTTTGCCTGGCCTTGACGTTGTCGGCCTCGATGTCGAGCTGCCTCTGCGGGCCGCGTCCTCCAAGTCGATCTTCCTTCTCTTGGCCGCCTCCTCCATCTCAAGCTTCTTTCTTTGAAGGTCTAGGTATTGTTTCATTTGCTCGACCTTGCTTTGCCGCTTCTTCTCGTCCCTCATATCCTTTTGCGACATCATGCCATGCAAAGTGTCATGCAATGCCATGGATGAGGCATCACGTATGTCGTCAACCTTGGAGTTGGTCTTGCCCCTCGGCCTCTTCAACGCCTCGCCATCTCCACCTTCGGCGAACTTGGCCGTCTTCAAGCCTCTTTTCCTTTGAAGTTCACGGTATTGCTCCTTGAACTTAGGCCATTTGTTGATCATAGTCCAACAATGCGTAAGAGTGAACAGCTTGTCATTGTGCCGGGCCTTGAATGCCTCCAAAGTTTGAAATGCCTACACCACATGATCAACAACAAGTGAACATGCAAACATGTACGAGGCCGAATTGTCATGGCCGTAGAAAGGAAAGGTCTAGGAAGAGGAGAGCATACCTAGTCCCCAACGCCGAGACCACTCACGAGGCGTGCTTCAATGCTCTCAAATGCGGCTTGATACTTGTTGCACTCTTGTTGGATGAACAACCATCTTTTTTGAATCGAGCCGCGATGCCACGGTTGCTTGTAAATTGGTAGGGCTCAAAAAACTTCCTTTCATGGAATGTTTTGTGGACTCTCGTCCAAAAAACAATTCCCTTTTGTTGCGTGCTGGTTCTCGGATCTTGGCTAATCTCCATCCAAGCTTGGCAAATCAACTTGTCCTCATCTTGTGTGTATGAACCCGTGCGAATGCTCTTCCTCTTCTTTTGTGCTTCCGCTCTTTGTGTCAGCTCGTCGATGAACAATGGCTTGCCACTAATATCAACGTCATTGCTTTCTTCTTCATCACCATCACCTTCAACATAAATGTCATCGTCTTCATGCCATGAGTCACCATGGTCGTAGTCAGCACGTTCATCGGCCTCTTCATCGGGGACGCACTGGGCACCGCCATCCTGACTTTGGGTCTCATCGGGGTCGTAGGCACGGCCCTGCCCAGCCTCGAAGATCACGTCCTCCATGAACTGGCTGTAGAAGGGGTGGTCGACCGGTGGCATTGGTGTTGGCATTCCGTCAAATAAGACAAGGGGGGACGACATGGTGCCCGTGAACGGTGCCCGTGCTTGCTTACTTTGCATCTCGACGGTCGGCCGGCCGCCGCTGCTAGACCCAGGCGTGACGTTGAGGTCGATGACGGCCGAGGGGCGCGGTGTGGACAACGCGAACATGCCAACGTCCGGCGACCCCTCGAAACGAGTCTGGCCGTCGTGCCTTGGCGGAGGAAAGCCGGGCGACAAGGGCGTGGTCCGCGACTGGCAGTGCGGAGGCCGGGCGACCGAGGACCCTGAGCTCACTGGACTGACGGCCCCTCCAGAGAAACCGGGCGGACGACAAATGCCAGCCATAAGAAGGGCGTGGGCTTTGCTGACGATGGCCTCCTTCTCATCGACCTCGGCCTTGTGCCGCGCGGCCTCAATCGCAGCACGATCGGCCGCTCTCTTGGCCGTGGTGATGTTGTTCTTGGCGACCGCCCTCCGGTCCATCCTCTTCGTCGATTCCGCGTCCAACTTGGCGATCTCCTACGTCGTGCACTCCGACCGCAATTTCCTTGGCGCCTTGCCCTTCTTCTTCTTCTTGGCCATTCCGGGAGGGTCGACGGCCAGGCCGCTGGAGTTCGGCTGGGCGTCGGCCATGGACGGGGAGGGAGTGGGACGGGCGGGACATGGGAGGGTTTGGGGGGAATGGCGCCAAAGGGGCCGCGGGGAGGTTTTGGTTTGTGTCACCGAGAGGCGGGCCAGGGGCGGACACGCGCGCGCGTCCCGCCCATCCGCGTGCTGTCCGTTACCCCAAAACCGGCGCAAACTTGGGCCGGAGATGGGTCGAAAGCGGACACAAAATGGACAAAAGTTCATTTGCTCCCGCACGCTCGGCGTCCCGGTTTGTCCCTTTTACCCCAAACGGATGGAGCCGGACAGGATGGGGTCACGCGGTGGAGTTTGCCTTATGGATCGAAAGCGGACAGAAAACGGACAAAAGTCCATTTGCTCCCGCGCGCTGGGCCATCTGATTCATTCGTTTTGCCCCAAACAGACGCGCGCGGACAGGATGTGTTCGCGCGGTGGAGTTGGCCTAAATTTGTAACCGCGCTAGCCACATATGCAATTTCATTAATCTGTAATCTAGTGTGCGTTCCATGCATTCCAACATCTTGCAATGCCATGGCGTCACCTCTTGCGTGCCAATGAAATAAATATGATACTCCCTCTGTTTTTATTTACTCTGTATATTAGAGTTGACTGAAATCAAACTTCGTAAAGTTTGACCAAGTTTACAAATAATTATATAAACATTTACCATAACAAATCTATATGATGTGAAAGTACAGTCATTAATAAATCTAATTGTGTTATTGTATATCCTCATGTTTTTGTTTATAAATTTTGTCAAAGTTACAAAACTTTACTTTTACCAAAATTAATACGCGGAATAAATAAAAACGGACTGGGTATATGCTATCGTATTCGTTAGTTGGCCGTGCCCCAAATCGGTCAGCTTTATTCCTGCTTGATTATTGCATCACTGCATGCGTATTTCTCCTATATATATTACAGAAAACTAATTAAGTGGACATGAATGCATGCCACGCTCTCGTGATTAAACTAGAACTCTATTTCCTTGCCTCTCCATACGTACATTTATGTGGACTGTGGACTGTAGGTATGGCGCTTATCCTCACCGGCAACTAGCTAGCACTCACACTAACATTGTTAATCATACAGTCTAGTTAATTAATTAGGCAATTTGGTGGCTTATACTCTCATTGGTTTCATCTTCTGGTACCGATATTTTTTAGCCACGCGTATCACTCAGCTCACAGCAACTGATAGAATCCAGTGAGACGCCCCAAGGTGGCAACCCATAAGCATCTTTGTTGTCTGAAATAATCTTTTTTTAACGGATTGTGGTCCGAAATAATCATTCCAAGTGCATAAAAAAAATCATTCCACGTCTGACCGGGTCACGTTCACCTGGGTCAACTCTTTCCATCATTATCACATGACTAATTAGGAGCTGCAGGTATATTTAAAATTCAATTCTAACTGATGATCAATAATCATTCGTATTTTGGTAGCATGCTCCTGTCCAATTTCACTGCTACCGATCGAACACCAATGCATCAAAGCAGTCACTGTCACAGCCTCCTCCCGAAGAAAAGTCTAGGGTTCCCTTGCCTCCCGCCGGCGCCGCCATCGGTCCGCTTGGCATCCGGTGGCCTTAAGGCCATGGTGGCGTGGTGGATCTCGGTCCTTACCGGCGGGAGGGCTCTGTTTTCAGTTGTTTCTTCGTGTTTTGTTAGGGTTTGTGTCCTACTTGAAAAGACGAGACGGCGGTGGCTCCCTGAAGATGGAATAAGATTCTTCCCGCCTAGCCGCCGTTCCAATGGTGTGTCTTGCATCATCGGTGGGCGTGTGAAGGTGTGTCTCCGGCGGATCTATCTTTGGTGGATTTACTCGGATCTGATCGTAGTTCGTCTACGTTCATATGTTTTCAGGTTGGATCTTCCCAATCTACGTTACTCTTCATCGGCGGCGGTTGCTGTTCTGTCGTGTTGGTCCTATGGGGCCTTAACACGACGACTTTCTGACTGTCTACTACAACATGTTTTGCCCGACTCCAACGAGGAAGGGGCAATGACGGCGGCGCGCCTTCCGCTTCAGTGCTTGTAGTCGTCGCTATGTAGTCTACTAATCTGAATGTAATTTTTATTATTTTTGATATTCGTTGCACTGCAATGATGAATAGATCAGAAGTTTTCTCGAAAAAAAATCAAAGCGGTCACTGTCCTCCTAGTTTTCCCTTTAATTAATTTCTCTCTTGTTTCGTCTTGACAATGAGACGCTGCTCGTTTTGCTTGTTTTTATTCTTCCGTGGTGCATGTGTACATGGCAGCTGCTGTAGCTAAGCTTGCATGTGTGTGCAAATTAAGCACAGTGCGGTAGCCAGTTGCTCTAGCTAGCTAGTTGCATGCGTACACTTAGTGCCGTAGACACCAGGACAGACGCTGCGCCACTAGATGCTTCAGGTCGACCTTGCTATATACTCCATCCATCACATAATGTAAGATGCTTTTTAATACTAATGTAATGTTGAAAGACGTCTTACATTATGGGACGGAGTGAGTACAATATACATTTTTGCTATACATGTCTACATGCCAGGTGTATATATGTACGTATCGCAGATGCGCGAGTGACATCTACATACTCATTGAAGATCATATATGTCCACGTGGAAACCATGGTAGGAATGAGTGATCTTTTCTTTTCATACTATAGGTTACTACAATTAATTAGTAGAATTAATCTGATGACCATTTATCAATTATCAACTATTATATATATATATATATATATATATATATATATATATATATATATATATATATATATATATATATATATATATATATATATATATATATAGCTTGATCGACTTGGATAACTCTGTATGAACTCTACACTAACTATGCTTGATCTATTTTGCAAATTTGGAGCCGTAGTGTGTTATCTACTCCTGGGTGTCTTCTGGTTCAAGAAAAATCATCGTAAAGTTTTATTACG
>NC_041389.1:33429860-33431428 GCF_002162155.2 Triticum dicoccoides | reverse complement strand
ACGTTTGTACTCCGTTTGATATTCCTTTCCTGCGAGGCTGAAAAATAAAAAAAAAACATAAACTGGCACTGGACTCTAGGTTAAAATGTTAGTCCCAAAAATAATATAAAATAGTATATTAATAATATAAAACATCCAAAATAGATAATATAATAGCATGAAACAATCAAAAATTAAAGATACGTTGCAGACGTATCAACCATCCCAAGCTCAATTCCTGCTCGTCCTCGAGTAAGTAAATGATAAAAATAGAATTTTTGAAGTGGAATGCTATCCAACATATTTATCCATGTAATTTTCTCCATTGTGGCATTAATGTTCAGATCCGTAAGATTTAAAACAAAAGTTGAATATGAACATAAATATGATAATACTTCAAGCATACTAATAAAGCAATCATGTCTTATTAAAATAACATGGCCAAAGAAAGCTATCCCTACCAAATCATATAGTCTGGTTATGATCCATTTTCATCACATAAAATATTCAAATCATTCACAACGCCGATGACAAGCCAAGCAATTATTTCATATTTTTGATATTCTCAAACTTTTTCAGCTTGAACGCAATACATGAGCGTGAGCCATGGTCATAGCGCTATAGGTGGGATAAAATATGATGGTTGTGGAGAAGAAAAGAAAGAAGGAGATAGTCTCATATCAACTAGGCGTATCAAAGGGCTATGGAAATGCCCATCAATAATATCAATGAATGCGAGTAGGGATTGCCATGCAACGGAAGCACTAGAGCTATAAGTTTATGAAAGCTCAAAAAAAAAAAACTAAGTGGATGTACATCCAACTTGCTTGCTCATGAAGACCCAGATCATTCGAGGAAGCCCATCGTTGGAATATAATTCCCACTAATATACGAAAGTGACAAAATAGGAGACTCTCTATCATGAAGATCATGATGCTACTTTGAAGCACAAGTGTGGAAAAAGAATAGTAACATTGCCCCTTCTCTTTTTTTCAATGGCTTCTTTGGCCTCCTTTTTTTATTTAGGCTTCATTGGCCTCACTCTTTTTTTTCCTCACATGACGCAATGTTCTAATAATTATGATTATCACATATTTATTTCCTTACAACTCAAGAATTCCAAATCGATACTTACACTACTGGAATCTAGCATTTTGCCGTCCGCCACGTCTTTGTCGTCGGCCAGCTGACGGCAAAGAGGCTCTTTGTCGTCTGCTTCCATGAAGCGGACGACAAAGAAAGAACGGATGGAAAAAATGCTATTTGCTGTCAGCTGCTTCTTTGCCGTTGGCCAGCTGATGGCAAAAGGCTAGAAGGCAGACGGCAAAGAGCCAGGCGGGCCCCACAGGGCACGGCGTGGCTAGCTCATATTATTTGTCGTCAGCTAGCGGATGGCAAAAGAGGTGATTATTTCGCCGCCTACTGGGCGATGGCAATGTTAGTCCTCTCCTGTGTCACCGCCGCAAGCCATCCCCGCCCCGTCGCCCCGCCGTCCGTTGCCGCGCCCCGTCGCCCCGTTGCCCCGTCGCACCCCGTCGCTCCGTCGCCCCGCCGCGCCCCGTCGCCCCGCCGCGCCCCGTCGCCCTGCC
>NC_041389.1:33425955-33429549 GCF_002162155.2 Triticum dicoccoides | reverse complement strand
GCCGCTGCCGCGCCCTATCGGCCCGCCGCCAGAGTGGCCTGCGCTGGGCCGCCCCGGTGTCGGACCCCTCCCCGAGGTCCCTGCGCCGCCCCGCCCCGCTGCCATCCTCCTCACCACGGCCCCTGCGCCGCCCCGCCCCACCGGCCGACCTCCCTGGAGTAAGAGGTAATTTTTTTCTGTTTTTTCCTATTTTTTTGTTCTCCATTTTCTTGATTTGTTTTTGGTTAGTGCTAGGTTTAATTAGGTGTAGTTTTGAGTTTTTAGGTTTAGGTTAGTGCTAGGTTTAGGTGTAGTTTTGAGTTTTTAGGTTTAGGTTACTGCTAGGTTTAGGAGTAGTTTTTTCGTTATTTGTTTTAATTAAGTTAGTGCTAGGTTTAAGAAGAGGAAAAAAGAGAAGAAGAAGAAGAAAAGAAGAAGAAGAAGAAGAAGAAGAAGAAGAAGAAGAAAAGGAAAAAAGAGAAAGAAGAAGAAGAAGAAGAAGAAGAAAAAGAGGGTTCCTCGGTGTCGATGGTACCCTAAATAGCAAGTATCGTCAGTGCGAGGTGCATGTGGCCGTCGGTGTCGAAGACTACATCCACGTCCCACAAGTGACACAGGGGTCCTGCGTCCAGTAGCAACAGTTCTCGGCGTCGATGGCGGTCGAACACCATTGCGAATTTGTCTGGCAGCCTCAGAGATGACGATTGAAAGCTAAGTGTTGAAACTTGAAACACCCAAAGTAACTCAAGTCGGGTTGGTTTTTTGAAATTTCAAAACTTGGCTTTAATCCTCATCGCAGAGGCTGCCAGACAAATTCGCCAAGGTGTTCGACCGTCATCGGCCACCAGAACTATATTTGCGGGTGTTGGTGAAACGCGCTGCTGCTAAGTTCAATAGCAGCAGCGCGTTTACAGAATAGGCGCTAATACTATTCCTAGTATGGTGGCTACATCGTGGCAATATTAGTAGTAGCGTGGTTTTTTCCTAACATGCTAGTACTATGTTTATAGCAGTAGCGCGGTCACCGCTCGCGCTCTACTGCTAAGTAGCAGTAGCGCCTAATTTTAGGCCGCGTTGCTGATAAGATTCTGTGTATAAGGTTTTCCCTAATAGTGTTAGCATAAAAACACAAATAGATTTAGGTATTGTCGTCTTCACTATGCAATCCATAAGTAGCTCTCATAATAGATTCATATGTCAACTTAATTCTTTTTCTAGGAAAGTGTTCCATGCACTTCCTTAACGGAAATTGAAATCTAATGTTTCCTGCTTTCATGTCAATAATTGCACCAATCGTTCTAAGGAAAGGTCTACCAAGAATAATATGACATGTAGGATTGCAATATATATGAAGAACAATGAAATCTACGGGAACATAATTCCTATTTGCAACAATAAGAACATCTTTAATCCCTCCCATAGGTTTCTTAATAGTGGAATCCGCAAGATGCAAATTTAAAGAACAATCATCGAATTCACGGAATCCTAGCAGATCACATAAAGTTTTTGGAATCATGGAAACGCTAGCATCCAAATCACACAAAGCGTATCAAACATAATCATTAATCTTAATCTTAATAGTAGGTTCCCACTCATCATAAAGTTTTCTAGGGATAAAAACTTCTAACTCAAGCTTTTCTTCAAAAGATTGCGTAGCATCTATGATATGTTTAGTAAAGGCTTTGTTTTGATTATAAACGTGAGGAGAATTCAACATGGATTGCAACAAGGAAATAAAATCTATTAAAGAACAATTATCGTAATGAAATTCCTTGAAATCCAAAAAGAGTTGGTTCATCACTACTTAAAGTTTTGACCTATTCAATCCCACTTTTATCAATTCTTGCATCAAGATCTAAAAACCCGAGACATTGGGACGCCTTTTAACTAACGCTGACTCATATCCAGTCCCATCTTTATCAAGATTTATATTGGAAAACAAAGATTCAACAGGAGTCACATCAATCACTTTAAGATCTTCATCATTATTTTCATGAAAACTAGAAGAACGCACTTTTACAATCCAATCTTGTTTAGCACACATCATAGCGGTTCTTTCTTTGCACTCATCAATGGAGATTCCCATAGCCTTTAGAGATTCATTGATATCATGCTTGGGTGAAATAGATCTAATATTCAAAGAATCAATGTCAAGAGAAATTGTATCCACGTTCCTAGCCAAATCATCAATCTTAAGCAATTTTTCTTTAACCAAGGCATTAAAATTATTTTGGGAACACATAAATTATTTAACGCTATTCTCAAAATCAGAGGACATTTATTATTATTTCCAACAAAATTCTTGTAGGAATTAGCATAATTATTAGAGGAATTACTAGGAAACGGCCTAGGATTAAAATTACCTCTATACGCATTATTACCAAAATTGTTCCTACCAACAAAATTCACACCCACAGATTCATTATTGTTTTCAATCAAAGTAGAGAAAGGCATATCATTATGATCAATAGAAGCACTCTTGCTAGCAAGTAATTTCATAAGTTCATCCATCTTTCCACTCAAAACATTAATCTTTTCAATCGCATGATCTTTTTTACTAGTGAAAGATTTTTTGGTATGCCAATGAGAATAATTAACCATAATATTATCTAGGATTTTAGTAGCATCTCCTAGAGTAATTTACATAAAAGTACCTCGCGTGGCCGAATCTAAAAGATTTCTAGAAGCGAAATTCAATCCGGCATAAACTTTTTGTATGATCATCCACAAATTTAAACCATGAGTAGGGAAATTTTGTATCATCAATTTCATCCTCTCCCAAGGTTTGCAACATATTCATGATCAAGTTGCTTAAAATTCATAATCTCATTCCTAAGAGAGATGATCTTAGGGGGAGGAAAATATTTGGAAATAAAAGCATCTTTACACTTATTCCATGAATCAATATTGTTTTTCGGCAAAGATGAAACTAAGTTTTAGCACGATCTCTAAGTGAGAAAGGAAATAGCTTCAATTTAACAATATCATTATCCACATCTTTCTTCTCTTGCATATCACACAAATCAACGAAATTGTTTAGATGGGATGCGACATCTTCACTAGGATGGCCAGAAAGTTGATCTTCATAACAAGATTTAGCAAAGCGGCATTAATTTCACAAGATTCCACACTAGTGGCGGGTGTTGGGGAACGTTGCAAAAAATTAAAATTTTTCCTACGGTTTCACCAAGATCCATCTATGAGTTCATCTAAGCAACGAGTCAAGGGAGAGAGTTTGCATCTACATACCACTTGTAGATCACGAGCGGAAGCTTGCCAAGGGGATGGTGATGATGGAGTCGTACTCGAACGTGATTCGGATCACCGATGTCCAAGTGCTGAACGGACAGCACCTCCGCGTTCAACACACGTATGGGACGGGAGACGTCTCCTCCGTCTTGATCCAGCAAGGAGGAAGGAGAGGTTGAGGAAGGCAGCTCCAACGGCAGCACGATGGCGTGGTGCAGTTGGTGCAGCAGTATTCCGACAGAGCTTTGCCGAGCACGTACGGAGGAGGAGAGGTGTTGGGGAGGGGAGGGGCTGCGCCTTGAGTTGTGGTGTCTTGCAGCCCTCCCCTCACCCCTCTATATATAGGGCAAGGGGCAAGGGGGGCTG
>NC_041389.1:33414091-33425671 GCF_002162155.2 Triticum dicoccoides | reverse complement strand
CCGGGAGGGGTGGTCCCTCCCGGTGGACCCCTGGAACCTTTCCGGTGGTCCCGGTACAATACCGGTATGACCCCGAAACTTTCCGGTGCCCGTTTAACAACTTCCCATATATAAAACTTTACCTCCGGACCATTCTGGAACTCCTCGTGACGTCCGGGATCTCATCCGGGACTCCGAACAACATTCGGTAATCACATACTTGTCTTCCTGATAACCCTAGCGTCACCGAACCTTAAGTGTGTAGACCGTACGGGTTCGGGAGACATGCAGACATGACCGAGACTCTCCGGTCAATAACCAACAGCGGGATCTGGATACCCATGTTGGCTCCCACATGCTCCTCGATGATGTCATCGGATGAACCACGATGTCGAGGATTCGATCAAACCCCGTATACAATTCCCTTTGTCAATCGGTACGTTACTTGCCCGAGACTCGATCGTCGGTATCCCAATACCTTGTTCAGTCTCGTTACCGGCAAGTCACTTTACTCGTACCGTAATGCATGATCCCGTGGCCAACACCTTGGTCACCTTGAGCTCATTATGATGATGCATTACCGAGTGGGCCCAGAGATACCTCTCCGTCATACGGAGTGACAAATCCCAGTCTCGATCCGTGTCAACCCAATAGACACTTTCGGAGATACCTGTAGTGCACCTTTATAGTCACCCAGTTACGTTGTGACGTTTGATACACCCAAAGCATTCCTACGGTATCCAGGAGTTACACGATCTCATGGTCGAAGGAAGAGATACTTGACATTGGCAAAGCTCTAGCAAACGAACTACACGATCTTTGTGCTATGCTTAGGATTGGGTCTTGTCCATCACATCATTCTCCTAATGATGTGATCCCGTTATTAATGACATCCAATGTCCATAGCCAGGAAACCATGACTATCTGTTGATCACAACGAGCTAGTCAACTAGAGGCTTACTAGGGACATATTGTGGTCTATGTATTCACACGTGTATTACGATTTCCGGATAATATAGTTATAGCATGAATAAAAGACTATTATCATGAACAAAGAAATATAATAATAACACTTTTATTATTGCCTCTAGGGCATATTTCCAACAGTCTCCCACTTGCACTAGAGTCACTAATCTAGTTACATTGTGATGAATCGAACACCCATAGAGTTCTGGTGTTGATCATGTTTTGCTCGCGAGAGAGGTTTAGTCAACGGATCTGCGACATTCAGATCCGTATGTACTTTGCAAATTTCTATGTCTCCATCTTGAACATTTTCACGAATGGAGTTGAAACGACGCTTGATGTGCCTGGTCTTCTTGTGAAACCTGGGCTCCTTGGCAAGGGCAATAGCTCCAGTGTTGTCACAGAAGAGTTTGATTGGCCCCGACGCATTGGGTATGACTCCTAGGTCGGTGATGAACTCCTTCACCCAAATCGCTTCATGCGATGCCTCCGAGGCTGCCATGTACTCCGCTTCACACGAAGATCCCGCCACGACGCTCTGCTTGCAGCTGCACCAGCTTACTGCTCCACCATTCAACATATACACGTATCCGGTTTGTGACTTAGAGTCATCCGGATCTGAGTCGAAGCTAGCGTCGACGTAACCCTTTACGACGAGCTCTTCGTCACCTTCATAAACGAGAAACATGTCCTTTGTCCTTTTCAGGTACTTCAGGATATTCTTGACCGCTGTCCAGTGTTCCTTGCCGGGATTACTCTGGTATCTTGCTACCAAACTTACGACAAGGTTTACATCAGGTCTGGTACACAGCATGGCATACATAATAGATCCTATGGCTGAAGCATAGGGGATGACACTCATCTCTTCTTTATCTTTTGCCGTGGTCGGTGACTGAGCTGAGCTCAATCTCACACCTTGTAACATAGGCAAGAACCCTTTCTTGGACTCATCCATTTTGAACTTTTTGAAAATCTTATCAAGGTATGTGCTTTGTGAAAGACCTATGAGGCGTCTCGATCTATCTCTATAGATCTTGATGCCTAATATATAAGCAGCTTCTCCAAGGTCCTTCATTGAAAAACATTTGTTCAAGTAGGCCTTAATGCTGTCGAGAAATTCTATATTATTTCCCATCAAGAGTATGTCATCCACATATAATATGAGAAATGCTACAGAGCTCCCACTCACTTTCTTGTAAACGCAGGCTTCTCCATAAGTCTGCATAAATCCAAACACTTTGATCATCTCATCAAAGCGAATATTCCAACTCCGAGATGCTTGCACCAGCCCATAAATGGATCGCTGGAGCTTGCATACTTTGTTAGCGTTCTTAGGATCGACAAAACCTTCCGGCTGCATCATATACAGCTCTTCCTTAAGATGCCCGTTAAGGAATGCCGTTTTGACGTCCATCTGCCATATCTCATAATCGTAGTATGCGGCAATTGCTAACATGATTCGGACGGACTTAAGCTTCGCTACGGGAGAGAATGTCTCGTCGTAGTCAATCCCTTGAACTTGTCGATAACCCTTAGCGACAAGTCGAGCTTTATATATGATGACATTACCATCCGCGTCCGTCTTCTTCTTAAAGATCCATTTGTTTTCTATCGCTCGCCGATCATCGGGCAAGTCAGTCAAAGTCCATACTTTGTTTTCATAATTGGATTCTATCTCGGATTTCATGGCTTCTAGCCATTTGTTGGAATCTGGGCCCGCCATCGCTTCTTCATAGTTCGAAGGTTCACCATTGTCTAACAACATGATTTCCAGGACAGGGTTGCCATACCACTCTGGTGTGGAACGTGTCCTTGTGGACCTACGAAGTTCAGTAGCAACTTGATCCGAAGTACCTTGATCATCATCATTGGTTTCCTCTTCAGTTGGTGTGGGCATCACAGGAACATTTTCCTGAGCTGCACCACTTTCCCGTTCGAGAGGTAGTACTTCATCGAGTTCTACTTTCCTCCCACTTACTTCTTTCGAGAGAAACTCTTTTTCCAGAAAGCATCCGTTCTTGGCAACAAAGATCTTGCCCTTGGATCTTAAGTAGAAGGTATACCCTATAGTTTCCTTAGGGTATCCTATGAAGACGCATTTTTCCGACTTGGGTTCGAGCTTTTCAGGTTGAAGTTTCTTGACATAAGCATCGCATCCCCAAACTTTTAGAAACGACAGCTTAGGTTTCTTCCCAAACCATAATTCATATGGTGTCGTCTCAACGGATTTAGACGGTGCCCTATTTAAAATGAATGTAGCTGTCTCTAGAGCGTATCCCCAAAATGATAGCGGTAAATCGGTAAGAGACATCATAGACCGCACCATATCCAATAGAGTGCGATTACGACGTTCGGACACACCGTTTCGCTGAGGTGTTCCAGGCGGCGTGAGTTGTGAAACTATTCCACATTTCCTTAAGTGTGTGCCAAATTCGTGACTTAAATATTCTCCTCCACGATCTGATCGTAGGAACTTTATCTTTCGGTCACGTTGATTCTCCACCTCATTCTGAAATTCCTTGAACTTTTCAAAGGTCTCAGACTTGTGTTTCATTAAGTAGACATACCCATATCTACTTAAGTCATCAGTGAGAGTGAGAACATAACGATATCCTCCGCGAGCCTCAACGCTCATTGGACCACACACGTCGGTATGTATGATTTCCAACAAGTTGGTTGCTCGCTCCATTGTTCCGGAGAACGGAGTCTTGGTCATTTTCCCATGAGGCATGGTTCGCATCTGTCAAATGATTCATAATCAAGAGACTCCAAAAGTCCATCGGCATGGAGCTTCTTCATGCGCTTCACACCAATGTGACCAAGGCGGCAGTGCCACAAGTATGTGGGACTATCGTTATCAACTTTACATCTTTTGGCATCTACACTATGAACATGTGTAATATTACGCTCGAGATTCATTAAGAATAAACCATTGACCATCGGAGCATGACCATAAAACATATCTCTCATATAAATCGAACAACCATTATTCTCAGACTTAAATGAGTAGCCATCTCGTATTAAACAAGATCTAGATACAATGTTCATGCTCAAACTTGGCACTAAATAACAATTATTAAGGTTCAAAACTAATCCCGTAGGTAAATGTAGAGGCAGCGTGCCGACGGCGATCACATCGACTCTGGAACCATTCCCGACGCGCATCGTCACCTCGTCCTTCGCCAGTCTCCGTTTATTCCGCAGCTCCTGCTGTGAGTTACAAATATGAGCAACGACACTGGTATCAAATACCCAGGAGTTACTACGAGTACTGGTAAGGTACACATCAATTACATGTATATCAAATATACCTTTGGTGTTGCCGGCCTTCTTATCCGCTAAGTATTTGGGGCAGTTTCGCTTCCAGTGACCCTTCCCCTTGCAATAAAAGCACTCAGTCTCAGGCTTGGGTCCATTCTTTGACTTCTTCCCAGCAACTGGCTTACCGGGCGCGGCAACTTCTTTGCCGTCCTTCTTGAAGTTCTTTTTACCCTTGCCCTTCTTGAACTTAGTGGTCTTATTGACCATCACCACTTGATGTTCTTTCTTGATTTCAACCTCTGCTGACTTCAGCATAGAAAATACTTCAGGAATGGTCTTTACCATCCCCTGCATATTGTAGTTCATCACAAAGCTCTTGTAGCTTGGTGGGAGCGACTGAAGGATTCTGTCAATGACTGCCTCATCAGGGAGGTTAATATTCAGCTGGGTCATACGGTTGTGCAACCCAGACATCTTGAGTATGTGCTCACTGACAGAACTATTTTCCTCCATCTTACAACTATAGAACTTGTCGGAGATGTCATATCTCTCGACCCGGGCGTGAGCTTGAAAAACTAGTTTCAGCTCTTCGAACATCTCATATGCTCCGTGATGCTCAAAACGCTTTTGGAGCCCCGGTTCTAAGCTGTAAAGCATGCCGCACTGAACGAGGGAGTAATCATCAGCACGAGACTGCCAAGCATTCATAATGTCTTGGTTCTCTGGGACGGGAGCGTCACCTAGCGGTCCTTCTAGGACATACTGTTTCCTGGCACCTATGAGGATGATCCTCAGGTTCCGGACCCAGTCCGTATAGTTGCTGCCATCATCTTTCAGCTTGGTGTTCTCTAGGAACGCGTTGAAGTTCATGTTGACATGAGCGTTGGCCATTTGATCTACAAGACATATTTGCAAAGGTTTTAGACTAAGTTCATGATAATTGAGTTCTAATCAAATTATGAACTCCCACTTAGATTAGACATCCCTCTAGTCATCTAAGTGTTACACGATCCGAGTCGACTAGCCCGTGTCCGATCATCACGTGAGACGGACTAGTCATCGTCGGTGAACATCTTCACGTTGATCGTATCTTCCATACGACTCGTGTTCGACCTTTCGGTCTCCGTGTTCCGAGGCCATGTCTGCACATGCTAGGCTCGTCAAGTTAACCCTAAGTGTTTTCGCTGTGTAAAATTGTCTTACACCCGTTGTATGTGAACGTAAGAATCCATCACACCCGATCATCACGTGGTGCTTAGAAGCGACGAACTGTAGCAATGGTGCACAGTTAGGGGAGAACACTTCTTGAAATTTTGTAAGGGGTCATCTGATTTACTACCGTCGTCCTAAGTAAACAAGATGCATAAAACATAATAAACATCACATGCAATTATATAAAGTAGTGACATGATATGGCCAATATCATATAGCTCCTTTGATCTCCATCTTCGAGGCTCCATGATCATCTTGTCGCCGGCATGACACCATGATCTCCATCATCATGATCTCCATCATCGTGTCTTCATGAAGTTGTCACGCCAACGACTACTTCTACTTCTATGACTAACGTGTTTAGCAATAAAGTAAAGTAAGTTACATGGCGTTCTTCAATGACACGCAGGTCATACAAAAATAAAGACAACTCCTATGGCTCCTGCCGGTTGTCATACTCATCGACATGCAAGTCGTGAATCCTACTACAAGAACATGATCTCATACATCACTATTCATCATTCATCACAACTTCTGGCCATATCACATCACATGATCAATCGCTGCAAAAACAAGTTAGACGTCCTCTAATTGTTGTTGCATCTTTTACGTGGCTGCAATTGGGTTCTAGCAAGAACGTTTTCTTACCTACGAATAACCACAACGTGATTTTGTCAACTTCTATTTACCCTTCATAAGGGCCCTTTTCATCGAATCCGCTCCAACTAAAGTGGGAGAGACGGACACCCGCCAGCCAACTTATGAAACTAGTGCATGTTAATCGGTGGAACCGGTCTCACGTAAGCGTACGTGTAAGGTTGGTCCGGGCCGCTTCATCCCACAATACCGCTGAAGCAAGAAAAGACTAGTAGAGGCAAGCAAGTTGACAAGATCCAGGCCCACAACAAAATTGTGTTCTACTCGTGCAAAGAGAACTACGCATAAACCTGGCTCTGATACCACTGTTGGGGAACGTTGCAGAAAATTAAAATTTTTCCTACGGTTTCACCAAGATCCATCTATGAGTTCATCTAAGCAACGAGTCAAGGGAGAGAGTTTGCATCTACATACCACTTGTAGATCACGAGCGAAAGCTTGCCAAGGGGATGGTGATGATGGAGTCGTACTCGAACGTGATTCGGATCACCGATGTCCAAGTGCTGAACGGACAGCACCTCCGCGTTCAACACACATACGGGACGGGAGACGTCTCCTCCGTCTTGATCCAGCAAGGAGGAAGGAGAGGTTGAGGAAGGCAGCTCCAACGGCAGCACGACGGCGTGGTGCAGTTGGTGCAGCAGTATTCCGACAGAGCTTCGCCAAGCACGTACGGAGGAGGAGAGGTGTTGGGGAGGGGAGGGGCTGCGCCTTGAGTTTTGGTGTCTTGCAGCCCTCCCATCACCCCTCTATATATAGGGGAAGGGGCAAGGGGGGCCGGCCCTCTAGGGAAAACTCTAGGGGGGGTGGCGGCCAAGGGGTGGGGGGCTTGCCCCCCAAGCAAGGGGGGTGCGCCCCCTTTAGGGTTTCCCCCCCAACCCTAGGCGCATGGGCCCAAGGGGGGGGGGCGCCAAGCCCACTAGGGGCTTGCTGCTATCCCTATGCACCCCAAGTGGCCCCCCGGGAGGGGTGGTCCCTCCCGGTGGACCCCTGGAACCTTTCCGGTGGTCCCGGTACAATACCGGTATGACCCCGAAACTTTCCGGTGCCCGTTTAACAACTTCCCATATATAAAACTTTACCTCCGGACCATTCTGGAACTCCTCGTGACGTCCGGGATCTCATCCGGGACTCCGAACAACATTCGGTAATCACATACTTGTCTTCCTGATAACCCTAGCGTCACCGAACCTTAAGTGTGTAGACCGTACGGGTTCGGGAGACATGCAGACATGACCGAGACTCTCCGGTCAATAACCAACAGCGGGATCTGGATACCCATGTTGGCTCCCACATGCTCCTCGATGATGTCATCGGATGAACCACGATGTCGAGGATTCGATCAAACCCCGTATACAATTCCCTTTGTCAATCGGTACGTTACTTGCCCGAGACTCGATCGTCGGTATCCCAATACCTTGTTCAGTCTCGTTACCGGCAAGTCACTTTACTCGTACCGTAATGCATGATCCCGTGGCCAACACCTTGGTCACCTTGAGCTCATTATGATGATGCATTACCGAGTGGGCCCAGAGATACCTCTCCGTCATACGGAGTGACAAATCCCAGTCTCGATCCGTGTCAACCCAATAGACACTTTCGGAGATACCTGTAGTGCACCTTTATAGTCACCCAGTTACGTTGTGACGTTTGATACACCCAAAGCATTCCTACGGTATCCAGGAGTTACACGATCTCATGGTCGAAGGAAGAGATACTTGACATTGGCAAAGCTCTAGCAAACGAACTACACGATCTTTGTTCTATGCTTAGGATTGGGTCTTGTCCATCACATCATTCTCCTAATGATGTGATCCCGTTATCAATGACATCCAATGTCCATAGCCAGGAAACCATGACTATCTGTTGATCACAACGAGCTAGTCAACTAGAGGCTTACTAGGGACATATTGTGGTCTATGTATTCACACGTGTATTACGATTTCCGGATAATACAGTTATAGCATGAATAAAAGACTATTATCATGAACAAAGAAATATAATAATAACACTTTTATTATTGCCTCTAGGGCATATTTCCAACAGCGGGAGCAATCGGAGTACTAATAAAATCATTATTATTAGTATTGAAAAAGTCACACAATTTGGTATTCTCTTGAGTCATCGTGACAAAGCAAGCAATCTAGCACATGGGTAAACAAAAAGCAAATGAAAAGACGAACGGAAGAAGGGCGAATCTTTTCAAAAATCGTTTTAGAAGTGGGGGAGGGGAAAAAGCGATGCAAATAGCGAATAATGTAATGCAAGAGATGAGAATTTATGATGGGTACTTGGTATGTCTTGACTTGGTGTAGATCTCCCTGGCAACGGCACCAGCAATTATTCCCGCTATTTCTTGAGCTTGCGTTGGTTTTTCCTTTGAAGAGGAAAGGGTGATGCAGCAAAGTAGAGATAAGTATTTCCCTCAGTTAGAGAACCAAGTTGTCAATCCAGTAGGAGACAATGCATAAGCCACCAATACCTGCACAAATAATCAAACAACTTGCACCCAACGCGATAAAGGGGTTGTCAATCCCTTCACGATCACTTGCAAAAGTGAGATCTGATAGAGATAGATAAAATATTTTTGTGTTTTTTTGGTTTATAGATCTGAAAGTAAAAGATTGCAAAATAGTAGATCGGTAACTAATGTGATGGAAAATAGTAGATTGAAAACTATATGTGTTCGCACACACGAACACGTCACAGTGTACCCTCGCGCTAGGGGTGATGCACCGCAGCTCATGTCGAAGGAGACCCGTCTAGAAGCACGGTACGCAAGCAATCCGGCGGGCGCTTTTGAGCACCCGTAACTCCACGTGCCCGGGTGGGACCTCATCTGGATGCACGTCGGTTGTGGGTTGTCCTGGGTCAGCTCGCCCGCTCCTAGAGCCTCGAGGATCGCTGACATTTAATACGAAGGACGAACGAAGAACGAGAGAGAAAGACAAGAGAGAGATGTAAAACTAGGGTAGGAAGTAGATGTGTTTTGCGATTATGTGTTTTTGTTCAATCAGCCGTCACCCCTTAGTTTTATAAGAGGCAGATGGACTTCCCGTGCAAGGAAAGGTTAGAATTCACGTTCAAAATCCTAGATGGGTCCAACTCGGAGTCCAAACTTTCCAAAACCGTTCGGTTTACAACCTTGCTGCACCTTGCAGGTCATGTTTGAGGCAGTAAATGAACTCGGATGGAAACGAGCCCAAAAGCAATCTTGACCGTTTCGACGAGATGAACAACTTTCATGTTGAACGTTTTTAAGATCAGAGGCTATCTCGAGGGGGTTTTCGGCTATTTTCCAATGTCTGCAGCAGAAAAATCAAAAATCCGGACACACATCTCTGGAGTGTCTAGCCATCCTCGGAGAAATCCAAAACCCGGATGATCATTCCCGGAGTGTGCGGCCATCTTGATGCAGCCGCACGTTTTTGGCTTTAACTTTTTCATAGGAGATCCAATTGAGATGTTTATTATATGGAAATCAATCGCTTCGATGAGACGCACAACTTTCTTGTTGAAACTTTTTCCATTTGAGTCCATCTTAATTAGGTCTAAAACCATTCTTTAATCTGGTGTCAACATGAGCATCTCTGAACTTGTCATAACTTTTGCATCCGGGCTCCATTTTAGACCATCTTCATATCCATCTTAATCTTCTCAAACAGAGCCATCCCATGGTGACTTTCAATAATAAGTTTGAATTAATCTTGACATAGCTTCAAGCTACTCTTTATGATCCTGCCACTTTTGAGTGTCAGCACATGCCCCCCTGTTTTTTTGGCAAAGCTAGTGTGCCGAAAAATAAGTTGTACCATGTTTGTTCTAAGGACGATGTCAACACCCCATCGACCATTTATATGTGCTTAGGGCGATAATTATATATCGCCATGCTTATTCTTAGGGCGATAATTCTATATCGGCCTTTGATTTTAAATTTCTGTATACATCATACCTTGGAACCGATTACCACCAATCGGCTTTAAAGAGATGAGAATGGACCCGTTCCTCGTAGCACTAAGGAAATCAAACTCTGAGAGGTCACACCCTGTTAAGCAAGTAACATCGGATGATTCCAATCCACAGACACATCGGCCAAAGCAACACAAGCCGAATTATCAGCATGAATGACTTCTACTTCATCATCTACCCATTGTATTAAGAATTGGTGCATGGTAGATGGCACACACTTGTTAGCATGAACCGAATCACGGCCTAATATAACATTATAGTTACCTTGCACCTCGGCGATGAAGAATTTGGTGGCCAATGTTTTGGTTCCCACAGTTAGTTCCATGCACATCACCTTTGGCCTCTGTCTTTTCTTTACCCTCAAATCCATTAAGTACCATATTGGTCTTCATCAATGCATCACCATGTAATCCCAACTTCTTGAAAACCAAATAGGGCATAAGATTTACCACAACACCATCATCACTACTAGAAAAAGGCCTGCCAGTGGCGCACCTGTTTTCTCTACTAATGGCGCACTACAGGTGCGCCACTAGCATCATGCCATTAGAATTTTTTACTAATGGCGCACCATTGGTGTGCCATTAGTATACCAGATACTAATGGAGCACCTGTAGTGCGCCATCAGTATGCCTAGAGGTGCGCCATTACTATCTCACTTAGTAATGGCGCACCACATTTTTTTTCAAAAAAAAATTCAAATTTTTTTATCTTAATCTCGGGTCACTATGGCTTAATCTCGGGTCAATATGCTTAAGCAAATCACACTCCATGGTCAAACTTCCCGAAAGGTCACCCATCCTCACAATACTCCAGCCCAAGCACGCTTAACTTCAGAGTTCTATCCAACCCCAGCACCAGCTCACTTCAAAGGCACTTGTTAATATATCTAGCATATCAATCCTATTAAACCTTGTTGATGTTTAGGACTTTGTTCATGTTCATGAGTGTGATGAAATTTTGAAAAATTATTTCAAACTTTAGTTCATATTACGTATCATATTTTGAAAAAAAATTCCCGAAAAAAATTACGAAACTATTTATTTCTGTTACTAGTGTCGCACCTAGCAAACGGTGCGCCACTAGTAAGTTTGAAATTTTTTGAATTTTTTTTGCCTCCAGATCTTAAAAGCCCCGTAACTTTTTTTGTTAGGTTTTTGAGGATTTTGAAAATGTTTAACAGAGTTCCCGCAGTTAAGTTTGGATGTAACTTTTCGAGTAGATGGTTTTTCATATAAAAACCTTTTCATCCGAGTTAGTATGCAAAAGTTATGCCCATTTTACAAAATCTCAAAAGATTTTGCTAATAAAGTCGAAATTCATATTTGCAAATTTTCCCAACAACTAGACCACATATTACATGGGAAACTTATTTTCTTTTATTTTTTTGACATTTCCATCATTTTCTTTTATTTTTTTAAACTGAAAAGGCGGTCCACTAGGGGGGGGCATTCGGGGGAATTTTGGGTCAAAATTAGTAATGGCGCACCGTGGGTGTGGTGCGCCATTACTAGTTTAATTAGTAATGGCGCACCA
>NC_041389.1:33405742-33413993 GCF_002162155.2 Triticum dicoccoides | reverse complement strand
CATTACTAACTTAAAAAAAGTTTCAAAAAAAGTTTGAAAAAAATTACTAGTGGCTCACGGTGGATGTGGTGCGCCATTACTAGTACTAGTAATGGCGAACTATCCCCTGGTGCGCCATTACTAGTTTTGAAAAAAAATTGTTACTAATGGCGCACCGTGGATGTGGTGCGCCATTAGTATTTGGACACTAATGGCGCACCAACACATGGTGCGCCATTAGTATATACTAATGGCGCACCACATGTCTGGTGTGCCATTAGTGTCCATATCATCTATAGCCCTTTTCCTAGTATAGTGCATCAACGAGCATCCTAGCAACCGGTGATCAGTTAATATGACCTTTGGGGTACAATGGCTTCAAGTGTTTCACCGGTTCTTAAGGCTTGTCGAAGATAGCGTTCTTAGGACCAAAATCCAGCTAGGCCACCTCCTGTTCTGCACCTATAGCACGAAACTCGGCAGGTAAGTAATACACCATATTAATATCCATACCTTCCCACTACTAGGGAAAACCTTATACACAGAATCTTAGCAGCAGCGTAGCACAAAAAGAAGCGCTACTGCTAATTAGCAGTAGCGCGGATTTTTAACCCTCGCTACTACTAAGTTGATAGTAGTAGCGTGGGATTTTAACCCTCGCTACTACTAAGCGGTCTCTACCGTGCCCCCGACACATGCCATAGTAGTAGCGAGGGGTATAAACCCGCGCTACTACTAAGTTGATAGTAGTAGCGCGGTTTTATACCCCTCGCTACTACTAAGTACGAGGTGAAGTCGCCATATCCTCGGCCGAATCCCCATCTCCTCCCCCAAATCCCTCATCTCGTCCACCACTATCTCCTCTCACTTTCCATACGCTCTCACATGGACCTCTTGCCCATGCACCCATCCTCCTCCATGGCACCGAAACAGGCCGCCGCCTCGCGCCACCGGCGTCTAGGAGCTCGCCGGTATTCCACCGACGTCTAGGAGGCCGCCGCCCCGCGCCACCACACCGGAGCACCTCGCCACCAGCGACTAGCTCTGCTGCTCCCTACATCACCTTCCTCTCTCCCTAGGTTTTCCTTTTCTCTCTCTCCCTCTGGTTTGACTCACCCTCCCATGTCCATGCCCGTGCAGGTCGTCGCCATGGATGACCCGAAGCTATCTGGCATGGACGGGAAGAGGAGCCCCATGCCGCGGCCTGGCTCTGCCATAGAAACGGGCCCTCTCCAACAGCCACTGCTGGATCTGATCTTCCGCTGTCCGTTCATGCCTCCGGCGATGCCAATCATCGCTAGATCTTACCACTACTGCCATTGACAACACGCACGGGATCGAGATTTTTTTTGTTTTTGAAAGTAATAGCGGTAGCGCAGGGTATAAGACCCGCTACAGCTAATTAGCAGTAGCGCTGTTTGCAACGCACGCTACAGTTAACCATGTATAGCAGTAGCGTGTGTCAACACGCGCTACTGCTACAAGTTAGTTGTGGCGCCGTATCAGTAGCGCGGGCACCCGCGCTACTGATACACCCAAAACCCGTGCTGCTGCTAGGCTTTTCCCTAGTAGTGTAGATTTGTAATCCACAATCTCATCTTCATCTCCCAATGTGTATATTGGGCTTAAAGTTTCCTCAACTAAAGGGGATCTTTTAGGTGGTGGGGACGATGTAATAGGGGTCGCATCATCCTCTTTTGGCGGTGAAGGTGTTGGTGTAGCTAATGTAGAATCATCTGTGTTTTCTTTTTGTTTAGGTCTCCACACTTGTTTTATGAGTGCCATGGGCCGAATTTCATGGAAAAATTCATCCATTTTCTTCTCGTGTTTTCGCTCTACCTTCTCGTGGTTACTCATACATTGTAATCTTATTTTCATGGTCTTAGTTAAACCGGGAGGACACCACTTAGATTGAGTATATTTGGGATCCCTAAGTTTGGCCTTGCTTGTGCTAGCCTCATGATCATTAACCATGGAACCTTGCTGAACAATAACAATATCACCATTAGAATTAGCTAGATTACCAACAATCGTCTTTTTGATCTCTTGCTTATCACATTCTGAAATTTCCGCATTAGGTGACTTAATACGCCACATTTTTTATTGGCCTTGCTTGGAGAAATTTTTGTTGGCCGATTAGCACCATAGCTCAAATGGCCTTGTGTGGGATAATAAAGCCTCTTGCGAGCAGGCCTTCTAGGTGTTACCCACTGTCGGTGTCAAAACCAGCGGATCTCGGGTAGGGGGTCCCGAACTATGCGTCTAATGCTAATGGTAACAGGAGACTGGGGACATGATGTTTACCCAGGTTCGGGCCCTCTCGATGGAGGCAATACCCTACTTCCTGCTTGATTGATCTTGAATATATGATTATTACAAGAGTTGATCTACCACGAGATTGTAGAGGATAAACCCTAGAAGCTAGCCTATGATTCTGATTGTTCTTGTCCTATGGACTAAAATCCTTCGGTTTATATAGACAACCGGAGGGGGCTAGGGTTACACAGAGTCGGTTACACAGAAGGAGATCTATCATCCAAATCGCCAAGCTTTCCTTCCACGCAAACAGGAGTCCCATCCGTACACGGGACGAAGTCTTCAATCTTGTATCTTCATAGTCCAACAGTCTGGCCAAAGTATATAGTACGGCTGTCCGGATACCCCGTTATCCAGGACTCCCTCAGTAGCCCCTGAACCAGGCTTCAATGAGATGAGTCCGGCGTGCAGATTGTCTTTGGCATTGCAAGGCGGGTTCCATCTCCAAATACTCCAAAGTAATCTTCGAACACTTAAATCGTGTCCGGCTCTGCAAGACAAATTCCACATACCACCGTAGAGAGAACAATATTTCACAAATCTAATCTGCTGACAACTCTTCACAGCGTGACAGCACGCCATGGTCCGGTCATTATTCGAACTGTTTCCTCCTAACCAGCTACTGCGCATATTGTGAGGCAGTTTCCTTGGCGCGTCTTGTCGAAGCAGAGATCGTGACCCCCTTATCGCGAGTTTCTCATCAATACAGGTGTGGTTTACCTAACCGCACCACCAATCGGGTGATTGGGGGACGAGCAGGTTTCATTAGGCAAGCGGGGAGGCGCAAAGTTTCATTGCCTCTATAAAGAGGAAAGTCCTCTTCCTTTTCACCCACGCCTTCTCCCTCTGCTCGTCCATTCTCTTTCCTTGAGCCCTAACGCCCGAGCGTTCATATTCTCCACCAACAAAGGTTCTCCGAAAATGTCCTGATCCGGAGCAGGAGGCAAGTGGATGGCCTCTACCCTCCAGGAGAAGGATATCAAAAAGCTTCGGGCGGTCGGGTACCTGGCCCAGAAAATCGGCCACCATCTTCCGACGGCAGGACAGATTTTCCCTACTCTGGAGTCCCATGAGATGGTCGTGTTTCTCCCTCATTTTGTCCGAGGGCTCAGGTTTCCCCTTCACCCATTTGTTCGCGGCATCATGTATTAGTATGGGATGGATTTTCATGATCTATCCCCCAATTCCTTCCTCAACATCTCGACGTTTATCGTCGTGTGCGAGGCCTTTCTCCGCATCATGCCACACTTTGGCCTATAGCTGAAGATCTTCAATGTGAAGCCCAAGGTGGTGAACGGCGAGCACACCGAGTGTGGAGGTGCCATGGTGAGCAGGATGCCCAAGGTCACATGGCTGACATGTGCCTTCAATGATTCCGTCAAGGAGTGGCAGCAGCAGTGGTTCTATATTACTCAGCCGCGCGGTAAAAAGTGGGCCACTGCTCCTAAGTTCCGATTCGGAGCCCCTTTGCAGCTTACATCTTGCCCCAAAAAGGGCTTGAGCTGGTCCTCATCCGACGAACTGTCGGTGATCCAGACACGCGTCAAAGGTATGGAAGACAAGGCCATCAAGCTTGTTGACATAGTCCAGGTGATGTTGGTCTGCCTGGTTCTTCCTTGTCAGCACCGAGCTTGCAATTTGTGGGAGTATGACCCAGCCGAGCACCAAATCCTGCGAGAGCTTTTCGGATCCTCACACAAGGACATTTGGAAGGTGCTTTTTAAGTCTAGCAAACCGTGGTCGGACTCCGCCGTGGACCGCGGGTACCAACTGTCCCGCCCCGCAAGCCCGGTAAGTAGTCATTATATTTTGTTCATCCATATGTTTCATGGTCATATCCTAGGAAAGATTCTCTAATGCGCTTCCCACAATTATCCTAGGGATGGACGAAGAAGGCGGGGCGGATACACTGTCCAGCCCCGTTGTCAGAAGAACCAGCCGGACCACTTCTAACGAAGATGCTTTGTCCCGCGCCTTACGAGGCGCCAAAGAAAGAGGCCCATAAAGAGGCCAAGGAGGCCAGGAGCGGCCTCCGTCGTCGTGGTGCTTCGGACAAAAAATCCGAAGACTCCAATACCCATATCTCCTCCGAAGAGGAAGAAGAGGAGGAAGAAGACGAGTCCTCCATGGGGGGAGGAAAGAAAAGGACGACCTCCTCATCTCTGGAGGCTGAATTGCCTAAGAGGGAAAAAAACCCTTCGAGAGGCGTCCACCACAGCTACCGACAGTAGCCCGAAGTTGGATCCCAGGCCCAGCCCCTAGTAAACTCGTAAGTATACGAAATCCGAACATGCCTATGGGTCCAGGATCACTAAAGCGTGATATTTTAATTTGCACCACACTTTTTGCAGTCCGGCAAGGTCTCGTGCCGAACAATCCTCATCGGAGGATTCGTTGAGCTCAGATGCCCTAGAGAGTGAGACACCTCCGAGGGCCCCTTCCCCTAAGCCTGGTTGTGACACCGAGGTGTCGTCCCGAAAGGACTCGGGCCAGGAGGGGCGTACCTCCGGGGCCGGACACGCGAGAGCGGCGGTTCCCATGAATGTCGACGGCGGGGGCAGCCTTGGATTCGGCCCACAGCCGAACATAGTCCCGGAGACCCTTGAGGCTCCGGGATCAGGCAGGCAGCCCCCCTTGACTAGAGGGTGCGATCCTGCTTCGCCTACGACCTCTGTCCAACCAGAGGTGCAGGGCAACTTATCGCCAGCGCTGAAGAGCGCTTCCATCTTCGATGAACGTCGCGCCCTTATGGGCATGGTGATTGAAAAGATTCAGGCCGCTAAGAGCCGACTGAATGAATCCTGCATTAGCCTTATAAAAGGCTTGGAGGTACGTTTTTAGGAATGTTTAGAAGATTGTCATAGTATAGATAGTAGCCCCTGATACACTGTCCGGTGAAGAAGAGAACCGGACAGGGGATCAAAATTTTTCGTCCGCAGGAGACTCAGCTAATGACATATGTCTCTTCCTTTATAAACAGGCATCTGCAGCGACTGCCGTCTCTCATACTGCAGAAGTGTGCGGACTTAAACAGAGTCTGGAGCGGGCCAAAGAAGAACTTGGCCAAGTAAAGAAGCAGTTGGAGGACAATCAAGGTATGTCGAAACCTTATTAAGTTTAGCACAAATAAGTAGTTGTGCCTAATGAAAGCATTTATTTGCGCGGTCTAGGGGCGAATGCCGAAATTGAGGCACTTAAGAAGGTTGTTGCCTTGACCAAAAAGAAGGCAGCCACGGAGCAGGCTCTCCACGAGAAGCACGAGGCCAAGGTTATTGAAGCTGAACGAGAACTCCAGGAAGCCATGGGGAAAGGCGAGACTTTGGAGCAGAGTCTATCATTGAAAGAATCCGAACTTGCCCAAGCTCTCCAAGTCGCAAATGATGCTCGGGAGGAAGCCCAAGCTGCTCTGAAGGATATTCAGGAGGCGAGGAAGATTGTGACTGGTAGGGCTTTTTCTTATTCAAAGCGATTTATATGCGGGAGCAGGAAAAATTCAGGGTGGCCCATTGAATCCTGATTTCTCCATGTGCGTTTGCGGATCTGCAGCGCAGCATATCTGATGCTGCTCAATTCTATCAAGCTGAGGAGAAGAAGACTACGGATAAGCTCTTATGGTCGCAGTATTTGGCGCCGAATTATCCGGTGCCATTTGTTGACCAGCTGAAGCAGCTGGTCGAACTGCACCAGGTGGCTGAACTAGCCATGAAGGATTTTATTATCCGGCTATGGCCCGCCGACCCATTCCGAGTAGTTACTTTGGGCTCGTGAAGCGAATTGTGAGTGCTTGTCCTCGGCTTGACGTCATTAAGCGGTCGGTCTGTATAGAAGGTGCGCGAATGGCATTTTCCCGCGCGAAAGTGCACTGGGGAAAGCTGGATGCTGAGAAGCTGATGACCGAGGGACCGTCGGAGGGGAAGGAGCACCGCAAGCCCGAATTATATTATGATGGTGTCCTGAAAGGGGCCCGCCTTGTGGCGGAGCAATGTGCCAAAGACATTATATTTCCCCGAAGACAGTCATGCTGTCCTTTTGTAAGGCGGAACAAAGTCACTTTTATTTATGTATTTGCTTGTTATATGAAAGTTTTCCTCCTGTGCGGCCGTCTGATATATTAATCTTGAGAGTTGGCCAGTCGTCGGCTTCTGCCCCCATGTAGGAAGTACGGGGGTGTTCGGGATACACCTGAACACTCTTTACCCCATTCTTGGGTCCATAAAGGAGGTGTTCAGCACAGCGAACCAGGGTATCAGACTATAGGGCTTTATCACTCTCACTTAGCCATAGGAATTCGAGTATGGTAGGCGCAGCCCCTGGTGTTCGGAAGACCACACGCCGGGCTCTAACAGCACCTGATCGGTAGACTGATCTGTCGCACTCTGCATTTTATTATGGCATTGTGCGGAATAAATCCTTAAAGATTTTACAACCTCTCGAACAGCTTACCAGCTCTCGCCTTATCATGACAGTCAGTTTTCGGCTTTATCTACTGAGGAGTTCGTTCGGAAGAACCGGGACACAATCGCAGTAGTTCTCCCAGCGCTACCTTAGCCGATATTGCAGAAAGTAAGGTACCAAAACATGGGAGCCGGGCAAACCCAACCAATAACCCAAGACATGATTCAGAGCTGATGCATATAATGCTATAAGCTCGGGGTGCCGAGCGACCGCGAAGGTGGTCGGACTTTGTTGCCATAGTGCGGGTACAATGAAGCCCCTGGCGTTTTAAGGCATAACACGATGTTCGGATGCCGTTATGATAAAATGTCAATGAGAAATGATAGCAGATAAGCGTCAAATGACTCTACATGTTGTATTCGAGTAATACGGCTAGGCGTATGAGTACGGTGCATGTTATAAAGGAGAGGCATGATGGCAGAACCTGTTGGGGCCGGGCGGTAGGGAGCTGTGTACGGATCCGAAGTAATGTCTGGATTGTATTCAGGGGAGATGTACGAAGATTCCCCCTTTGTGCGTCTGAGCTGATTCCATGTCGCCAGTTCAGTTATGCATAAAGGCGAACCTGCAAAGAAAATTCTAGAGGCGTTTGTGTGCCACGGAGCGGCTGAGCCGTGGGATGTGGCCTGTCCCAGCTTATGCCAGAGGGTTTATCTGAGCCCTGGTCAGGCTGAGATATCGTTAAGTAGTTCGGACTCCTTTATCGGTGTCCTGGAGTTTGGTTGTCGAATCAAGGTTCGATTGAAAAAGCCGCGACTCACTGCTTCTGTTGCTAAAGTGGCTGAATACTCTTCGGCGCCGAGGTGAAGCTCGGTCTTGCCCGTAATTGTGACTACCTCAAGTGGGCCTGGTATTTTTAGATTGCCATAGGCATGGCGTGATACCGCGTTGAATCCAGTTCACGCTGGCGATGCGTAATAGCTACTGCCTAGAGGGGTAATGTCGAAGACCAACTCTTCGGTATGGTGACTTTTCGGTGATCCTAGGACCATCTTCAGAGTGATGGGGCCTATACAACTGGCCTTCGCACCTGGTATGACACCTTGAAATGATGTTTTTAGTGGGTTCGATCCTTAAGTGATCCATTCCTATCCGTCGCACTGTGTCATCACTACTAGAAAAACCCCTACAAATGGCGCACCTAGTATGGCCATTAATTGCGCATCTGTGGTGCGCCATTAACAGCACGCCATTAGTAATTTTTACTAATGGCGCACCAGTGGTGCGCCATTAGTATCTGGTATACTAATGGCGCACCACTGGTGCGCCATTAGTATAGGACACGGTGCGCCATTAGTATGCCTCCCAGGGGCCATGTATACCCAGGTGCTTTGGATACTAATGGCGCACCACAACTGGATGCGCCATTAGTAACCGCGGCATACTAATGGCGCACTGTCCTGTGATGCGCCATTAGTGATGCGCCATTTTGAATCTAGATCTGGATCGTGATTTTTTGCCCATTTTTTGCTCGTTTTTTTGCTTGTTTTTTGGCACGACA
>NC_041389.1:33393132-33405126 GCF_002162155.2 Triticum dicoccoides | reverse complement strand
GAAGAAACCATGAGGGGAGGGGAGGGGAGGGGAGGGGAGGAGGGAGGAGGGAGGAGGAGGTCGCCGGAGAGGAGGAGGAGGTCACCGGAGAGGAGAAGTATGATGGAGGAGAGAAGGGAAGATGAAATTAAGAGAGGAGGAGAGGACCAGCCATATATACGGCATACTAATGGCGCACCGCGGGCAGGTGCGCCATTAGTAATTTTTTTTAATTTTTTTGATTTATTTTGAATTTTGAAGGCGGGAAGATACTAATGGCGCACCATGGTCAGGTGCGCCATTAGTAACTTTTTTTATTTTTTTGACTTATTTTGAATTTTGAAGGCGGGAAGATAGTAATGGCGCACCATGGGTAGGTGCGCCATTAGTAAGTTTGAATTTTTTTGATTTTTTTGCCTCTCTAGATCTTAAAAGCCCCGTATCTTTTTTTTCTGTTAGGTTTTTGAGGATTTTGAAAATGTTTAACGGGGTTCCCCCAGCTAAATTTGGATGTAACTTTTCGAGTAGATGATTTTTCATATAAAAAACTTTTTCATCCGAGTTAGTATGCAAAAGTTATGCCCATTTTTATAAATTCTCGCGAGATTTTGCAAATGAAGTCAAAATTCATATTTGCAAATTTTCCCAACAACTAGGCCACATATCACATGGGAAACTTATTTTCTTTTATTTTTTTGACATTTTTATCATTTTCTTTTATTTTTTTTAAAATTGAAAAGGCGATCCAGGGGGGGGGGGTGTGCATTCGGTGGAAGTGGTGGCCAAGGTTACTAATGGCGCACCGTGGCATGGTGCGCCATTACTAGTTTAACTAGTAATGGCGCACCACACCCACAGTGCGCCATTAGTATGTTTGGACAGGCGCACTAGTTCAAAAAAAAATTGGTACTAATGGCGCACCGTGGGCAGGGTGCGCCATTAGTAGTTTCAACACTAATGGCGCATCAGAAGGTGGTGCGCCATTAGTATATACTAATGGCGCACCACATGTCTGGTGCTCCATTAGTGTCATTTCCATCTATAGCCCTTTTCCTAGTAGTGCCTAGTGCAGCAAGTTTGGACTGTTGTCTCCGCTAATAGGAGGATATCGCTGGTTGGTATTGGCTAGAGGGTCTAGTCGATCGAAGATGATCGGTCGTATTTTTATATGGTGGGGCAACTTGCTTTGTCGAGTTGACGTCCCGAAGAGTGCACGTCCACTCCCATTTGCGGATGTGGACGGTGTTTATCATGTTCATGTCGGCGGAAGAGATGTCTTTTGCCCTGTATTGCTTGATGATCTGGGCTCCTTGCTCGTCTTCCTATTCATCCTGTTCGAAGGTAGGCTGATCGGGATTGTATCATCTTCAGCACCATCCGGAATGTTTTCGTCTCCTGTGCTGGTATTGCTGTGGTGGGGCTTAGAGCGGCGCCGATGACGCCCATGCTTTGATTTCTTCCCTGAGGGGTTATCTTCTGTTGCCTCATCGCCATTGTTTTCTTTGGGAGTGTCCACCATACATATATATATCATATGAAGAGGTGGCTGTCCAGCGCCCTGTGGGCGGTGCTTCCTATTCTTCTCCTGCATCGTCGTCTATATCGTCGATGTCTTCGGAGTCGAAGTCAAGCACATCGGTCAAGTCATCGACATGGGCTATTAAGTGGGTGGTGGGTGGGTAACGAATTTCTTCGTCGCCTGCTTCCCACTCGAGCCGGACATAGTTCGGCTAGGAATCTCCTGACAGAGAGAGAGAGAGATCTTAATGAATTTAGCACATCGCCAAAGGGGGAGTGCCGAAAGATATCCGCGGCAGTGAACTCCATTACTGGAGCCCAATCGGACTCGATGGGCCCGGGCGCGCGTGGTTTGGAACCCACACCTGGACACGAGTCCGGGTGTCCGGTGACGCAGATTCCCTTAACGGCAGAATCTGTGTTCTGCTCTATCACCGAAGAGTATGCAGCCTCCGAGGCGGGGTCCATCCACCCGTCCTCGGATGACGCGATCTGCCCCGGATTTAGGTCCAGAGCAGCTGCAGGGGCGACTTCCCGAATACTGTCTGACAGGAGATTTAAGTCATGCTCATCGTGACTGTTCGGCGCTCCTGATGTAGGCCCGAATCCGTAGAAGATCAAGTCTCCGTGGATATCGGCCGTGTAGTTCAAGTTTCCGAACCTGACCTGATGGCCTAGGGCGTAGCTGTCGATCTACTCCAGATGGCCAGGTGAGATGGCCCGCAGAGCAAAGCCGCCGAACACGAAGATCTGTCCGCAGAGAAAAGTCTCGCCCTGGACTGTGTTGTTGAAGGTTGAGGGAGCCATCGAGCCTTACAGCGACGACACAGAGGAACTCTCAATGAAAGCACCAATGTCGGTGTCAAAACCGGCGGATCTCGGGTAGGGGGTCCCGAACTGTGCGTCTAAGGCTAATGGTAATAGGAGACTGGGGACACGATGTTTACCCAGGTTCAGGCCCTCTCGATGGAGGTAATACCCTACTTCCTGCTTGATTGATCTTGATGATATGAGTATTACAAGAGTTTATCTACCACGAGATCGTAGAGGCTAAACCCTAGAAGCTAGCCTATGATTCTGATTGTTCTTGTCCTATGGACTAAAACCCTCCGGTTTATATAGACACCGGAGGGGGCTAGGGTTACACAAAGTCGGTTACAGAGAAGTAGATCTATCATCTGAATCGCCAAGCTTGCCTTCGATGCAAAGGAGAGTCCCATCCGGACACGGGACAAAGTCTTCAATCTTGTATCTTCATAGGCCAACAGTCTGGCCAAAGGATATAGTCCGACTTTCCGGATACCCCCTTATCCAGGACACCCTCACCCACCCCATATGAAAAGCATAAGGATCCATTGGGGGCTGCCCCCATCCTCCATTGAAGTCTCCCATGTGATATGGCGCATAGGAGGGTTGTGACATCCATGGTGTCGGTGTCCATGACCCATATGGCCTTGCATAGCATCGAAACTCTTGCTCTGGAGGCGATCTTGAATGCTTTGAATGTGATGGCCGATTAGAGCTAGAACCGGTCGCTTGACTTGCATATTTGGATAACAGCATATCAAAAGATGGCTTGATTCGCTTGCGCTTAGCTTCACTCTTTTCCGACTTGCCAACTTCTGAATTCTTGGGCTTGATAAATTTAACATGAGCACCTTCTTGTACTTGTGGTTGCCCTCAGAGTGCAGGATTTTTATGTTGATCTTCAATACTTCCTTACATCGGGTTTTTTAACAAGCACAACCTCTCTTCTTAAGACTTTGTCGCCCTCCTTGCCTTTCATGGGTTCACCAATAACAACATTATCTTTATTAGTAGATTCGGATATGCTAGGCCGAATTAACATTTTCTTTCCCTCCAAGTCCTTGGTGTTTATCAAGAAGGGTTGTTTATCAACTTGCATCTCAGCAAAATTCAATTGTCCGTCATTAATGGCCAATTGTATCTATCATCGAAAAACATTCCAATCATTAGTATCATGAGAAAATGAATTATGGTACTCGCAATAAGCACGCCGTTTCAGCTCGTCAAACGATGGTATGGTGTGTGATATTCTAATCATTTTATCTTGCAAGAGAGCATCAAATATTTTATCACACTTAAATATATCAAAAGTAAACTTCATCTCCTCATCAGATTCTTGCGAATCGGCTTAAGAGCATTGCATGTATAGGGTTTGGCCTTTGAGGACCAAACAAACTCAGTAGTATAGACATCAACCTCATCGTCCGAATTATCATCATTGTATTCAACCATATGCATTCTAGGACGATCATCTGTAGACCTATGAACCTCTTTACTTCGACTCTCTTGAGCCAAAGCATTTTGCAAGACCTGGTTAATATTCAAAAACTCTTAACTTTCTATCCTCTCTTTAATGTGAGTTTTTAAACCATTAAGAACAAGATCTACCAAGTATCTCTGAGTTATCACTAAGCTATAATATCGGTTCTTTATATCTCTAAATCTCTTGACATAATCGGTGACCGATTCATCATGTTTCTGTCTAACCGATGTAAGATGTGACAACTTAAGCTCATTATAGCCACTATAAATGTGATCATGAATGTTTTGCTCTAATTGCGACCATAAGAGAATTGAACCATGTGGTAAAGCAGCAAACCATGAAAATGCGGTACCAGTTAAAGATAACGGAAATAAACGCACTTTCAGTTCTTCTATGGAACCTGCTTCATCCAACTCTGCTAGATACTGACTAACATGCTCCCATGTTGTTTTCGTGCCCTCTCCACTAAATTTGACAAAATCAGGAACCTTATAACCTTGAGGGTACAAAACTGCATCAAAGTGTTTAGGATAAGGCTTTTGGTACACACGACTCTTTACTTTCGGCTTGTTTCCAGAAGTTTCTAGAAACATCTTATGCAAATCCTCCCTTAATTTAGCTAAAATTGGATCTGATGTAGATGAAGATGTGTGTGGCAATGATGTTATTGGCATCAACTTCTGAGGGCTTGGGGAGATTAGACATGGTTCATGATGATTCTTGATCTTTCGTCACCAGTGGAGTTGCCAAAAACGTGTTCGCACACGAACACGTCACTGTGTACCCTCGACGCCAGGGTTCATGCGCCACAGCTCACGCGGAAGGAGACCCGTCCAAAAGCGCGGTATGCAAGCACTGCGGTGAGTGCTTTCGATCACCCGAAACCCCACACGCCCAGGAGGGACCCTGTCTGGACGCACGGCGACTACGGGTTATTGTAGGTCAGTTCGCCTGCCCCTAGAGCCTTGAGGATCGCTGCCCTTCAATACGAAGAACGAACAAAGAACGAGAGAGAGATGTGAAACTAGGTTAAAAAGTAGATGGGTTTTGCGATTGTGTGTTGTTGTTCAATCCGTTGGGAAACGTAGCGTGCAATTTCAAAAAAATTCCTACGCTCACCAAGATGTATCTAGGAGATGTGTAGCAACGAGAGGGGGAGAGTGTGTCTACGTACTCTTGTAGACCGAAAGTGGAAGTGTTTGACAACGCGCTTGATGTAGTGGAGCTTCTTCTCGTTCCGACCAATCAAGCACCGAACGTACGACACCTCCGAGGTCTGCACACATTCAACTCGATGGCATTCCTTGAACTCTTGACCTAGAAAAGTGTCGAGCAAGTAGATGAGTTCCGTCAGCACAACAGCATGGCGATGGTGAAGTGATCTGCACAGGGCTTCTCCTAAGAAATAGGAGGATATGACCATAGGCGTAAACTTTGGAGGGGAGCGCCGAACACGGCTAACGATTGTTGGTGTGTGTTCTAGGCCCCCCTCCCCACGTATATATAGGTGGGAGAGGGAGGGGAACAGCCTTGGGGCGCCACAAGTAGGAGGAATCCTACTTGGGGGCCAAGTCCAATTCTCCCCCCTTACCATATTTTCCGGAGGGGGAAGGAAGAAGGAGGGAGGAGGGAAGGAAGGGGGAAGCTGAATCCCTCCCCTTCCTTTTTTCCTTCCCCTCTTTCCTTCCCCTCAGGTGCGGCCCATAAGGAGGGCGCATCAGCCCCTGCTGGTTGCTGTGTTTCCCCTCTTGGCCCATTAGGCCCATATCTTTGCCGGGGGGGTGCCCGGAACCCCTTCCGGTGACCCGATATGTACCCGGTACCCTCCAGAACACTTCCGGTGTATGAATACCATCGTCCTATATATCAATCTTTACCTCTCAACCATTTCGAGAATCCTCGTCATGTTCGTGATCTCATCCGGGAATCATACGGGTTCTAGAACTATGCATACATGACCGAGACACCTCTCTGGTCAATAACCAATAGCGGAACATGGATGCTTATATTGTCTCCTACATAGTCTACGAAGATCTTTATTGGTCGAACCGTTATGACAACATATGTTATTCTTTTTGTCCATCGGTATGTTACTTGCCCGAAACTTGATCGTCGGTATCTTCATACTGATGTCTACTACGCAATTTTATTCTTGTAGACTCGTGTTGGGCCTCCAAGTGCAGAGTTTTTTAGGATAGTACCAATTTTCCCTGAAGTGGATGACCTAAGGTTTATCAATCCTTGGGAGGTGTAGGATGAAGATGGTCTCTCTCAAGCAACCCTGCAACCAAATAACCAAGAGTCTCTTGTGTCCCCAACACACCAAATACAATGGTAATTTGTATAGGTGCACTAGTTTGGTGAAGAGATGGTGATAAAAGTGTAGTAATGATAGTAGATATTGATTTTGTAATAAGAACAATAAAAAACAGCAAGGTAGCAAATAGTAAACGGGCACAAAAACAGTATTGCAATGTTTGAAAATGAGGCTTAGGGTCCGTGCTTTCGCTAGTGCAATCTCTCACAATGCTAATATAATTGGATCATATAACCATACCTCATAGTGCGATGAAGAATCACTCCAAAGTTCTTATCTAGCAGAGAACATAAGAATAAATTGTTTGTAGGGTACGAAACCACCTCAAAAAGCTATTCTTTCCTATCGATCTATCCAAGAGTTTGCACTAAAACAACACCACAGCAAATTCAGATTCGTAATACTCAATCCAACACACAGAACCTCAAAGAGTGCCCCCAGATTTCTACTGGAGAAACAAAGACAAGAACATGCATCAACCCCTGTGCGTAGATTACCCCAATGTCACCTCAGGAATCCGCGAGTTCAGTGCCAAAACATGTATCAAGTGAATCAATATAATACCCCACTACTAGGGAAAACCCTAGCAGTAGCGCTGGTTTTGTGCTCACTAGTAGCGCGGGTAGGCGCGCTACTAATAAGGCGCTACAGCTATTGCTTAGCAGTAACGCGTGCCCACCTGCGCTACTGCTAGGACAAATAGCTGCAGTGTTTGTTCAGTACCACACTACTGCTAAGGTAACTACTTGCAGCGTGTTTTCTGTCCATCGCTATTAGTATTTTTTTATTTTTTTATTTTTAGTGTATTTATGCGCCATCGTACAAATATTGGTACAATACCAGTTATGAGGTTTACAACATTATGTCCCTAACAGTGTGTCAAATGAAGGTGAATTAGGTTCAAGTGGAGGCAATATGTGGTGCATGTCAAAAGTATACTACTAATCCAAACTTGATCTAGTTTGGACTAGTAGTACTTCCGATGTGCACCACATGTTGCCTCCACTTGAATCTAATCCGCCAGCACAAGCTATTTAATCATCATCATAGTCATTACCACCAACAATATTTATTTAATCACCACTAACACTAGCTAATAATAATCATCATAGTCATTACCACCAACACTAGCTATTTTATCATCATAGTAATATAGTGTAGCACATCATCATCCTCAAACTCATTTCTAGCTAGCTAATCACTCCTGCCGCTCTCTCTTAGGTAAAATAACATAAAACATGTATAGCTCTCCTCCTTGGTCAAGCTGGAGCATGCAGATGAACCTGTCTCCTAATCGTGGGTAGCACATCTGTTTGTTGCCCCCTTGTACTTCTCTGCCCTCCCCCATCACATATTTGGTCCAGTCTTGCACTATTAAGCATTCGTCGCTAATCTTGAATGCACAAAGGTAATCTGTAGGATATCTTGGTCGTAAGCTGATAATACTCATGGTACCTTTAGTCTCGATCCCATAAGGCACAACATTTGTCGGGAGTCCCTGTTGAAGAACATCGTATGGTAACATACTTAGCAATGAAGTTTAGTTTCAAAAATAATGTATGGAAAAGATGCACTGATGACAAATAGTAAAAATCTTACCATCCTTCCTAAATAGATGTGACCGTAGTTCATTACGAACACTATTGGTCGCACATTTTCAGTACTAACATTTCTAAATGTAGGAAGAAAATTTGTCTTGACAGTATCAAGATCCTCAAGCCATGAAACATAATGACTGAGCTCCTCGCATTTGAGTTCAGCCCCAGGACAGTATACGGTCCTGTCTACCAAGCGCTGGACATGTTTGCTTGCACTGAAATAAGCTGACAATACAAATTAGTTGTCAACTATTTTTGAATAAACAATATCAAAGACATAATTATGGTTGAGAAACTTACATAATGGTATAACTGGAGGCGTCTGCACATCGACCCAGATGTCGTTATTACCTTCAATATCATCTTCCGGACGAATATCAAAGGTGATAACCATATCAGGCTCAAATGCATAAGTCTTGCATAGTGCTCACCATGTTTTGCATCCAAAATAGGTGTAGTCGTCGGAATTGTACAATTTTGCATGGAAAATATAACCATGCTCGGTCTTCAAGTAAAATTTCTTTTCCTCCATACTATGACTGAAACCTATCTTATCCAATACAAAAACTCTTGCATGGCAGGGGATACGCTAGTAGAATAGTAAAAAAATAATAAGTTGAAGCAAATGAAGCAGATGTCATGCTTAATTACGAAAAAAGACTTGTCGTTGTGACTTACTGTATCCACTTCGAAGTTCTCGTCCAGCGTGATGCTGAAGCGCCTATCATCATCTATGAAGATTCCGTCGCACAGGCCGCGCTCGTCTTTGCAGTATTTGCAAATACTGAAATCCTTTGCATCGTCAGACATTTCCTATGTTCATAGTTAAAACATTAATTGAAAATCGATCGAAGACAACTACCAAGATACTCAACACACAAATCCGGGGCACTCGATATTTCCTACATATTCTGGCACAAGTCATGCCAAAATTCACGGAAAAATCCGGCATGACCTTTGCTAAAATAGGACATATCGAGCGCCTGAAATTGGCCGGAACGGAAATGAATCAACACTCCGGCAAAACATAGGCCACTCGGAGGTGTAACCTGCAAACATGACCGGCCACTTGGATATTGAGCAACACAACATATACATTTCAAAATATCTTATAGGACTCAAATTAGCATGCATTAAATAAGCAAAAGTAAATCATCTCATGCGTCCGTACATCGTCGAATAGTATCACTAATACATCACGAATAGTGTCATACATATAACATCACTAATACAACTAAAAGCCTAGCACACGACGGGTATCGGCGCGGGCGGTGGACACCCATAGAGAAGGAACCATCACGGGATCATAGCTCCAGTGAGATTCGCGGAGAACCTGCCAGGTATTGGAGAACGGCCTGTGCTCCAACGCAAACAAGTAGCGATGGACGTGCGCGTCCTCCTCACTGACACGGTGACGCACCACCTCCGCGGAGTCCTCGAGCCTCTAGATCATCACCGGCCCACGCGACCGCCACCAAAGAAGGTTCGGGTCAACGACAGGCTGGCTCCTCACCAACCTGCGCCCCCCGGTAGGTAGCGCCTCCTAGTACCACCCCGACGGAGCCCAGTCCCGGACATGGCCGATCTGGTCAAGCAGGTGTCGTCCTCCGCCGACTCGACGACGAGGATGAGGGATAGGCATCGTCCACGTTGAGGCGGGAAAAATTGCTTTTACTAAAAAATAGAAACAAGTTCTTACTAACTAGTTCTATTAATTCAACTAGTTCTTACTAAAAATAAACTTACTATAAATAAAAATATTCTAGTACCTAATTAGTACCTAGTTCTTACTAACTAATTAGTACCTAGGAACTACTGCCCTAATTACCATCTAATTTGATGAACCTATAGGGGTGGAAAGTGGTAGCAGATATTTCAATTATCCAACTATAAAGTGAAATAAGTGGGCAAATTTTACTCGTTTTATGATTCATCTTAGAAATTTGATTCGTTTTCACCCTTACATGAACCCTAACTCATTTGAGCCGCATCCGCATCCGATTTGTTTCCGCTCTTACATGAACCCTAACTAATTTGATGCAACTAAAATATAAAGAAACCCTAGGCAGAGGTAGTGGAGAGGGAGGAGCGGGCGTGCTAACCTCGGGTGCCTACGATGAGGGAGGGGCAGGGCGGCGTCGAGGTCGGGGTCGGGGCTCGGGCGCGCGGCGGATGGCGGCTGGCGTCGAGGTTGGGGTCGGGGCGGCGTTCGGGGCGGCGTTGAGGTCTGGGGCGGGGGCAGCGTTGAATCTGGGGTTGAGGCGGCATAGAGGGTGCGGAGAGAGCGCGGCGGCCGACGGGCGACGGCGGCGGCGAGAGTGGAGAGAGTTGGATTTGGGGGAAGTTGACACGTGGGGAAGGACAAACCCCTTGGTTAAGTCAGAAGTAGCAGTAGCGCGTTCCAGGAAAAGCGTTGCTGCTATCTTAGCTACGACGCGTTCTGTGATACATGCTACTGCTACTCCTTTCTCTTTTTTTCCTCTTTTTCATTTAGTTTTCTTCACATTTTATTTGTTTCCTTTCACCTTATTCTATTTCTTTCATTTTCAATTACCTTTTCATTTTCTTTCCATTTCATTTTATAACCTTTAGCAGCAGCGAGTTTATATTAAAACACGCTGCTACAAACAAAGTAGCGGTAGCGCGGTTCGTCATAGATCGCTACTACTATGGGTAGCCTATCGGCTAAGCCGTGGGAATTTTAGTAGTAACGTGTGTACAGCAAGACGCGCTACTGCTAGATCTTTATCCGCAGCGCGGTTTCCTCAGGCGCGCTACTGCTAATTAGCACCACTGTGCTTTTTTGACCCACACTACTGCTAAAGTTCTGTGTATAGGGTTTTCCCTAGTAGTGCCCCATTGTCACCACGTGTATCCATATGCAAGACATATATCAAGTGCTCTCAAATCCATAAAAGTATTCAATCCAATAAAATGAAATCTCAAAGGGAAAACTTAATTCATCACAACAAGATAGAGAGGGGAAAACATCATACGATCTGACTATATTAACAAAGCCCGCGATACATCAAGATCATGACATCTCAAGAACAAGAGAGAGAGAGAGATTAAACACATAGATACTGGTACAAAACCTCAACCCCGAGGGTGGACTACTCCCTCCTCATCATGGTGGCCGCCGCGATGATGAAGATGGCCACCGGTGATGATTCCCCCCTCCGGCAGGGTGCCGGAACAAGATCTAGATTTGTTTCTCGTGGATACAGAGGCTTACGGCGGTGGAAATTCTGATCTAGGGTCTCTGCTAGGGTTTTTGGAATATTTGACGATTTATAGGGCGAAGAGGGGGTGCTGGAGGCCACCGAGGTGGGCACAACCCACCGGGGCGTGCCTGGGGGCCAGGCGTGCCCTTGTGGGTTCTGCCCCCCTCGGGGCACCCCCCAGGTGTTGCTCTGGCCCATTGGATGTCTTCCGGTCCATAAAAAATCAACAAAAAGGTTCGCAGTGTTTGGACTCCGTTTGATATTGATAAACAACAATTCTTTCTCATAAAACTCATCATGACAAAGTAGCAACCAATTCACATGTTAAGGTTCAAGCAATGAATTCTCTTGAAACTCAAAAACCTATATTCTTAGTCACCAAACAATTGCAATTCGAATTATTCAACAGAGTCTAAGTAAGAGCTCCACATACTCAACCATCATATAGTCTTCTATGATTGCTAACACTCATCGCATACACATGAGCAAAACTTTTCAATCGGACACATAGAAAGATAGGTGCTTACAATTTCTTCTCCCAACGTATTCACCTCAAGGGTGATGACAACAATAATAAATCACGCTACCCATATCCAACTGGATATATGTGCTTAGATCTTCCCTTACCACATGTTGCTTGCCAAAAGAGAAAAATAAAAAGGAATAGAGAGAAAAACTTTGACTCTTGCATGAAAGTAAATACATAAAAGTAAAAGGTAGGGCCTTCGCAGAGGGAAGCAAAGGTTGCCATGCACTTTTTGTTTGTATGCTCAATCCTTAGTGTAAAAGAACATCACGTTATATTCCCCTTATGATAGCAACCTTTATTATGCAGTCTGTCGCTTTTATTCTTTTCCATCACAAGTTCGTACAACTCTCAATTTTCCTTACACTAAATGATCTAACACTTTTAGAAGCAATTTTATTGCCTTATTGTACCGATGACAACTTACTTGAAGGATCTTACTCAATCCTTAGGCAAGTATGGTGGACTCTTGAGAATAAGATTTGGGTTTAAGGGTTTTTGGATGCACAAGTAGTATCTCTACTTGGTGAGGACTTTTTGGC
>NC_041389.1:33390557-33392909 GCF_002162155.2 Triticum dicoccoides | reverse complement strand
TGACAATATAACTTCTATGTGAATATGAACAAACATAAATCATTACGTTGTCTTCCTTGTCCAACGGCAACAATTGTGGCATATAATATTTTGATGGGGGCACACAATCATAAAAGATTTCCAAGATAGTGTATTTGCATATGAAAGTTCTCTTCCTTCTACTAATCGTTCATGAATTGCTTGTATGACCAATATTGTGATTGTCAAGCTTCAAAAGATTTCACTTTCTAAACCCAATGTGAAGCTACCACTAGGAATGATAGGAACATACAAATTCAACTTCATGATATTCAATTCATTCAACAATTTATAGGATATGAGTGAAGCACAAGAGTAAACGACGGGCTACTCCAAAAAGATATAAGTGAAGATCAAGCGAGTAGTGAAGCAACTGGGTAGCCAATTGTGGATTCTCTCTTATTTAAAAAAAAATTCAAACCTAAGTATTTTATATAAACAACAAGCAAAACAAAATAAAATTACATTCCGAGCATAGCACAACTCATGTGAAGAAGCAAAAACTTAGGCTCAACCGATACTAACCGATAATTGTTGAAGAAGAAAAGTGGGATGCCAATCGGGGTATCCCCAAGCTTAGATGCTTGAGACTTCTTGGAATATTAGCTTGGGATGCCTTGGGCATCCCCAAACTTGAGCTTTTGTGTATCCTTAATTCCTCTTATATCACGGTTTTCCTGAATCTTAAAAACTCCATCCACACAAAACTCAACAAGAACTCGTGAGATAAGTTAGTATAAACCAATGCAAAAACCTTATCATTCTATACTGCAGCAAATTCCTAAAATTATTGTTAAACATTGCATGCTAAATGCCTTTGCATATTTAATAGTCCTATCCTCAAATAGAATCATTAAACAAGCAAACATATGCAAACAATGCAAACATAACATCAATCTGTCTAAACAGAACAGTATGTAAAGAGTGCAGTAGGATCCATACTTATTCAGTTTAAAAAATTCTGAAAATTTAATACACTGTAGAAAATTTCTCAAAGCTTATATGCAAAAAGTTTCAACATTTTATCACATTCTGACTTTTCTCTGGAATTTTTGCAACAACGACAAACTTTCTGTTTTGAAACAACAACTCACATACGTGCAAAAATAAGCATGGTAAAGGCTATCTTTGCCACTTTTATTGAAAAGAATGCAAAACATTATTCTAAATAACAACAAGCAAATTCTAACAAAATAAAATGATGCTCCAAGTAAAACTCATATCATGTGACGAATGAAACATAGCTCCAAGTGAGGTTACCGATAATGTTGAAGACGAAAGAGGGGATGCCTTCCGGGGCATCCCCAAGCTTAGTTGCTCGGATCTTCCTTGTATATTATATTGGGGTGCCTTGGGCATCCCCAAGCTTAGAGTCTTCTCGCTCCTTATTCTCCTCATATGGACATCTCACCGAAAACTTGAAAACTTCAATCACACAAAACTTAAAGGAACTTTGTGAGATATGTTAGTATGATAAAAAGCAAACCATTTCACTTTGGTACTGTCAAAGACAAGATTCATAATTGTTTCGATACAATTCCCACTGTAGCCTATCATTTCCATAATTTATATTGAGCAATATAAGCCACAGAAACTAGAAAACAAGCAAACTATGCATGGAAAACAGAATCTGTCAAAAATAGAACTGTGTGTAGTAATATGTACTCCAGCTATACTTCTACTACTCCAAAAATTCTGAAAAATCATGACAACGTAGGGAATTTGTATATCTTGATCACCTGTAACAAATTCAGATCAAAAGCACGTTCCAGTGAATTTTAGAAATTCCTGGACTGGGCGCAAAAGTTTTTGTTTTTGCACATAATCAAGTCAACTATCATCCACACTATCCCAAAGGCTTTACTTGACACTTTATTGAAACAAAAGCAATAAAACATGATTACTACAGTAGCTTAATCATGTTAACATACAAAAATAGTAGGTGTAAATGTTGGGTTGTGTAACGCCCGGATAATTATGCTACATTGAACCAACCTACGCTAATGATGCCACGTCACCTCTGTTACTGTTTTTAATCCCTCTTTAGTTCAAACGTTTCAAATTTGAATTTGTATTATTGACAAACATCAAAAAATTTCAAACATTAGAACTAAAATATTTGGAGTGTGCCAATTAATGCCTAGGTATTTATGGTGAAGAAACCACGCTTCTACAGAATGCCTAAATACTTTAAAATGAATTAAAATAGAAAAGAAAATAAAAAAACGAAAAAGACTAAACGAAAACAAACAAAAAGGAAAAAGCCCCCCCCCCCTCTGGGGCAGTCAGCCCAGCTGCTAGCCAGGCCGTCCCAACTGGCCCATGCTGGACCAC
>NC_041389.1:33366842-33390129 GCF_002162155.2 Triticum dicoccoides | reverse complement strand
TGTCAGAAATCGCGTCCGGACCACCTCACGGACCAGTACAAGGCCGCGTTGGATGGCTTCCGCGGTCGGGACTGTTGCGGGAGGTTTACGGGTCGCCTTGGAGATGCCTTACTTTCTTGGCTGGGTTCCACGCAGACCTCATATCCGAGTAGAGCGCTGTCGGGTTGAATCCCCGCGTTTTATTTGGCAGGTTGCACACAACAAAAAGCGACTGCAGGGGCTCTATCTGGTCCTTGTGTAGCTACATATGTCATATAAGCTTTGCATTCTGAACAATTATTTGGTGCACTAGCAATGCATGCATGCAAGTTCTAGAAGCAGATCGTGCATGTGGAAATTCAAAGGCGTGCTCGTCCGCGCATGCTCACGTTATCTCCGCGAGCTCGTTCGCATCGGGATCGAAGCGCCCAGTTATATGGTCCGGTATGTGACCGTATGAGGTATATTCCGCGCGAGGGGAATAGTGTGTTGGCCCCATGGAGCGGCGCGGTGCCGTTTGCACAGAACGGACGATGTTAGCAGCCCACATCACGTACCAACCGGAATATTCTACTGAATGTCAGCTGCCACCACATCTTCACTTTTCCTGATCCATCGCGGACGGTCAGATGCAATTGCGTTGCTGGGTGCTGCCACCGGCCACGGCGCGCCGGCGGAACTAACTAAAAAATTGTCACACTTTTAAAAACAAAACTACCACATAGTCAGGATTTCAAAATACATATGTATAGCAAAAAAGAAAAATAGACATGCCTAGATGATAAAGCCACAAACATATAAAATTTTCATATATTGATATCTCTCTAACACGAAAAAAATTAGCCATGCTCTAACATAAATAAACTGTTTAAAAAAACGTAAATAAACTACCACAAAAATTGCCATGCCTATATGATAATATTTGCCACAAACATATAATTGTTTCTCTAAAGATCGCAGAAAATTTAGAAACTTTGTATCACATGGCAAAAAACTACAAATTTCAGTCTATTAAATCCCGGCAAATTTTAGAAAATATATAATGGTCACATGGCGAATTTAAAAAAATATAGAATGGTCGCATGGCAAATTTAGAAATTTTGTTCTGTAAAACATACAAAATTTAGCTCTCTAAATCATGGCAAATGTAAGAAAAATAGGTGTTTGTCACATGCAAAACTAAAGAATTTGTTTCATAAAAAACATTAGGCATATAGTTTCTATAATTTTATCTTCTCGTACATTCCTTCATTGATATTCTCTCTTTCTGTCCAATATTTTTGTTAAACATGCACACGAATTTACCAACTACTATTGCTTATTCATGGATTGTATAGTCATTTCTCTCAATTGATATTTTTTTTTTGTTATATGGCATGTGTTAATCTCCATGCTTCATCAAACACGCCTTATAAAAAGAAATGTAGGGAGACCCGGTTATTTTGTACACATAGTAATCTGGAAGTATGTGTGTACGTGGGTACTACCGATTGCCGGCGTGATAGTTTGATAAAAGGAACTAGAAAACACGTAGCGGTGCCCGGTAAGGATAGGATAGGATATGCACAATTTGCAAATTTCCAAACATCTACCATGAATTAGAATGTTTGAACATATAGATTTAAAAAAAATGATCACACCTAATGTGAGATCAGACAAAGCGATATATATTGGAAATATGAGCAATTTACCAAATAATTTTATTAACGAAAATACTAAATAAAGCATGACTAATATAACAGAGATAAAGCAAGTCATGCAATATGACAGAGAGAAGGTAAATAACATCTGCAAATATGAACTATAACCAAACATATCTAGAGTAGATGCTAGAACAAGGAACTCTGGCAGGACCTCTAACAGAAAGAGGAAGAACACGTACGGGACAGCAGCAGCAGCAGACGCACAGGTCTTGGGGTCGGTGTCCTCGCCAGCCATGTCGTCGAGGAGGTTATCGACGTCGGAGAAGAAGTCGTCGTCGGGGAAGTAGTCGTCAGAGTCTGGGCCGTCCATGACAAAGAAGTCAGTAGTCGCGCGGAGCGCTCCCAAAAAATCTTATCACCCTTCTCCCGTACAGGACTCAAAGAGGTACGGTTACGGTGGCCTACTGTCGACTCACGGTGCACGCTGGAATGGGGAAGATTGTGGCAGTAGCGCAGTGCTCAGGAACTCGGTGACGAGAGGAAGAGAGTCTTCTGTTGTATCTCTCTAGAGAGGAGCGACCTTCCTTTTATAGGCACATGAGAAGAAGGCGAGAGGCTGCGCCGGGAACTGAAGGAAACGAGGGAGGCAAAACGAACAGGCAGCAGCCGAAGGTTGCAGCGTTCGTATTCAGTATCCACTATAGCAAAATCTTTCCATCCCCCAAGTGACTTTTCGTAACCCCGTACTGCGTGGCAAAAAATTAGACATCGGCTCGGCTCATTCCCGCAACCCGCGGCGCGGCGCGACGTGGCAAGGCGTGGCGGGTGGCGGAGGAGGAGCGTGCGTAGATGTCCCTCTCGTTCTCATGCTCATACATGTGGGGAAAGAACCTCCCTTATAAGGAGGTCCAACTCCCACTAAACTAGCAATGTGGGACTAAACTTTAATAGTATCCCTTGCCTTGCACGAATGGACTAAGTGGGCCTCTAGGATTTATTAGCAATTTCTGAAATAGTTATTGGGTTGTCCCAAAATAGACTAAATTCCAGCAATCCCCCACCAGATCCCAGATGCACACAAGAATTGCCTTTGGTTCAAAAACACTCTTTTATATACCAGTACTAAAGTGGAGACTGTTAAGTTGAACTTCCACCTAGAACTCTATGCTACACTAGTAAGCAACTTAAACAGTGGACTAGGCCTTGAACTGCAAGTTTTCTGCGAATCTAGCTTCACACAAAGCCTTGACCGATACTGGGCTACCGTGGGTCTTCCCTGCGGGTGGAGCTTATGCGTCATACTCCGAGAGCTTTCATGAGTTTACTAGAGAGAGCCCTACTTTCATAGATTATGACGTTTAACAATCAGACACATATAGGTGTGTTCTTCAAAAGATGTTCTGCATGACAACATCTCTGCTTAAAAGAGCCACTTAGAACACATTAATATATACATCAACCAGCCATGCAGATTAGGAGAGTATTGCATCTTCATGGAGTGGTATTGTTAATAGTAAGGATACTCTCCTCTTACTTGACCAACAACTTGTCTTCCACATCTAATTCACGGGATCTCCGATCACAAATAATAGGTTACCACTATAAACAACTCATATTGTGGGTGGTCTCATACCCATCTCCCTCGATGCATTCTCTATAACATTACGTGATAGACCCTTAGTAAAAGGATCTGCCATATTTTTACACGTTTGGATATAATCCAATGCAATAAATCCGGAGTTTCTCATTTTTCTGATAGACTTTAACCTTCTCTAAACGTGTCTTGATATGATCAAGATTAGGGACTCACGGGAAGATATGACAACACAACTCTAGACACAAATAAAATAATACAAGCTTTATATTACAAGCCAGGGGCCTCGAGGGCTCGAATACATAGCTCGATACACAAGAGTCAGCGGAAGCAACAATATCTGAGTATAGACATAAGTTAAACAAGGATGCCTTAAGAAGGCTAGCACAAAAGCAACAACGATGGAAGAGGCAACGCCTCCTTCCTGGGACCTCCTAACTACCCATGGTAATTGGCGGCCTCCACGTAGTAGCATCCATCGCCGTTGGCATCTGGCTCCAGGGATCCATCATCTGGTTGCATCAACCGAAAACAAGAAGGAAGGGGGTGATGTCTACTACGCAACCTTCTCCTTGTAGACATTGTTGGGCCTCCAAGTGCAGAGGTTTGTAGGACAGTAGCAAATTTCCCTCAAGTGGATGACCTAAGGTTTATCAATCCGTGGGAGGTGTAGGATGAAGATGGTCTCTCTCAAACAACCCTACAACCAAATAACAAAGAGTCTCTTGTGTCCCCAACACACCCAATACAATGGTAAATTGTATAGGTGCACTAGTTCGGCGAAGAGATGGTGATACAAGTGCAATATGGATGGTAGATAAAGGTATTTGTAATCTGAAATTATAAAAACAGCAAGGTAACAAGTGGTCAAAGTGAGCGTAAACGGTATTGCAATGCTAGGAAACAAGGCCTAAGGTTCATACTTTCACTAGTGCAAGTTCTCTCAACAATAATAACATAATGTGATCATATAACTATCCCTCAACATGCAACAAAGAGTCACTCCAAAGTCACTAATAGCGGAGAACAAACGAAGAGATTATTCTAGGGTATGAACCCACCTCAAAGTTATCCTTTCTGATCTATCTATTCAAAAGTCTGTAGGAAAATAACATGAAGGTATTCTTTCTGTTCGATCTATCATAGAGTTCGTACTAGAATACCACCTTAAGACACAAATCAACCAAAACCCTAATGTCACCTAGATACTCCATTGTCACCTCAAGTATCCGTGGGCATGATTATACGATATGCATCACACAATCTCAGATTCATCTATTCAACCAACACAAAGTACTTCAAAGAGTGCCCCAAAGTTTCTACCGGAGAGTCAAGATGAAAACGTGTGCCAACCCCAATACATAAGTTCATGGAACCCGCAAGTTGATCACCAGAACATACATCAAGTAGATCACGTGAATATCCCATTGTCACCACAGATAAGCACGTCAATACATACATCAAGTGTTCTCAAATCCTTAAAGACTCAATCTGATAACATAACTTCAAAGGGAACACTCAATCGATTACAAGAGAGTAGAGGGGGAGAAACATCATAAGACCCAACTACAATAGCAAAGCTCGTGATACATCAAGATCATAACACCTCAAGAACACAAGAGAGAGAGAGAGAGATCAAACACATAGCTACCAGTACATACCCTCAACCCCGAGGGTAAACTACTCCCTCCTCGTCATGGAGAGCGCCGGGATGATGAAGATGGCCACCGGTGATGGATCCCCCCTCCGGCAGGGTGCCGGAATAGGGTCCCGATTGGTTTTTGGTGGCTAGATAGGCTTGCGGCGGTGGAACGGCCGATCTATTGTGCTCCTCCAAGGTTTTAGGGTATATGGACATATATAGGCGAAAGAATTCGGTCAGGGGAGCCTCGAGGGGCCCGTGAGGGTGGGGGGTGCGCCCAGGGGGGTAGGGAACGCCTCCATGCCTCATGGCCACCTCGAAGCTTCCCTGACTTCAACTCCAAGTCTCCTGGATTGCTTCCATTCCAAAAATAACTCTTCCGAAGGTTTCATTCTGTTTGGACTCTGTTTGATATTCCTTTTCTGCGAAACACTGAAATAGGCAAAAAAAAGAGCAATATGGACTGGGCCTCCGATTAATAGGTTAGTCCCAAAATTAATATAAAAGTGTATAATATAGCCCATTAAACATCTAAAACAGATAATATAATAGCATGAATGCTTCATAAATCATAGATACGTTGGAGACGTATCAGCATCCCCAAGCTTAATTCCTGCTTGTCCTTGAGTAGGTAAATAATAAAAGAAAGAATTTATGAAGTTTGAATGCTAGCAGGTGTACAAGTTTGATCAATGATAATTTCAATCACCTTTTCTAGCATCATTATATGTCATAATAGTAGCTCATCTTATAAAACTTTTCATGATCAAGTAACAAGCTATTCACATGTTAAAGCATAGACCATAAACTTTCTTGAAAACTAGCAAACTTCATTCTCAGTCATCAAATAATTGCAATTCATCTTATTTTATGAAAGGGTCTATGTCAGAGCTTTGATTTAGCAAACTCCACATACTCAACTATCATTTAATCTTTCACAATTGCTAACACTCACGTGATATTTATGGGTCCAAAGTTTTAATTGAACACACAGAAAGATATGGGCTTATAGTTTCGCCTCCCAACCTTTTACCTCAAGGGTAATGTCAACAATAATAATTTATGAACGCCTACATCCAAGTGGACATATATACCCGGATCACCCCAACACAAAGTGCTTGCCAAAGGAAAAAAATGTAAAAAGGAAAGGTGTTGATCACCATGACTCTTGTATAAGGGTAGAAGGTAATAGTAAAAGATAGGCCCTTCGCAGAGGGAAGCTGAGGTTGTCATGCACTTTTATGGTTGGATGCACAAAATCTTAATGCAAAAGAACGTGACTTTATATTGGCACTTGTATATGGACCTTTATTATGCAGTATGTCGCTTTTATTGCTTCCATAACAAGATCGTATAAAGCTTATTTTCTTCACACTAATAAGTCATACATATTCAGAGAGCAATTTTTATTGCATGCACCGATGGCAACTTACATGAAGGATCTTACTCAATCCATAGGTAGGTATGATGGACTCTCATGGCAAAACTGGTTTAAAGGATGTTTGGAAGCACAAGTAGTATCTCTACTTAGTGCAAAGAATTTGGCTAGCATGAGGGGGAAAGGCAAGCTCAGCATGTTGGATGATCCAAGACAATATAACTTTTCAGAAATAGGAAAACATAACCCATTACGTTGTCTTCCTTGTCCAACATCAACCTTTTAGCATGTCATATTTCAATGAGTGCTCACAATTACAAAAGATGTACATGATAGTATATTTATATGTGAAATATCTCTTCCTTCAATATTCTTTCATGAATTGTTCAAGTGACCAATACAATGTTTGCTAACATTCAATAAATTTACAACCTCTACTTCTTATATGTGAAGTCATTACTCCCCATGGGATAATCATATGAAACATATATAATTTAAGATTTATGATATTAAATTCATTCAACCATTTACTCATAAGATATAAGTGAAGCACACGAGTAAATGACAAACTACTCCAAAAAGATATAAGTGAAATCAATGAGTAGTTAAATAATTATGTAGCTATGTGAAGACTCTCACTCATTTAAGTATTTCAGATCTTGGTATTTCATTCAAACAGCAAGCAAAAAAAAACAAAAAAAATTTCCAAGGATAGCACAACTCATGTGAAGAAGCAAAAACTTAGGATCAACCGATACTAACCGTTAATTGTTGAAGAAGAAAGGTGGGATGCCTACCGGGGCAAGCCTAGATGCTTGAGGCTTCTTGGAATATTATCTTGGGGTGCCTTGGGCATCCCCAAGCTTGAGCTTTCGTGTCTCCTTAATTCCTCTCATATCACGGTTTTCCTAAATCTCAAAAACTTCATCCACACAAAAACAAGAACTCGTGAGATAATTTATCATAAAACCATGCAAAAACCTTATCATTTTCTACTGTAACAAATTACTAACATTATTATTCAACATTGCATACTAAATGTCTCTGCATATTTAATACTCCTGTCCTCAAATAGAATCATTAAACAAGCAAGCATATGCAAACAATGCAAACATAATAGCAATCTGCCAAAACAGTATAGTCTAAAGAATGCAAGATTCATCATACGTCCCTAACTCCAAAACTATAAGAAAAATAGTACACTGTAGAAGATTTATCAGAACTCATTATTCAAAAAGATTCAACAGTATATCACTCTCTGACTTTTCTAGGGAATTTTTACAACAGCGGTAAACTTGCTGTTTTTAAAACAGCAACATGTATACTTCCAAAATAAGCATGGTAAAGGCTATCCTTGACATTTTTACGAAAAATATAGAAATAAAACATTATTCTAAATAACATAAAGTAAACCTAAAAAAAGAAAAACACATATCATGTGGTAAATAAAAATATAGCTTCAAGTAAAGTTACCGATGAACGAAGACGAAAGAAGGGATGCCTTCCGGGGCATCCCCAAGCTTAGGCTCTTCGTTGTCCTTGAATATTACCTTGGGGTGCCTTGGGCATCCCCAATCTTAGGCTCTTGCCACTCCTCATTCTATAGTCCATCGAATCTTTACCCAAAACTTGAAAACTTCACAACACAAAAACTCAACACAAAACTCGTAAGCTCTGTTAGTACTTGAAAACAAACCACCACTTTAAGTTACTATAATGAACTCATTATTTATACATATTGGTGTAATATCTACTGTGTTCCAACTTTTCTATGGTTCATACCCTTCGATAATACTCATAGATTCATCAAAATAAGCAAACAACACAATGAAAACAGAATCTTTCAAAAACAGAAGAGTCTGTAGTAATCTGTATCAAACGTATACTTCTTCCGAAATAAATTGTTAGACCTGAGTAATTTTTCTATTAATCATCTGCAAAAATAATTAACCTAAAATCACTCTCCAGTAAAAAATGGTAGCTAATATCGTGAGCACAAAGTTTCTGTTTTTTACAGCAAGATCCTATATACTTCACCAAAGTCTTCCCAAATGTTCTACTTGGCACAAAAACTAATTAAAACATAAAACGACATATAACCATTGTCTAGATGAATTATTTATTACTAAACAGGAACAAAAGCAAAGGATAAAAATAATTCTGGGTTGCCTCCCAACAAGCGCTATCGTTTCACGCCCCTAGCTAGGGATGATGGTGACAATGATGCTCACATAAAAGATAAGAATTGGAACATAACGGGAGCATCATGAAGAATATGACTAGCACATTTAAGTCTAACCCACTTCCTATGCATAGGGATTTTGTGAGCAAACAATTTATAGGAACAATAATCAACTAGCATAGGAAGGCAAGACAAGCATAACTTCAAAACTTTAAGCACATAGAGAGGAAACTTGATATTATTGCAATTCCTACAAGCATATGTTCCTCCCTCATAATAATTTTCAGTAGCATCATGAACGAATTCAACAATATAAAAAGCACCTAAAGCATTCTTTTCGTGATCTACAAGCATAGAATTTTTATTACTCTCCACATAAGCAAATTTCTTCTCATGAATAATAGTGGGAGCAAAATCAACAAAATAACTATCATGTGAGGAATAATCCAATTGAAAACTATCATCATGATGAAAAGTTTCATGGTTATCATTACTATTAATATCATACAATTCATCACAATAATCATCATAGATAGCAACTTTGTTCTCATAATCAATTGGAACCTCTTCTGAAATAGTGGATTCATCACTAAATAAAGTCATGACCTCTCCAAATCCACTTTCATAATTATCACAATAATATTCAACATCCTCAAAAAATAGTGGGATAATTACTTCCTAAAGTTAACACTCTTGCAAACCCACTTTCATCAATATAATCATCATAAATAGGAGGCATGCTTTCATCATAATAAATATTCTCATCAAAACTTGGGGGACTAAACATATCATCTTCATCAAACATAGCATCCCCAAGCTTGTGGCTTTGCATATCATTAGCATCATGGGTATTAAAAAAATTCATACTAACAACATTGCAATAATGCTCATCATACAAAGATTTGGTGCCAAACATTTTATAGATTTCTTCTTCTAGCACTTGAGCACAATTTTCCTTCCCATCATTCTCACGAAAGATATTAAAAAGATGAAGCGCATGAAACAAACTCAATTCCATTTTTTTGAAGTTTTTCTTTTATAGATTAAACTAGTGATAAAACAAGAAACAAAAAGATTAGATTGCAAGATCTAAAGATATACCATCAAGCACTCACCTCCCCGACAACGGCGCTAGAAAAGAGCTTGATGTCTACTACGCAACCTTCTCCTTGTAGACATTGTTGGGCCTCCAAGTGCAGATGTTTGTAGGACAGTAGCAAATTTCCCTCAAGTGGATAACCTAAGGTTTATCAATCCGTGGGAGGCGTATGTTGAAGATGGTCTCTCTCAAACAACCCTGCAACCAAATAACAAAGAGTCTCTTGTGTCTGTTGGGGAACATAGCAGAAATTCAAAATTTTCCTACGTGTCACCAAGATCTATCTATGGAGAAACCAGCAACGAGGGGAAGGAGAGTGCATCTACATACCCTTGTAGATCGCTAAGCGGAAGTGTTCAAGTGAACGGGGTTGATGGAGTCGTACTCGTCGTGATTCAGATCACCGATGATCCTAGTGCTGAACGGACGGCACCTCCGTGTTCAACACACGTACAGCCCGGTGACGTCTCCCACGCCTTGATCCAACAAGGAGAGAGGGAGAGGTTGAGGAAGACTCCATCCAGCAGCAGCACAACGGCGTGGTGGTGATGGAGGAGCGTGGCAACCCTGCAGGGCTTCGCCAAGCACCGCGAGATATGAGGAGAAAGAGAGGGAGGGCTGCACCAACAGGCAGAGATCGAATCACCTGTTATGGACAGCCCTAGGCCTCACTATATATAGGGGAGAGGGAGGAGGGTGCGCCCCCTCTAGGGTTCCCACCCTAGGGGGTGCAGCAGCCCTATATGGGAAAGGGGCGGCGGCCAAAGGGAGGATTCCCTCCCCCCCAAGGCACCTAGGAGGTGCCTTCCCCTCCTAGGACTCTTCCTTAGGGTTCCCCCTTCACCCTAGGCGCATGGGCCATGAGGGAAGTGGCGCCCCAGCCCACTTTGGGCTGGATCCCTTCCCACTTCAGCCCATGGGACCCTCCGGGATAGGTGGCCCCACCCGGTGGACCCCCGGGACCCTTCCGGTGGTCCCGGTACAATACCGATGACCCCGAAACTTGTCCCGATGGCCGAAATAGGACTTCCTATATATAAATCTTTACCTCCGGACCATTCCGGAACTCCTCGTGACGTCCGGGATCTCATCCGGGACTCGAACAACATTCGGTAACCACATACAAACTTCCTTTATAACCCTAGCGTCATCGAACCTTAAGTGTGTAGACCCTACGGGTTCGGGAGACATGCAGACATGACCGAGATGTTCTCCGGTCAATAACCAACAGCGGGGTCTGGATACCCATGTTGGCTCCCACATGTTCCATGATGATCTCATCGGATGAACCACGATGTCAAGGACTCAATCGATCCCGTATACAATTCCCTTTGTCTAGCGGTATTGTACTTGCCCGAGATTCGATCGTCGGTATCCCGATACCTTGTTCAATCTCGTTACAGGCAAGTCTCTTTACTCGTTCCGTAACACATCATCCCGTGATCAACCCCTTGGTCACATTGTGCACATTATGATGATGTCCTACCGAGTGGGCCCAGAGATACCTCTCCGTTTACACGGAGTGACAAATCCCAGTCTTGATTCGTGCCAACCCAACAGACACTTTCGGAGATACCTGTAATGCACCTTTATAGCCATCCAGTTACGTTGTGACGTTTGGTACACCCAAAGCATTCCTACGGTATCCGGGAGTTGCACAATCTCATGGTCTAAGGAAAAGATACTTGACATTAGAAAAGCTTTAGCATACGAACTACGATCTTTGTGCTAGGCTTAGGATTGGGTCTTGTCCATCACATCATTCTCCTAATGATGTGATCCCATTATCAACGACATCCAATGTCCATAGCCAGGAAATCATGACTATCTGTTGATCACAACGAGCTAGTCAACTAGAGGCTCACTAGGGACATATTGTGGTCTATGTATTCACCTGTGTATTACGATTTCCGGATAATACAGTTATAGCATGAATAAAAGACAATTATCATGAACAACGAAATATAATAATAATAATACTTTTATTATTGCCTCTAGGGCATATTTCCAACAGTCTCCCACTTTCACTAGAGTCAATAATCTAGTTCACATCGATATGTGATTAACACTCAAGGTCACATCCCCATGTGACTAACACCCAAAGAGTTTACTAGAGTCAATAATCTAGTTCACATTACCATGTGATTAACACTCGATGAGTTCTGGGTTTGATCATGTTATGCTTTTGAGAGATGTTATAGTCAACGGGTCTGAACCTTTCAGATCCGTGTGTGCTTGACAAATCTCTATGTCATCTCCTAGATGCAGCTACCACGCTCTATTTGGAGCTATTCCAAATAACTATTCTACTTGGAGCTATTCTAAATTGTTGCTCCATTATACGTATCCGGTATCTCTACTCAGAGCTATCCGGATAGGTGTTAAGCTTGCATCGACGTAACCCTTTACGACGAACTCTTTTACCACCTCCATAATCGGGAAAATTCCTTAGTCCACTAGTTACTAAGGATAACTTTGACCGCTGTCCTGTAATCCATTCATGGATCACTCTTGTACCCCTTGACTGACTCATGGCAAGGCACACTTCAGGTGCGGTACACAGCATAGCATACTGAAGAGCCTACGTCTTAAGCATAGGGGACGACCTTCGTCCTTTCTCTCTATTCTACCGTGGTCGAGCTTTTAAGTCTTAACTTCGTACCTTACAATTCAGGCAAGAACTCCTTCTTTGACTGGTCCATCTTGAACACCTTCAAGATCATGTCAAGGTATGTGCTCATTTGAAAGTGCCATTAAGTGTTTTGATCTATCCTTATAGATCTTGATGCTCAATGCTCAAGTAGCTTAATCCAGGCTTTCCATTGAAAAACACTTTCAAAATAACCCTATATGCTTTCCAGAAATTCTACGTCATTTCTGATCAACAATATGTCAACAACATATATGCATCAGAAATTCTATAGTGCTCCCACTCACTTCTTTGGAAATACAAGTTTCTCATAAACTTTGTATAAACCCAAAATCTTTGATCATCTCATCAAAGCGCACATTCCAACTTCAAGATGCTTACTCCAGTCCTTAGAGGGATTGCTGGAGCCAGCATACCTTTTAGCATCCTTAGGATCGACAAAACCTTTCGGTTGTATCACATACAACCTTTCCTCTAGAAAATCGTCGAGGAGACAATGATTTGACATCCTATCTGCAAGATTTCATAAATAATGCAGTAATCGCTAATATAATTCCAACAGACTCTTAGCATCGCTACGAGTGAGAAAGTCTCATCGTAGTCAACTCCTTGAACTTGTCGGAAAACATCCTAACGACAAGTCGAGCTTTCTTAATGGTGACATTTACCATCATTTTCCGTCTTCCTTTTAAAATCCATCTGCACTCAACAGCCTTATGACCATCAAGCTATTCTGTCAAAGTCTACACTTTGTTTTCATACATGGATCCTATCTCGGATTTTATGGCCTCGAGCCATTTATTGGAATTTGGGCCCACCATCGCTTCTCCATAGCTCGTAGGTTCATTGTTGTCTAGCAACATGACTTCCAAGACAGGATTATTGTACCACTCTGAAGTAGTACGTATCCTTGTCACCCTACGAGGTTCGGTAGTGACTTGATCCGAAACTTCATGATCACTATCATAAGCTTCCACTTCAATTGGTGTAGGTGCCACAGGAACAACTTCCTGTGCCCTGATACACACTGGTTGAAGTGATGGTTCAATAACCTCATCAAGTCCCCACCATCCTCCCACTCAACTTTTCAAGAGAAACTTTTCCTCGAGAAAGGACCCGTTCAAGAAACAATCCATATTGCTTTCGGATCTGAAGGAGGTATACCCAACTGTTTTGGCTGTCCTATGAAGATGTATTTCATCCGCTTTGGGTTCGAGCTTATCAATCCTGAAACTTTTTCACATAAGCGTCGCAGCCCCAAACCTTTAAGAAATGACAGCTTAGGTTTCGCTAAACCATAATTCATACGGTGTCATCTCAACGGAATTACGTGGTGCCCTATTTAAAGTGAATATGGTTGTCTCTAATGCCTAACCCATGAACAATAGTGGTAATTCGATAAGAGACATCATGGTACGCACCATATCCAATAGGGTGCAACTATGATGTTCGGACACACCATCACACTATGGTGTTCCAGGCGGTATTAATTGTGAAACAATTTCCACAATGTCTTAATTGTGTGCCAAAACTCGTAACTTAGATATTCATCTCTATGATCATATCATAGACATTTTATCCTCTTGTCACAATGATCTTCTACTTCACTCTGAAATTACTTGAACCATTCAATAATTCAGACTTGTGTTTCATCAAGTAAATATTCTCAACATCTACTCGAATCATCTGTGAAGTAAGAACATAACGATATTCACTGCATGCCTCAGCACTCATTGGACTGCACACATCAAAATGTGTTGCTTCCAACAAGTTGCTATCTTGTTCCATTTTACTGAAACCGAGGCTTTTCAGTCATCTTGCCTATGTGGTATGATTTGCATATCTCAAGTGATTCAAAATCAAGTGAGTCCAAACGATCCATCTGCATGGAGTTTCTTCATGCGTATACACCAATAGACATGGTTCGCATGTCTCAAACTTTTCAAAAAACGAGCGAGTCCAAAGATCCATCAACATGGAGCTTCTTCATGCGTTTTTATACCAATATGACTTACATGGCAGTGCCACAAGTAGGTGGTACTATCATTACTATCTTATATCTTTTGGCATGAAAATGTGTATCACTACGATCGAGATTCAATAAACCATTCCTTTAGGTGCAAGACCATTGAAGGTATTATTCAAATAAATAGAGTAACCATTATTCTCTTTAAATGAATAACCGTATTGCAATAGACATAATCCAATCATGTCTATGCTCAACGCAAACACCAAATAACAATTATTTAGGTTTAACACCAGTCTCGATGGTAGAGGGTGCGTGCGATGCTTGATCATATCAACATTGGAAACACTTCCAACACATATCGTCAGCTCACCTTTAGCTAGTCTCCGTTTATTCCGTCGCTTTTATTTCGAGTTACTAACACTTAGCAACCGAACCGGTATCTAATACCCTGGTGCTACTAGGAGTACTAGTAAAGTACACATTAACATAATACATCCAATATACTTCTATCGACCTTGCCAGCCTTCTTATCTACCAAGTATCTAGGGTGATTCTGCTCCAGTGGCTGTTCCCCTTATTACAGAAGCACTTAGTCTCGGGTTTGGGTTCAACCTTGGGTTTCTTCACTAGAGCAGCAGCTGAATTGCCGTTTCATGAAGTATCCCTTCTTGCCCTTGCCCTTCTTAAAACTAGTGGTTTCACTAACCATCAACAATTGATGCTCCTTCTTGATTTCTACTTTCACGGTGTCAAACATCGCGAGTATTTCAAGGATCATCATATATGTCCCTGATATATCATAGTTCATCACGAAGCTCTAGCAGCTTGGGGGTAATGACTTTGGAGAACCATCACTATTTCATCTGGAAGATCAACTCCCACTCGATTCAAGCGATTGTTGTACTCAGACAATCTGAGCACAAGCACAACAATTGAGCTTTTCTCCTTAGTTTGTAGGCTAAGAAAATCGTCGGAGGTCTTATACCTCTTGACGTGGGCACGAGCCTGAAATCCCAATTTCAGCCCTTGAAACATCTCATATGTTCCGCGATGTTTCGAAAACGTCTTTAGTGCCTCAACTCTAAACCGTTTAACTGAACTATCACGTAGTTATCAAAACGTGTAGGTACGATGTTCGCAACATCCACAAACGACGTTTGGGGTTCAGCACACTGAGCACTGCATTAAACACATAAGCTTTCTACTGATCGCATAATCGCTACTATCAACTTTCAACTATATTTTCTCTAGGAACATATCTAAACAGTGGAACTAAAGCGCGAGCTTACGACATAATTTGCAAAGACCTTTTGACTATGTTCAGGATAATTAAGTTCATCTTATGAACTCCCACTTAGATAGACATCCCTCTAGTCATCTAAGTGATTACATGATCCGAGTCAACTAGGCCGTGTCCGATCATCATGTGAGACGGACTAGCCAACGTCGGTGAACATCTTCATGTTGATCGTATCTACTATACGACTCATGCTCGACCTTTCGGTCTCCGTGTTCCGAGGCCATGTCTGTACATGCTAGGCTCGTCAAGTTAACCCTAAGTGTATTGCATGTGTAAATCTGTCTTACACCCGTTGTATGTGAACGTAAGGATCTATCACCCGATCATCACGTGGTGCTTCGAAGCGACGAACTGTAGCAACGGTGCACAGTTAGGGGAGAACACTTCTTGAAATTGTTGTAAGGGATCATCTTATTTACTTCCGTCGTTCTAAGTAAACAAGATGCATAAACATAATAAACATCACATGCAATTATATAGTAGTGACATGATATGGCCAATATCATATAGCTCCATTGATCTCCATCTTGGGGCTCCATGATCATCTTGTCACGTCATCGACATGCAAGTCGCGATTCCTATTACAAGAACATGATCAATCTCATACATCACATATATCATTCATCACATCCTTTTGGCCATATCACATCACATAGCATACCCTGCAAAAACAAGTTAGACGTCCTCTAATTGTTGTTTGCATGTTTTACGTGGCTGCTATGAGTTTCTAGCAAGAACGTTTCTTACCTACGCAAAACCATAACGTGATACGCCAATTGCTATTTACCCTTCATAAGGACCCTTTTCATCGAATCTGTTCCGACTAAAGTGGGAGAGACAGACACCCGCCAGCCACCTTATGCAACTAGTGCATGTTTGTCGGTGGAACCGGTCTCACGTAAGAGTACGTGTAAGGTTGGTCCGGGCCGCTTCATCCCACGATGCCGCCGAATCAAGATAAGACTAGTAACAACAAGCATATTGAACAAAATCAACGCCCACAACTACTTTATGTTCTACTCGTGCATAGAATCTATGCAATAAACCTGGCTCTGATACCACTGTTGGGGAACGTAGCAGAAATTCAAAATTTTCCTACGTGTCACCAAGATCTATCTATGGAGAAACCAGCAACGAGGGGAAGGAGAGTGCATCTACATACCCTTGTAGATCGCTAAGCGGAAGCGTTCAAGTGAACGGGGTTGATGGAGTCGTACTCGTCGTGATTCAGATCACCGATGATCCTAGTGCCGAACGGACGGCACCTTCGTGTTCAACACACATACAGCCCGGTGACGTCTCCCACGCCTTGATCCAGCAAGGAGAGAGGGAGAGGTTGAGGAAGACTCCATCCAGCAGCAGCACAACGGCGTGGTGGTGATGGAGGAGCGTGGCAACCCTGCAGGGCTTTGCCAAGCACCGCGAGATATGAGGAGAAAGAGAGGGAGGGCTGCACCAACAGGCAGAGATCGAATCACCTGTTATGGACAGCCCTAGGCCTCACTATATATAGGGGAGAGGGAGGAGGGTGCGCCCCCTCTAGGGTTCCCACCCTAGGGGGTGTGGCAGCCCTAGATGGGAAAGGGGCGGCGGCCAAAGGGAGGATTCCCTCCCCCCCAAGGCACCTAGGAGGTGCCTTCCCCTCCTAGGACTCTTCCTTAGGGTTCCCCCTTCACCCTAGGCGCATGGGCCATGAGGGAAGTGGCGCCCCAGCCCACTTTGGGCTGGATCCCTTCCCACTTCAGCCCATGGGACCCTCCGGGATAGGTGGCCCCACCCGGTGGACCCCCGGGACCCTTTCGGTGGTCCCGGTACAATACCGATGACCCCGAAACTTATCCCGATGGCCGAAATAGGACTTCCTATATATAAATCTTTACCTCCGGACCATTCCGGAACTCCTCGTGACGTCCGGGATCTCATCCGGGACTCCGAACAACATTCGGTAACCACATACAAACTTCCTTTATAACCCTAGCGTCATCGAACCTTAAGTGTGTAGACCCTACGGGTTCGGGAGACATGCAGACATGACCGAGATGTTCTCCGGTCAATAACCAACAGTGGGATCTGGATACCCATGTTGGCTCCCACATGTTCCACGATGATCTCATTGGATGAACCACGATGTCAAGGACTCAATCGATCCCGTATACAATTCCCTTTGTCTAGCGGTATTGTACTTGCCTGAGATTCGATCGTCGGTATCCCGATACCTTGTTCAATCTCGTTACAGGCAAGTCTCTTTACTCGTTCCGTAACACATCATCCCGTGATCAACCCCTTGGTCACATTGTGCACATTATGATGATGTCCTACCGAGTGGGCCCAGAGATACCTCTCCGTTTACACGGAGTGACAAATCCCAGTCTCGATTCGTGCCAACCCAACAGACACTTTCGGAGATACCTGTAATGCACCTTTATAGCCACCCAGTTACGTTGTGACGTTTGGTACACCCAAAGCATTCCTACGGTATCCGGGAGTTGCACAATCTCATGGTCTAAGGAAAAGATACTTGATATTAGAAAAGCTTTAGCATACGAACTACAATCTTTGTGCTAGGCTTAGGATTGGGTCTTGTCCATCACATCATTATCCTAATGATGTGATCCCGTTATCAACGACATCCAATGTCCATAGCCAGGAAATCATGACTATCTGTTGATCACAACGAGCTAGTCAACTAGAGGCTCACTAGGGACATATTGTGGTCTATGTATTCACATGTGTATTACGATTTCCGGATAATACAGTTATAGCATGAATAAAAGACAATTATCATGAACAAGGAGATATAATAATAATAATACTTTTATTATTGCCTCTAGGGCATATTTCCAACAGTGTCCCCAACATACCCAATAAAATGGTAAATTGTATAGGTGCACTAGTTCAGCGAAGATATGATGGTACAAGTGCAATATGGATGGTAGATAAAGGTATTTGTAACTAAAATTATAAAAACAACAAGGTAACAAGTGGTAAAAGTGAGCGTAACGATATTGCAATGCTAGGAAACAAGGCCTAAGGTTCATACTTTCACTAGTGCAAGTTCTCTCAACAATAATAACATAATTGGATCATATATCTATCCCTCAACATGCAACAAAGAGTAACTCCAAAGTCACTAATAGCAGAGAATGAAAGAAGAGATTATTGTAGGGTACAAAACCACCTCAAAGTTATCCTTTCTGATCTATCTATTCAAGAGTCCGTAGTAAAATGACATGAAGCTATTCTTTCCGTTTGATCTATCATAGATTTTGTACTAGAATAACACCTTAAGACACAAATCAACCAAAACCCTAATGTCACCTAGATACTCCATTGTCACATCAAGTATCCGTGGGCATGATTATACGATATGCATCACACAATCTCAGATTCATCTATTCAACCAACACAAAGTACTTCAAAGAGTGCCCCAAAGTTTCTACCGGAGAGTCAAGACGAAAACGTGTGCCAACCCCTATGCATAAGTTCATGGAACCCGCAAGTTGATCACCAAAACATACATCAAGTAGATCACGCGAATATCCCATTGTCACCACAAATAAGCACGGCAAGACATACATCAAGTGTTCTCAAATCCTTAAAGACTCAATCCGATAAGATTACTTCAAAGGGAAAACTCAATCCATTACAAGAGAGTAGAGGGGGAGAAACATCATAAGATCCAACTACAATAGCAAAGCTCACGATACATCAAAATTGTAACACCTCAAGAACATGAGAGAGAAAGATCAAACACATAGCTACTGGTACATACCCTCAGCCCCGAGGGTGAACTACTCCCTCCTTGTCATGGAGAGCGCTGGGATGATGAAGATGGCCACCGGTGATGGATCCCCCCTCCGGCAGGGTGCCGGAACAGGGTCAAGATTCGTTTTTGGTGGCTACAGAGGCTTGCAGCGGTGGAACTCCCGATCTATTCTGCTCCTCCAAGGTTCTAGGGTATATGGACATATATAGGTGAAAGAAGTCGGTCAGAGGAGCCTCAAGGATCCCACGAGGGCGAGGGCGCGCCCAGGGGGTAGGGCGCGCCTCCCTGCCTCGTGGCCACCTCGAAGCTTCCCTGACTTCAAATCCAAGTCTCCTGGATTGCTTCCTTTCCAAAATAACTCTCCCAAAGGTTTCATTCCGTTTGGACTCCGTTTGATATTCCTTTTCAGCGAAACACTGAAATAGGCAAAAAATAAAAAACAGCAATATGGGCTAGGCCTCCGGTTAATAGGTTAGTCCCAAAATAATATAAAAGTGTATAATAAAGCCCATTAAACATCTAAAACAGATAATATAATAGCATGAATGCTTCATAAATTATAGATACGTTGGAGACATATCAGGGGGGAAAGGGGTAGCAGAACAACCGTGAGTACTCATGCAAAGTACTCGCAAGCATGAGATCTATACTAAGTAAGCACTTGTATCAAATGGAAGGTTTGTATCTATGGACTGAACTGCAGAATGCCAGAATAGAGGGAAAGGCCTAGCCTATCAAAGACTAGCATCTTCAAGCAGCTCCAACCATCTTGCAGCATGTAGAAGAGTAAAGAATAGCAGTTTATAATTAACAAACATGTTGTAGTATTAACGCCGAGAGATCATTCCTCGACTCCCTGCGAGAAAGCAATCCCGGAGCCATATATCCAACACATATCTCAAGTATCCATTTCTAGTTATATATGATCAGGATACAAGTCTGAATGTCCGTTACCATGGACACGGCTATTAATAGATAATCTTCCCTGCAGGGGTGCACCATGTTACCCAACATGCTCGATCACTCTGGCCGGACACACTTTTCTGGGGTCAATGCCCGGCCTTGGAAGATCAACATGTCGCAGCCCTACGTACCTAGGGTCAGCAGAGAGGTCCCCGCCCGTCTACATCCTAAGTGCCCTGGGGTCTCGGGCCCATCGCCCGTTGCACTCCGGTTCGTGTCGCGCAGGGTCAATAACAACGCTACCTCAGATGGTCGACGTGATTAGACCGTGCCGCCATGCTGAACTGGACATCTGACCAAGCTTCGGCTGATACTGCGACATTGAGGCCCATAACTATTCTCGCGTGGTAGTTAGTGCGTAAAGGCAAGAGGCCAACTCAGAACAAATACCCAAACCTGTTAGTGCATCGGGGGCTCGCGGAGGCGAGCAGAGACTCGTGATAATGTGACCTTGTTGCCCCGTCTCGTGCACTTGCGGCAAGGGCCCAGAATGCCCGGTCATGCCATGTAGAAAACTCACGGGTGCTCAATGGGCCCGCCCGACTTTCACATCAACTTGCAGGTACCCCTCAGGGCTGACCCGACTTGAACAATGATCTCAAGTAAAGTCCGGTTAACCTTGTGTCTAAAACATTAAGGAGGAATACCCAAGGAATCACCCTGCGGTCAATTGCACTCGATGTAATCGTCAAGGTGGACGTAAGAGGATTCACCCTCGAGGTTAACACTTGACGGGTTGCACGACAGAGCCGTATCGGGAGTGGTCAAGGAGGAATCACCCGCGATGAACACGATCGAATAGCTACACTACAGACTTATCATCAGGAGTGCGTTTGAGGTATCACCCTCGGCACTCGATAGTAGCTCTGCAGAGTCGAGCAACAAAAGGGGTGTGATGTGATGTGAGGTGTCGGGCTCTGGTCGTTGATCACGTTGATTGAGTTGTCGATGATGAAGCAGGGGCAACAAGGACAAGGTGGGGGTCACTGGTGGATCACTAACCAACCTATACTAAGCAATTTAGGATAAGCAGGTAGGTAACAAGAGAAGGTTACAAAAGAAGGCTATGCATCAGAATAGGAGCAAACAATAACAGTAGCAAAATTTAATGCAAGCATGAGAGAATGGAATGGCCGATTATAGCGACCAGGCCTCAATTAATCTGTTCTCTGTGCATCAGTGTCATCCCTGGATCGGTAATGTTGGCACGCATAGTACTCGAGGATTTATAACAGGGTAGCAATCACACACTTATTACATCGAATGTCTCAAAAGAGAACTTATTACAGAATATATTGCTTAAGGCCATCTAAAAACGATAACAGCGGAAGGCTTGGAAGATAAAGTGTGTCCATCAACTCCAACGGCATAACTGAGTGAAAGATCGCGACCTATGGCACCTTACTCATCATCTGAAAACTCTGCAACATGAAATGTTGCAGCCCGAAACGGGTCAACACATGGAATATGCTGGCAATGTAACACATAGAGTAATGAACATAATAATTGCTATCACTACATGCAATATAGCTAGTGGAAAGCTCTATGGTTATAGTTTTGCATAAAGCCAATTTTTCCCTACAAGGAATAATTATTTAACTATCATGGTGGTTGTTAAACATTGAGAAGGTTCCTCCAACTCAATCCCAATTAAGCATCATCATTAAACCCAATCAGATTAAAATTTAGAGTGATGAGATCATAATGATAATCCAAGAACCAGATACTCAAGATGTCCATAACCGGGGACACGACTAACCATGATTAGTTTGTACACTCTACAGAGGTTTGTGCACTTTTCCCCACAAGACTCGATCTCCTCCATAGGATTTCTCGCACTACATGGTGTTTGAGAAACGGATGACCGAGACACAGTCTTTCAGAAACAATAACTCTTTACTCTGGATGAACAGTTACACCTACTTTCCCCTACATCTGCTAGCCCACCATTGAAATAGGTCTTGCAACTTAATCAACTATGCTAGAGCCCATAATAGCTTGTGGCTGCACAAGGAAGTTTCTAGCATGAATAATCTTATGATCCCTTTGAGCCTGGGTGGCGGACCTTAGGATGATCACACGGAACCCCGGGATATCCTAGGACAACACTGGATTCTTCAAGTGCCCACAAACAATCCACCCAGATGCGTATTCAAGTTGCCACCTTAAATTAACCATTAATTAACAATACTCACAACTGTCGAGGATACACTCGCCCAAACCATGTCTACGAGCATAGCATAGCAATATAAGCATATCGTAGATGTAACTCCCAATGCTTTGATAATAAACAGGGTAGGTTCTACATCATCAGCTACTTCCCAAAACCCACATGTTAATCAGATCCTAATCATGCAATGTTTGAGGATTGAGCTAATGTAATAAAACTGGGTAGTAAAAAGGTATGATAAAAGTGCTACTGGCCTTGCTGATGATCCGTGAAACCTAGAGACTCGTAGTAGCACGCTTCACACTCCGGGTATTCTATCGCTATCAAACAATAACATACATAAGCACTCAACTAAAATGCATAGGTAAAACTCAAACAAAACAAAACTAACCAGAAAGTTCAACTTAAGAACTCCGGCTTGCAAAAAGAATCAAATCAAACGGAGCAACGAAACTCAAACTACGAAAGAAACAAGATCCGATTACTAATATGGACTAAAGTCAAATTTTACAGTACCAAAATCTTGTTCAAGTAGGTTAAAAAGAAAGAGGCATTCAAGACGAAGATCTAGGCGCTTAAATCACCTGATTCCGATAAACGAGCGAAAAGATAAACTAAAACTAAGATCTGGGCTGGAATCGCGATCGAAAATAATCGCGGAAAAACCCTGGAAAAAAGAATCTAACGAACAGGCTAACAAACGAGCGTTCGCTGCCTGCGGCTAATGGGTGAACACCGTTCATTAAAACGAACGTACGGATGAACGTCCGCTATTTAACTAAACCAAAAAAACCGATCTAATAAAAAAACGAAAACCAGGGTCTACGAAATAAAACCAATCAGTTTTAAAAAACCGGCGGCTACCTCGTGAAACGTGATGACAGCGGCGGCGGCAGGCAACTCCGGTGATGGCGACTCCAGCGGCGGCGGCAGGGTCGGCAGCGAGGGCGGC